>NC_041393.1:489561293-489586040 GCF_002162155.2 Triticum dicoccoides
ATCTTCTGGGCGGCGGCGCTGCTGTTGGCGGCGGGGCGGCGCGGCGATGCGATCTGGCGGCGCCCGCTCGGCCCAGATCTGGGCCCTTCGGGCCCCATCTGGGTCTGGGCGGGCCGGCGGCGGGGAGGGTTGTCGGTGTGGCTTCCGGGAGGCAGGGGAGCGGCGATGGGCGGGTGGATGCTGGCGGCGCTGGTGCCGCCCTGCTGCAGCGTGGTCGGCGGGGCTTTACGGGTCCAATTCGGGCCTGGCCGGGCCAGGGGTGGCCTGGTATGCCCTGCTGCTGCGTCCGGACGGCGACCGCGACGGTGCCGGAGACTCGGGCCTCCCGCACGACTGCGGTGGAGGTAGTTCCCTCCCGCGTGGCTCCAGTGCTGCTGCTCCTGTCGCCTCGTGCGTCTCTCTCCATCCTCTTGGCCTCGTGGTGGTGATCTCGGTGAGGCGGCGTGGGTGGCGTCAAGACCGCGGTGGCGCATGCTGGTGGACGGCAAGGTGGCTGGTTGGCTTCGGCCTGGTTGGGCGGTGGGGCTTGGAGTGCGGGAGAAATCCCTTGCCGGCTCTCTTCCGGCTCCGATGCGGTGACACCTGCGGTTGCCACCATCCCTTCTTGGAGGGTGTCAGATGTATCCATCTCCCACTTCCTTTCGCGTGCCGGGGGAAACCCTAGGACACGTCCGGGCAGCAGCGTCGTCGACGTCGCATCCCTTGCTGGAGGTGCTGCTTGGTACGCGGCGGGTCGGGGCCTGGGTCTGTGGTGGGTCTTTTCGGAGGGCGCAGCGGTGGCGGGTCATTCGCGCTTTGTCGAGCTGCCGTCGTTGGCTTTTCTTTCTTCTTCTTTGTTCTTTTTCTTTCTTTTGGGCTTGTTGTGCTTCTCGCCCGAGCCTCCTCTGTATCGGTGTTGGTTGCTTTGTAATACAAAGCGGGGGGAACCTTTTTTCGGTAATACCATCAGATCCATTGAAACATTGTTGATGCAGCGGTCGGGAAGTTATCGCTCGGAGCTCTTTGTATGTCATGTCTATCTTTATATGTCGGGAACTAATCACAATATCTAATCTTTCAAAGATTCACTAAAAAAGACAGTCGGCGGTTTCTTTGTATGTCGTGTCTAGGAAGAGTACTTGATGATTTATACATTCCTTGGAACTAGAAGTAGAAATTGTCGTGGATATGTATCATGTAAAAACATCTTTTGAGGAATGGGTCAGATCCAACCATTTCCCAGAAGGAAGAATATCACATAAAAACCAACATTCAATTAAAACTTCGTGGAAATCACGTTTGTAAGTTTTTAAAGAATAAAAAATATATATGGGATGTTAAGAAGATGATCTTCTATTGACATGTGAAATTCCTAGTTGAAACACATTACAGGATGTGAGCCATGGAAAAAATAAATCAAATTCAACAATACAGATTGGTGTTACTGTTCGACGCTATCCAAATGTTGATTTTGTCATTTTCATATATCACATCCCGTCACGTATATGATTTTGAAATTTCGCATGGAAATAGAATAACGCCCTCTTAACAGCCCATGATTTTTATATATTTTTTTAACTTCAAAACACCGTTCTCACATGTATTTTCAATGATTGTTGGTTTCCATGTGATATTCTCCTTTTTTTAGGAAAACTAGCTAAGGGCCCTAATACTACCACTTGGATCTGGAAGCTTCATGTTGATGTCACAATTTTGATATTCCAAGCCATAGTAGCATCCTTTTTCTTCGCTTTCTTCAACAATGTGAATCTACCTCACTCCTCATCATAACTCACATACAAATTCAAGTTCCAAATTGATATTTGCTCACGTAAGCAATAAAATGTGAAACCAATATTCATCATGAAACTTCAGACACTTATGATTGTGAGGTTCTGGAAGAGAGACAACGTAGGCTGATTCAAAGTAAACAAAAAACCACCTCTTAAACTCATTTGCTCAACATTCTTTCCACAACAACTAGGAAAGTGGAGAAAATCCATATTGGTGATTTGGAGGAGATTTCTTGATCAGTCTTTAATGCTCATTTTCGGGCAACTCTCCAATGTCTTGCTTACCAAATTCACCACTTCAGAAGAGCAGAGACCAGGCATCCCCTGCCCTCCTCTATGCCGCGGAGTGACCACCATTGCCAAGGTGGACCATGAGTAGGGGAAACCTTATTCTTGATCCGTACGACGCCCCATTGCACTGCAGCACCGCTCCTGGGGAACAAAACTATTATCCTAAGAGACCTAACCACAACGCCGCAACGCAGATCCGGGGTCCCCACCCTCTCCCGCCATTGGAGTAGCATGCAGAGGAGGAGGGCACTCGTGGCCTCACCGGTTGAGGGGGAGCGGTGGCCGCTAGGGCATGCCTTTTGAGATCCGGCTTTTGGAACTGTGGAGACTCCCACAACTAAAGTTATGCCTTCAATAATTAAAGGTACTTTTTTTTGTTCTAATCCTAACACCTTGTATTGATTGTTGCTAAAAAGCGAGGACCTGGACACTGATTCTTAACAAGCTTCATGCACACTATTTATATCTAACTTATCTATGACATGTTGTCATTATTCGATGTGTTATTTAGGTCTGTGTTGTTAAAGTTCCTGTTTTTTGAGAGAATGGGAAAACAATTATATGAAAAGTGTACATATAGAAATTTTAGATAAATTATGGAGTGGAGTACAAAATGCATTGGAAAGATGCAAGCCACCATCTCTTTTCTCTTTAGTTACCCAACCCCCAATGAGCTAAGCGCATGTAGAAATTAAGAAAACCATGTGTAGAATGTCACTGGTCTTGATTATCATGTGATGAGAGAAAATCATTTTTTTCTACTTTAAAGTGCATTGAAAATATAGAACTACACTCTTTTGCGGACATATTCTAAAGCCAAACGTACACTATTCACCGGACTAAGGGAGTATGACATATTTTCATGTTTTTTAGATATGGTTTTGAAATATTCATGTATAAGTGAAGAGTTTGGGATAACTCTGAGAACTTTTGACCCTCAAGATGTTGGATACATGCAAAAGATATGATCACTACAATACAAGCATGAGTGACTTATCATCTTTGGATGTTGTTACACAAAATGTGATGTTTTGCCCTCGGAAAGCTCTACTCCATCTGTAAACAAATACAAGACATTTTAGGTCATTAAAGACGTCTTAGTTCACTAAAGCCTTCTTTTAAAGGTCATAGAGGGAGTAGCATATTGCATTATGATTCTGTTTCTTTCATTGCAATGCATGGATATGTTTCCGGTAGTTAAAGAAAAATAAAGTTCATGATTTTGAGTGTTTCTCCCTCATGACCCTACCGTTTGTAGGACAATATGCATTCGATTTATGTACGACAATGCCGATCACACGAGTCCTGCTATACACATGACGCAGCTCAGTCGACTCCTACACGACACAAAAGATCTAGCCGTTGGTGCAAGCAATGAAAGGCTAGCAGAGCATTGGATTTTCCATCGTGCACATATCGGCCAAGGATATTGGAGGTGCAAAACATCCTTGGCCGATATGACCCAATGACCTTTCAAGTATGAAGTTGCTTGGCTGCGAGCTCCGGATTACCTTACTACAGTGGAGGATGCTTGGGTGAAAAACACTAGCGGGCCTAGGTCCCTTCGTGCCACATGGGAGAATCTGGGCAGAATGTCGAATACTCTAAATGAATGGAGCCATCACTCTTTCGGTTCTGCTAGCAAGGAAATTACAAAGTTAGAAAGGAGGTTGGCAAATTTGCGTCGGTTCAATGCCTCAGGAGTGGTCCCATAGGAGGAGAAGGATGTTGAGCGACGCTTGTGTGAGCTTTTTGAACGGGAGGAGATTATGGCACGCCAACGTTCTAGAGTTGACTGGCTTCATGAAGGTGATCGCAATACATCTTTTTTCCAAGCCAGAGCCTCAACTCGTAGACACACAAATATGATAAAGTTTTTGAAGAGGGCGGATGGTAGTATTTGTGGGGATCCAAATGCCATGAAAGGTATGGTGTTTGACTTTTATAACAATCTTTTTACTTCTGAACCATGTGCAACTCTCGATGAAGTTCTCGACGAGGTTCCCTCAAAGGTGAATGCTGACATCAATGATTTTCTTACCCGGGATTATTCTGACGAGGAGATTAAGACGGATTTGTTTCAAATGGGGCCGACGAAGGCACCGAGTCCGGATGGCTTTCCGGCACTCTTTTACCAGAATCATTGGGATCTTTTGCAAATAGATGTTTGTGCCGCCGTGCGAGGTTTCTTGGCAGATCCCTGAAGGTTTCATGATTCCTAAAGTCTGAAGTCCCGAAACATAGACAAATTTCTGTCCAATTAGCCTCTACAATGCCATTTACAAAATAGCATCTAAAGTTCTTGCTAACAGGCTCAAGATTTTCTTGCCAGAGGTAGTGTTAGAGCAACAAAGTGCTTTTGTTCCTGGGCGGCTGATTACTGACAACATGCTTATTGCTTATGAGTGTATTCAGACCATCCGCAAGCAACGGATCAAAACTCCACACTTTGCTCTAAAAATTGATATGATGAAGGCATATGACCGGGTGGAATGGTGCCACTTGGAGGGCATCCTATTGAAGTTGGGTTTTGTTCCCCATTGGGTTGTGACAATGATGAGATGTGTTACCTCTGTTCATATGCTGTCCGGGTTAATGGAGACTACACAAATCCCTTTGCTCCATCACGTGGTATCCGATAAGGGGATCCCATCAGTCCATACCTCTTTCTCCTTTGCACGGAGGGTCTATCGTGTTTGCTTTAACGACAACAGACAGATGGGGTTTTATGTGGCATTCGCAATGGTAGAAAGGTCCCTTCTGTTTCTCATATACTCTTTGCAGACGACAGTGTTTTCTTTGCTCGAAGTGATGTACGAAGTACCGAAGCCCTAAAAGCTATATTGCAAACATATTGTGATGGGTCAGAACAAAAGATTAATATGAACAAATCTTCCATTTTCTTCGGCAAATATTGCAGTGAGCAAATAAAACAAAGAGTTAAAGCTTGCTTGGGAGTTCAGGAAGAAACATTGCAAGCTAACTATCTTGGTATGCCGACCTTTGTTGGTCGTTCTCCTACAAGCTCTTTTAATTTCCTCACTGGCAGGCTATGGAAGCACATCAATGGTTGGTCAGACAAACCTCTTTCTAGGGCTGGAAAAGAAGTTCTTTTTAAAATTTGTTGCTCAGGCCATCCCCACATATGTCATGAGTTTCTTCCAGATCCCAATAACCATATGTGAGAGAATGAGACGCCCAATATCCAACTTCTGGTGGGGAGTGAAGAATGGCAAGAGGAAAATGCACTGGAGATCTTGGAAATGGATGTCAACTCCGAAGTATCTTGGTGGCATGGGTTTCAATGACATGACACTCTTCAATCAAGCCATACTTGGAAGGCAGTGTTCGCTCTTCCTAAGGAATCTGGATTCTTTCTATGCATGTGTGCTGAAAGGTCGATACTTCTGTGATGGAGATTTTTGGTCTGCTTTGTGTGAATTGCTGTAACGTGATAATCCCCAAGTGCAAGGAATCATCATAGCAATTCCCAAAGGTGGAAGTGATAAGTATGGACTGTCGAACCCATAAGGAGCTAAAGGTAAGATCAATATTCTCTCAAGTCCTATCTGCCACTGATACGACTATACGTACACCGAACGTTTGCTTCCAACTAGAAACGAGAAATAAAACTACGTTGTGAGTATGAAGAGGATAACTTTGCATGATATCGGAGAGCTAAAATATAAAAGTAGGTGTTGTTATCATAAAGTTAGAATATATTACTAAATATTATAAATAGTGAGTGTGGAATAATGATGGGTCGGTGTGCGGAATTATCCTAGGCAATTGTTAACAAGACCGGTAATCAGTATTGCAATTTCATATGAGGGAGAGGCATAAGCTAACATACTTTCGCTTCTTGGATCATATGCACTTATGATTGGAACTCTAGCAAGCATCCGCAACTACTAAAGATCATTAAGGTAAAACCCAACCATAACATTAACATATCAAGTCCCCTTTATTCCCATACGTCGCGACCCACTTATCCGTGTTTATGCTACTGTCACTCAAGCAACACCGACAATAAGTAAACCATGGACATATTGCAACACCCTACGGCGGGAATCCGTCACGCTTGCGCGATACGGAAGGCATAATAGGATAGTACCAAAATATAACATACAACTCATACCAACCTAAATCATCAATCAACCCAAAGACAAAGGATATCTACTCAAAACATCATAGGATGGCAACACATCATTGGATCATAATATGTGGCATAAAGCACCATATTCAAATAGGGATTACAGCGAGGTGCGGGAGAGTGGACCGCGTAAAAGAGATGAGGATGGTGATGTTGATGAAGACGATCACCGCAGCGATGATTCCCCTCCCGATGGCACTCTGGTGCCACCGAGAGAGAGGATGAGAGGTTTTCCCCCTTGTGCTTCCTCCTCCATGGCCTCCCCCTTGGATGGGGAGAGGTTCTTCCTCTGGTCCTTGTCCTACATGGCGATGATGGGCCCTCCGGTATCCTTTCCCATGGCCTTCGGTGATGATGGCCCCCTCCGACAGGGTGCCAGAGAGGGCCTAGATTGATTTCTCGTGGCTATAGAGGCTTGCAGCGGCGGAACTCCCGATCTAGGTTATTTTCTGGGGGGTTTCTGTATTTATAGGAGGGTTTGGCATCGAGAACAAGTCAGGAGGACCCATGGGGTGTCCATGAGGCACAGGGGCGCGCCCTAGGGGGCGCCCTCCACGCTCGTGGGCCCCACGCGACTCCTCTGTGATAACTTTTTGTTCTAGTATTTTTCATATTTTCCTGAAAAAATCTCCCTTGGTTTTCAGCGCATTCCAAGAACTTTTATTTCTGCACGAAAACAACACCACGGTAGTTCTGCTGAAAACAGCGTTAGTCCGGGTTAGTTTTAATCAAATCATACCAAAATCATATAAAACTATTGTAAACATGGCATGAATACTTCATAAATTATAGATACGTTGGAGACGTATCAGCATCCCCAAGCTTAATTCCTGCTCGTCCTCGAGTAGGTAAATGATAAAAGAAATAATTTATGAAGTGTGAATGCTAGCAAGTGCTTTAGTTTGATCAATGATAGTTTCAATCACCTTTTCTAGCATCATTATATATCATAACAGTATCTCAACTCATAAAACTACTAATGATCAAGTAACACGCTATTCACATGTTAAAGTATAGATCATAAACTTTCTTGAAAACTAACAAACCATGCTCTTAGTCATCAAACAATTGCAATTCATCTTATTTTCGGGAAGGGTCTATGTAAGAGCTTTGATTCAGCAAACTCCACATACTCAACTATCATTTAATCTTTCACAATTGCTAACACTCATGTGATATTTATGGTTTAAAAGTTTCAATCGGACACAGAGAAAGATAGAGGCTTATAGTTTTGCCTCCCAACCTTTTACCTCAAGGGTAATGTCAGCAATAATAATTTATAAGAACCTACATCCAAGTGGGTATATATATCCGGATCGCTCCAACACAAAGTGCTTGCCAAAGGAAAAAGTGTAAAAAGGAAAGGTGATGATCACCATGACTCTTGTATAAGGGTAGAAGATAAAAGTAAAAGATAGGCCCCTCGCAGAGGGAAGCAGAGGTTGTCATGCGCTTTTATGGTTGGATGCACAAAATCTTAATGCAAAAGAATGTCACTCTATATTGTTGCTTGTGATAAATACCTTTATTATGCAGTCCGTCGCTTTTATTTCTTCCCTATCACAAGTTCGTATAAAGCTTATTTTCTTCGCACTAATAGATCATACATATTTAAAGAGCAATTTTTATTGCATGCACGATGAAAACTTACTCAAAGGATCTTACTCAATCCATAGGTAGGTATGGTGGACTCTAATGGCATAAATGGTTTAAGGATGTTTGGAAGCACAAGTAGTATCTCTACTTGGTGCAAAGAATTTGGCTAGCATGAGAGGGAAAGGCAAGCTCAACATGTTGGATGATCCAAGACAATATAGCATTTCGGATATAGGAAAACATAACCATTAAGTTTTCTTCCTTGTCCAACATCAATCTTTTAGCATGTCATATTTTAATTAGTGCTCACAATTACAAAAGATGTCCAAGATAGTATATTTATATGTGAAATCTCTCTTCCTTCAATATTCTTTCATGAATTGTTCAAGTGACCAGTTCTGCGTTTGCTAACTTTCAATAAGTTTACTACCTATATTTATTATGTGTGAAGTCATTACTCCCCATGTTATAAGCATATGAAACATATATATAAATTCAGATTTATGATATTCAATTCATTCAACCATTTACTCATAGGATATACGTGAAGCACGTGAGTAAATGACAAACTACTCCAAAAACATAGAAGTGAAGAACACTGAGTAGCCAAATAATTAACTAGCCATGGGAGGATTATTTTTATTCAAGATTTCAAATCCAATGATTTTATTCAAACAGCAAGTAAAATTGAAAATACGCTCCAAGCAAAACACATATCATGTGATGAATAAAAATATAGCTCCGAGTAAGGTATACCGATAGTTTTGAAGACGAAAGAGGGGATGCCTTCCGGGGCATCCCCAAGCTTAGGCGCTTGAGTATTCTTTGAATATTACCTTGGGTTGCCTTGGGCGTCCCCAAGCTTAGGGTCTTTCCACTCCTTATTTTTCTCATATCGATATCTCACTCAAAACTTGAAAACTTCAATCACATAAAACTTAACAGAACTTCGTGAGATGGGTTAGTATGATAAAGAGTAAACCATTCACTTTGGTACTGTCAAAGACAAGATTCATAATTTTTCTCACACAATGCCTACTGTATCATATCATTTCTACAATTTATATTGAGAAATATAAGCCATAGAAACTAGAAACAAGCAAACTATGCATTGAAAACAGAATCAACAGTCTGTAATGATCTGAACAACAACCATACTTCTGCTACTCCAAAAATTATGAAATAAATTTGTGGACGTGAGGAATTTGTCTATTAATCTTATGCAAAAATAATCAACTCAAAATAACACTTCTGTAAAAAATGACAGCTAATCTCGTGAGCACAAAGTTTCTGTTTTTACAGCAAGATCACATTAACTTTCACCCAAGTCTTCCCAAAGGTCTTACTTGGCACTTTATTGAAAAAAGCTATAAAACATGATTAATACAGTAGCTTAATCATGTGAACATATAAAAACAGTTGTAACATCCCAAAATTCTAAATTTTGGAATGTTATATTAAATAAATAGTTTTGATTGTTTGTTTGATTGTGGTGTGGTTGTTTGTGTGAAATTGACTGAAATTTGAAACTTTTTGAAAGTTACATGAGAGGGAATGAAATGACTTCCCCAAACTTTTACCTTGCATTTATGATCTCCATGAATTCAAATTCTTTTCAAATACAAAACCCTAGAGAGAAGATGACATGACTTCTTCCATTACAAATGAAAAGGGTTTTGAAAAGATTTGAATTTCATTTGGAAGTATTTCCAATTCAGAAACTTTATGCAAATCAATGATTTTCATAAGAGAAGATAAAATGACTTGTTCAAATTTTATGAAATATGAGTTGGAAGTTTAAAATAATCAAATTTAAAGTCCCTTTGAAATTATTTTCAATTTGGAGTTAGTTGGGCTTTATTCAAATTATTTTTTCCAAAAACAAAATATATGGGAAATAGGGTAAAATGATTCCCTACATTAGAAAATTGGATAATAATAAATTTGAAATCATTTTGGTATTTTAGAAATGATTTTTATTGGGTTTTATTGCAACCGTAGCACTGTTCAGTTTATTTGAATTTTTGTGGAATTTATTTGCCGCTAAAAATATGTTCATGTTTTAGAAAATATTTTTCTGAATTTTTATATATATATTATTTTATTTTATTTTATTTGGTTTTATTTTATTTTATTGTGTCTGTTTTATTAAAAAAAGAGCCGCAGCCGAACTGGGCCGACCCAGCCAACCGAGCCAGGCCGCACCCCAGCGCCCCGCCACCGAGCTCGGGACTCCGGAGTCCCGAGCAGCGCCGCCCCGCCGCTATGCCCAGATCGGACACCGCCGCCGCCGCCTTTGTCGGCCCCCTCCCGCAAGCCTCCTGATGCGTCTCCAATGTATCTATAATTTATGAAGTATTCATGCTATTATATTATCCGTTTTGAATGTTTAATGGGCTTTATTATACACTTTATATTATTTTTGGGACTAACCTATTAACCGGAGGCCCAGCCCATATTGCTGTTTTTTGCCTATTTCAGTGTTTCGTAGAAAAGGAATATCAAATGGAGTCCAAACGGAATGAAACTTTCGGGAGCGATCTTTTTGGAACGGAAGCAATCCAGGAGACTTGGAGCATACGCCAGGGAAGAAACGAGGAAGCCATGAGGCAGGGAGGCGCGCCCTACCCCCTGGGCATGCCCCCACCCTCGTGGGCCCCTTGTGGCTCCCCTGACCGACTTCCTTCGCCTATATATGTCCACATACCCCGAAAACATCCAGGGACACAATAGATCGGGAGTTCTGCCGCTGCAAGCCTCTATAGCCACCAAAAACCAATCGGGACCCTATTTCGGCACCCTGCCGGAGGGGGATCCCTCACCGGTGACCATCTTCATCATCTCAGCGCTCTCCATGACAAGGAGGGAGTAGTTCACCCTCGGGGCTGAGGGTATGTACAAGTAGCTATGTGTTTGATATCTCTCTCTCTCTTGTGTTTTTGATTTGACACGATCTTGATGTATCGCGAGCTTTGCTATTATAGTTCGATCTTATGATGTTTCTCCCCCTCTACTCTCTTGTAATGGATTGAGTTTTCCCTTTGAAATTATCTTATCGAATTGAGTCTTTAAGGATTTGAGAACACTTGATGTATGTCTTGCCGTGCTTATCTGTGGTGACAATGGGATATTCACGTGATCTACTTGATGTGTGTTTTGGTGATCAACTTGCGGGTTCAGTGACCTTGTGAACTTATGCATAGGGGTTGGCACACCTTTTCGTCTTGACTCTCCGGTAGAAACTTTGGGGCACTCTTTGAAGTACTTTGTGTTGGTTGAATAGATGAATCTGAGATTGTGTGATGCATATCGTATAATCATGCCCATAGATACTTGAGGTGACAATGGAGTATCTAGGTGACATTAGGGTTTTTGTTGATTTGTGTCTTAAGGTGTTATTCTAGTACGAATACTATGATAGATTGAACAGAAAGAATAGCTTCATGTTATTTTACTACAGACTCTTGAATAGATAGATCAGAAAGGATAACTTTGAGGTGGTTTCGTACCCTACCATAATCTCTTCGTTTGTTGTCCACTATTAGTGTCTTTGGAGTGACTCTTTGTTGCATGTTGAGGGATAGTTATATGATCCAGTTATGTTATTATTGTTGAGAGAACTTGCACTAGTGAAAGTATGAACCTTAGGCCTTGTTTCCTACCATTGCAATACCATTTATGCTCACTTTTATCGCTTGCTACCTTGCTGTTTTTATAATTCCATATTACAAATACCTTTATCTACCATCCATATTGCACTTGTTTCACCATCTCTTCATCGAACTAGTGCACCTATACAATTTACCATTGTATCGGGTGTGTTGGGGACACAAGAGACTTTTTGTTATTTGGTTGCAGGGTTGTTTGAGAGAGACCATCTTCACCCTACGCCTCCCATGGGTTGATAAACCTTAGGTCATCCACTTGAGGGAAGCATGCTACTGTCCTACAAACCTCTGCACTTGGAGGCCCAACAAAGTCTACAAGAAGAAGGTTGTGTAGTAGACATCAAGCTCTTTTCTGGCGCCGTTGCCGGGGAGGTGAGTGCTTGAAGGTATATCTTTAGATCTTGCAATCGAATCTTTTAGTTTCTTGTTTTATCACTAGTTTAGTCTATAAAAGAAAACTACAAAAAATGGAATTGAGTTTGTCTCATACGCTTCATCTTTTTAATATCTTTCATGAGAATGATGGAAAGGAAAATTGTGCTCAAGTGCTAGAAGAAGAAATCTATAAATTGTTTGGCACTAAATATGAGAATGATTAGCATGATTGCAATGTTGTTAGTATGAATTCTTTGAATACCCATGATGTTAATGATATGCAAAGCCACAAGCTTGGGGATGCTATGTTTGATGAATATGATATTTTTTGTCCCCCAAGTTTTTATGAGAAAATTTAGTATGATGAAAGCATGCCTCCTATTTATGATGATTATATTGGAGAGGTCATGACTTTATTTAGTGATGAATCCACTATTTCGGAAGAGGTTCCAATTGATTATGAGAACAAAGTTGATGTCTATGATGATTATTGTGTTGACTTGTATGCTATTTAGAATAATGATAACCATGAAACTTGTCATCATGATTTTAGTTTTGAACTGGATTATGCCTCACATGATAATTATTTTGTTGAGTTTGCTCCCACTACTATTCATGAGAAGAAATTTGCTTATGTGGAGAGTAGTAAAATTTCTATGCAAGTAGATCATGAAAAGAATGCTTTAGGTGCTAGTTATATTGTTGAATTCATTCATGATGCTACTGAAAATTATTATGAGAGAGGAACATATGCTTGTAGGAATTGCAATAATATCAAGTTTCCTCTCTATGTGTTGAAAATCTTGAAGATTGCTTGTTTTACCTTCCTATGCTAGTTGATTATTGTTCCCATAAGTTGTTTGCTCAAAAAATCCCTATGCATAGGAAGTGGGTTAGACTTAAATGTGCTAGTAATATTCTTCATGATGCTCTCTTTATGTTTCAATTCTTATCTTTTATGTGAGCATCATTGAAATCATCATGCCTAGCTAGGGGCGTTAAACGATAGCGCTTGTTGGGAGGCAACCCAACTTTATTTTTGGTCTTTACTTTTTTCTCCTGTTTAGTAATAAATAATTCATCTAGCCTATGGTTAGATGTGGTTTTATGTTTTAATTAGTGTTTGTGCCAAGTAGAGCCTTTGGGAAGACTAGGGTGAAGTCTATGCCATCTTGCTGTAAAAAACAGAAACTTTCGCGCTCACGAGATTAGCTGCCATTTTCTACTGGAGAGCGCTTTTAGGTTGATTCTTTTTGAAGATGATTAATAGACAAATTACTCAGGTCCACCAATTTATTTCATAATATGTGGAGTTCCAGAAGTATACGTTTGATACAGATTACTCCAGACTGTTCTGTTTTTGACAGATTCTGTTTTCTATGTGTTGTTTGCTTATTTTGATGAATCTATGAGTAGTATCGGAGGGTATGAACCATAGAGAAGTTGGAATATAGTATATATTACACCAATATGAATTTAGAATGAGTTCACAACAGTACCTAAGTGTTGGTTTTATTTTCTTATACTAACAGAGCTTACAAGTTTTGTGTTGAGTTTCGTGTTGTGAAGTTTTCAAGTTTTGTGTAAAGATTAGATGGACTATGGAATAAGGAGTGGAAAGAGCCTAAGCTTGGGGATGCCCAAGGCACCCCAAGGTAATATTGAAGGACAACCAAGAGCCTAAGCTTGGGGATGCCCCGGAAGGCATCCCCTCTTTCGTCTTCGTTCATCGGTAACTTTACTTGGAGCTATATTCTTATTCACCACATGATATGTGTTTTGCTTGGAGCGTCATTTTATTTTGTTACTATTTGCTTGATGTTATTTATAATAATCCTTTGCATCTATATTTTCAATAAAAATGTCAAGGATAGCCTTTACCATGCTTATTTTGCAAGTATACATGTTGCTGTTTCAAAACAGAAAGTTTACCGCTGTTGCAAAAATTCCCTAGAAAAGTCAGAGAAAGATATAATATTGAAACTTTTTGCATATTGAGCTATGATAAATTCTATACAGTGTAGTATTTTTCTCATAATTTTTGGACTTAGGGAAGTATGATGAATCTTGCATTCTTTACAAACTATACTGTTTTGGCAGATTGCTGTTATGTTTGCATTGTTTGCACATGTTTGCTTGTTTAATGATTCTATTTGAGGATAGGAGTATTAAATATGCAGAGACATTTAGTATGAAATGTTGAATAATAATTTTAGTAATTTGTTACAGTAGAAAATGGTAAGGTTTTTGCATTGGTTTATACTAACTTATCTCACGAGTTCTTGTTGAGTTTTGTGTGGATGAAGTTTTTGAGATTTAGGAAAACCGTGATATGAAAGGAATTAAGGAGACACAAAAGCTCAACCTTGGGGATGCCAAAGGCACCCCAAGATAATATTCTAAGAAGTCTCAAGCACCTAAGCTTGGGGATGCCCCGGTAGGCATCCCACCTTTATGTTGGAAATATGCCCTAGAGGCAATAATAAAATGATTATTATTATACTTCTTTGTTCATGATAATTGTCTATTGTTCATGCTATAATTGTATTAACCGGAAACCGTGGTACATGTGTGAGTACATAGACCACAACATGTCCCTAGTGAGCCTCTAGTTGACTAGCTCATTGATCAACAGATGGTCATGGTTTCCTGACTATGGACATTGGATGTCATTGATAACGAGATCACATCATTAGGAGAATGATGTGATGGACAAGACCCAATCCTAAGCACATCACAAGATCGTGTAGTTTGTTTGCTAAAGCTTTTCTAATGTCAAGTATCAGTTCCTTAGACCATGAGATTGTGTAACTCCCGGATACCGTAGGAGTGCTTTGGGTGTACCAAACGTCACAACGTAACTGAGTGACTATAAAGGTGCACTACAGGTATCTCCGAAAGTGTCTGTTGGGTTGGCATGAATTGAGACTGGAATTTGTCACTCCGTAAGACGGAGAGGTATCTCTGGGCCCACTCGGTAATGCATCATCATAATGATCTCAATGTGACTAAGTGGTTAGTCACGGGATCATGCATTATGTAACGATTAAAGTGACTTGCCGGTAACGAGATTGAACGAGGTATTAGGATACCGACGATCGAATCTCGGGCAAGTAACGTACCGATTGACAAAGGGAATTGCATACGGGATTACTTGAATCCTCGACATCGTGGTTCATCCGATGAGATCATCATGGAACATGTGGGAGCCAACATGGGTATCCAGATCCCGCTGTTGGTTATTGGCCGAAGAGCTGTCTCGGTCATGTCTGCGTGATTCCCGAACCCGTAGGGTCTACACACTTAAGATTCGATGACGCTAGGGTTATTAGGAAGACTTGTATGTGATTACAGAATGTTGTTCGGAGTCCCGGATGAGATCCCGGACGTCATTAGGAGTTCCGGAATGGTCCGGAGGTGAAGATTTATATATGGGAAGTTGTCATACGGTCACCGAAAATTTTCGGGGGCATACAGGTATTGTACCGGGGCCACCGGAGGGGTTCCGGGGGTCCACCGGGAGGGGCCACCTCTCCCGGAGGGACTCATGGGCTGTAGAGGGAAGGGAACCAGCCCCTGGAGGGCTGGGCGCCACCCCTCCCTTGGGCCCATGCGCCTAGGGTTGGGGGGAAACCCTAAAGGGGACGCCCCCCTTGCTTGGGGGGGGGGGGCAAGCCCCCTCCCCTTGGTCGCCCCCCCCTCTAGATCTCATCGAGAGGGGGCCGGCCCCTTCCCCCTTCTCCTATAAATAGAGGGGCGAGGGGAGGGCTGCAGGACCACATCTAAGGCGCAGCCCCTCCCCTCCCCAACACCTCTCCTCCTTCGTAAGAGCTTGGCGAAGCCCTGCCGGAGTACTGCCACTCCATCACCACCACGCTGTCATGCTGATGTTGGAGCCCTCTTCCTTAACCTCTCCCTCCTCCTTGCTGGATCAAGGCGTGGGAGACGTCACCGGGCTGCACATGTGTTGACAGCGGAGGTGCCGTTGTTTGGCGCTAAGATCGGAATCCACCGCGATCTAAATTGCTTCGAGTACGACTCCTTCATCCGTGTTCTTGTAACACTTCCGGCTCGCGATCTTCAAGGGTATGAAGATGCACTCCCCTCTCTGCTGGTTAGTCCATAGATTGATCTTGGTGATGCGTAGAAATTTTTTAATTTCTGCAATGATCCCCAACAGTGGTATCAGAGCTAGGTCTATGCGTAGTTTCTATGCACGAGTAGAACACAAGTTTGTTGTGGGCGTCGATTTTGTCAATTTACTTGCCACTACTAGTCTTATCTTGTTTTGGCGGCATCGTGGGATGAAGCGGCCCAGACCGACCTTACACATACGCTTACGTGAGACAGGTTCCACCGACTGACATGCACTAGTTGCATAAGGTGGCTAGCGGGTGTCTGTCTCTCCCACTTTAATCGGATCGGATTCGATGAAAAGGGTCCTTTAAGTGTAAATAGAAATTGGCAAATCACGTTGTGGTTTTGGCGTAGGTAAGAAACATTCTTGCTAGAACCCTATAGCAGCCACGTAAAAACATGCAACAACAATTAGAGGACGTCTAACTTGTTTTTGCAGCATATGCCTTGTGATGTGATATGGCCAAAAAGGATGTGATGAATGAAATATATGTGATGTATGAGATTGATCATGCTCTTGTAATAGGAATCACGACTTGCATGTTGATGAGTATGACAACCGGCAGGAGCCATAGGAGTTGTCTTTATTTATTGTATGACCTGCGTGTCACTGAATAACGCCATGTAATTACTTTACTTCATTGCTAAACCGTTAGCCATAGTAGTAGAAGTAATAGTTGGCGAGACAACTTCATGGAGACATGATGATGGATATCATGATGATGGAGATCATGTTGTCATGCTGGTGACGATGATGATCATGGCGCCCGAAAGATGGAGATCAAAAGGAGCAAAATGATATTGGCCATATCATGTCACTGTTTGATTGCATGTGATGTTTATCATGTTTTTGCATCTTATTTTCTTAGAACGACGGTAGTAAATAAGCTGATCCCTCATAATAATTTCAAGAAAGTGTTCCCCCTAATTGTGCGCCATTGAGAAAGTTCGTTGTTTTGAAGCACCACGTGATGATCGGGTGTGATAGATTCTAACATTCACATACAACGGGCGTAAGCCAGATTTACACATGCAAAACACTTAGGTTGAGTTGACGAGCCTAGCATGTACAGACATGGCCTCGGAACACAAGAGACCGAAAGGTCGAACATGAGTCATATAGAAGATACGATCAACATGAAGATGTTCACCGATGATGACTAGTCTGTCTCATGTGATGATCAGACACGACCTAGTTGACTCGGATCATGTATCACTTAGATGACTAGAGGGATGTCTATCTGAGTGGGAGTTCATTAAATAATTTGATTAGATGAACTTAATTATCATGAACTTAGTCTAAAACTTTTGCAAAATGTCTTGTAGATCAAATGGCCCACGCTCATGTCAACCTTAACTTCAACATGTTCCTAGAGAAAACCAAGCTGAAATACGATGGTAGAAACTATACGGACTGGGTCCGGAACTTGAGGATCATCCTCATAGCTGCCAAGAAAGCATTTGTCCTAGAAGCACCGCTAGGTGAAGCACCCGTCCTAGCGAACCAAGACGTTATGAATGCTTGGCAGTCGTGTGTTGATGATTACTCCCTGGTTCAGTGTAGCATGCTTTACAGCTTAGAACCGGGGCTCCAAAAGCGTTTCGAGCAGCACAGCGCATATGAGATGTTTCAAGAGCTGAAAATGGTTTTCCAGGCTCATGCCCGGGTCGAGAGATATGAAGTCTCCGACAAGTTCTACAGTTGTAAGATGGAGGAGAATAGTTCTATCAGCGAGCACATACTCAAAATGTCTGGGTTGCACAACCGCTTGTCTCAGCTGGTCATTAACCTTCCTGATGAGGCGGTCATTGACAGAACCCTTCAGTCGCTCCCACCTAGCTACAAAAGCTTTGTGATGAACTACAATATGCAGGGGATGGTGAAAACCATTCCTGAGGTATTTTCAATGCTGAAATCAGCAGAGGTGGAGATCAAAAAGGAACATCAAGTGTTGATGGTCAATAAAACCACTAGTTTCAAGAAAGGCAAGGGTAAGAAGAACTGCAAGAAGGATGGCAAGGGAGTTGCCGCGCCCGGTAAGCCAGTTGCCGGGAAGAATCCAAAGCACGGACCCAGCCATGAGACTGAGTGCTTTTATTGCAAGGGGAACGGTCACTGGAAGTGGAACTGCCCCAAGTACTTAGCGGATAAGAAGGCCGGCAACACCAAAGGTATATGTGATATACATGTTATTGATGTGTACCTTACCAGTACTCGTAGTAGCTCCTGGGTATTTGATACTGGTGTGGTTGCTCATATTTGTAACTCAAAACAGGAGCTGCGGAATAAGCGGAGACTAGCGAAGGATGAGGTGACGATGCGCGTCGGGAATGGTTCCAAGGTTGATGTGATCGCCGTTGGCATGCTACCTCTACATTTACCTACGGGATTAGTTTTAAACCTCAATAATTGTTATTTAGTGCCAGCTTTGAGCATGAACATTGTATCTGGATCTCGTTTAATACGAGATGGCTACTCATTTAAATCCGAGAATAATGGTTATTCTATTTATATGAGAGATATGTTTTATGGTCATGCCCCGCTGGTCAATTGTTTATTCTTAATGAATCTCGAACGTGATGTTACACATATTCATAGTGTGAATACCAAAAGATGTAAGATTGATAATGATAGTACCACATATCTGTGGCACTATCGCCTTGGTCACATTGGTGTCAAACGCATGAAGAATCTCCATGCAGATGGACTTTTGGAGTCTCTTGATTTCGAATCATTTGACACGTGCGAACCATGCCTCATGGGCAAAATGACCAAGACTCCGTTATTCGGAACAATGGAGCGAGCAACCAACTTATTGGAAATTATACATACTGATGTGTGCGGTCCAATAAGCGTTGAGGCTCGTGGTGGCAATCGTTATGTTCTCACCCTCACTGATGACTTAAGTAGATATGGGTATGTCTACTTAATGAAACACAAGTCTGAGACCTTTGAAAAGTTCAAGGAATTTCAGAATGAGGTAGAGAATCAACATGACAGAAAAATAAAGTTCTTCCGATCAGATCGTGGGGGAGAATATTTAAGTCACGAGTTTGGTACACACTTAAGGAAATGTGGAATTGTTTCACAACTCACGCCGCCTAGAACACCTCAGCGTAACGGTGTGTTCGAACATCGTAATCGCACTCTATTGGATATGGTGCGGTCTATGATGTCTCTTACCGATTTACCACTATCATTTTGGGGATACGCTTTAGAGACAGCTACATTCACTTTAAATAGGGCACCGTCTAAATCCGTTGAGACGACACCGTATGAATTATGGTTTGGAAAGAAACCTAAGCTGTCGTTTCTAAAAGTTTGGGGATGCGATGCTTATGTCAAGAAACTTCAACTTGAAAAGCTCGAACCCAAGTCAGAAAAATGCGTCTTCATAGGATACCCTAAGGAAACCATTGGGTATACCTTCTACCTCAGATCCGAAGGCAATATTTTCGTTGCCAAAAACGGGTCCTTTCTGGAGAAAGAGTTTCTCTCGAAAGAATTAAGTGGGAGGAAAGTGGAACTTGATGAAGTACTACCTCTTGAACCGGTAAGTAGCGCAGCTCAGGAAGATGTTCCTGTGGTGCCTGCACCGACTAGAGAGGAAGTTAATGATGATGATCAAGGTACTTCGGATCAAGTTACTACTGAACTTCGTAGGTCCACAAGGACACGTTCCACCCCAGAATGGTATGGCAACCCTGTCCCGGAAATCATGTTGTTAGACAACGGTGAACCTTCGAACTATGAAGAAGCAATGGCGGGCCCAGATTCCAACAAATGGCTTGAAGCCAAGCAATCTGAGATAGGATCCATGTATGAAAACAAAGTATGGACTTTGACAGACTTGCCCGATGATCAGCGAGCGATAGAAAATAAGTGGATCTTTAAGAAGAAGACGGACGCGGATGGTAATGTTACCATCTATAAAGCTCGACTTGTCGCTAAGGGTTATCGACAAGTTGAAGGGGTTGACTATGATGAGACTTTATCTCCCATAGCGAAGCTGAAGTCCGTTTGAATCATGTTAGCAATTGTCGCATACTATGATTATGAGATATGGCAAATGGACATCAAAACGGCATTCCTTAACGGCTACCTTAAGGAAGAATTGTATATGATGCAGCTGGAAGGTTTTGTCGATCCTAAGAATGCTAACAAGGTATGCAAGCTCCAGCAATCCATCTATGGGCTGGTGCAAGCATCTCGGAGTTGGAACATTCGCTTTGATGAAATGATCAAAGCATTTGGGTTTATGCAGACTTATGGAGAAGCCCGCGTTTACAAGAAGGTGAGTGGAGATCTGTAGCATTTCTCATATTATATGTGGATGACATACTTTTGATGGGAAATGATATAGAACTTTTGGACAGCATAAAGGCCTACTTGAATAAGTGTTTTTCAATGAAGGACCTTGGAGAAGCTGCTTATATATTAGGCATCAAGATCTACAGAAATAGATTGAGACGCCTCATAGGTCTTTCACAAAGGACATACCTTGATAAGATATTGAAGAAGTTCAATATGGATCAGTCCAAGAAGGGGTTCTTGCCTGTGTTGCAAGGTGTGAAATTGAGCTCAGCTCAATGCCCGACCACGGCAGAAGATAGAGAGAAGATGAATTCATCCCCTATGCCTTGGCCATAGGGTCTGTTATGTATACCATGCTGTGTACCAGACCTGATGTAAACCTTGCCGTGAGTTTGGTAGCAAGGTACCAAAGTAATCCCGACATGGAACACTGGACAACGGTCAAGAATATCCTGAAGTACCTGAAAAGGACTAAGGATATGTTTCTCGTTTATGGAGGTGACGAAGAGCTCGTCGTAAAGGGTTACGTTGATGCTAGCTTTGATACAGATCTGGATGACTCCAAGTCACAAGCCGGATACGTGTATATTTTGAATGGTGGGGCAGTAAGCTGGTGCAGCAGCAAGCAAAGCATCGTGGCGGGATCTACATGTGAAGCAGAGTACATGGCAGCCTCGGAAGCAGCACATGAAGCAATCTGGATGAAGGAGTTCATCACCGACCTAGGAGTTATTCCCAATGTGTGGGGGTCGATCACTCTCTTATGTGACAACACTGGAGCTATTGCCCTTGCCAAGGAGCCCAGGTTTCATAAGAAGACCAGGCACATCAAGTGTCGCTTCAACTCCATTCGTGAAAATGTTCAAGATGGAGACATAGATATTTGCAAAGTGCATACGGATCTGAATGTCGCAGATCCGTTGACAAAACCTCTTCCGCGAGCAAAACATGATCAACACCAGAACTCTATGGGTGTTCGATTCATCACAGTGTAACTAGATTATTGACTCTAGTGCAAGTGGGAGACTATTGGAAATATGCCCTAGAGGCAATAATAAAATGATTATTATTATATTTTCTTGTTCATGATAATTGTCTATTGTTCATGCTATAATTGTATTAACCGGAAACCGTGATACATGTGTGAATACATAGACCACAACATGTCCCTAGTGAGCCTCTAGTTGACTAGCTCGTTGATCAACAGATGGTCATGGTTTCCTGACAATGGACATTGCATGTCATTGATAAGGAGATCACATCATTAGGAGAATGATGTGATGGACAAGACCCAATCCTAAGCACAACACAAGATCGTGTAGTTTGTTTGCTAAAGCTTTTCTAATGTCAAGTATCAGTTCCTTAGACCATGAGATTGTGTAACTCCCGGATACCGTATGAGTGCTTTGGGTGTACCAAACGTCACAATGTAACTGAGTGACTATAAAGGTGCACTACAGGTATCTCCAAAAGTGTCTGTTGGGTTGGCACAAATCGAGACTGGAATTTGTCACTCCGTATGATGGAGAGGTATCTCTGGGCCCACTCGGTAATGCATCACCATAATGAGCTCAATGTGACTAAGTGGTTAGTCACGGGATCATGCATTATGTAACGAGTAAAGTGACTTGCCGGTAACGAGATTGAACGAGGTATTGGGATACCGACGATCGAATCTCGGGCAAGTAACGTACCGATTGACAAAGGGAATTGCATACGGGATTACTTGAATCCTTGACATCGTGGTTCATCCGATGAGATCATCGTGGAACATGTGGGAGCCAACATGGGTATCCAGATCCGCTGTTGTTTATTAGTCGGAGAGCTGTCTCGGTCATGTCTGCGTGATTCCCGAACCCGTAGGGTCTACACACTTAAGATTCGATGATGCTAGGGTTATTAGGAAGACTTGTATGTGATTACCTAATGTTGTTTGGAGTCCCGTATGAGATTCCGGACGTCACGAGGAGTTTCGGAATGGTCTGTAGGTGAAGATTTATATATGGGAAGTTGTCATACGGTCACCGGAAATGTTTGGGGGCATACCGGTATTGTACCGAGGACACCGGAGGGGTTCCGGGGGTCCACTGGGAGGGGCCACCTCTCCCGGAGGGCCTCATGGGCTGTAGAGGGAAGGGAACCAGCCCTTGGAGGGCTAGGCGCCACCCCCCTTGGGCCCATGCACCTAGGGTTGGGGGAAACCCTAAAGGGGGCGCCCCCCTTGCTTTGGGGGCAAGCCCCCTCCCCTTGGCCGCCCCCGCCTCTAGATCTCATCTAGATGGGGCCGGCCCCCTTCCCCCTTCTCCTATAAATAGAGGGGTGAGGGGAGGGCTGCAGGACCACATCTAAGGCGCAACCCCTCCCCTCCCCAACACCTCTCCTCCTCCGTAAGAGCTTGGCGAAGCCCTGTCGGAGTACTGCCACTCCATCACCACCACGCCGTCGTGCTTCTGTTGGAGCCCTCTTCCTCAACCTCTCCCTCCTCCTTGTTGGATCAAGGCGCGGTATACGTCACTAGGCTGCACGTGTGTTGAACACGGAGGTGCCGTTGTTCGGCGCTAAGATCGGAATCCACCGCAATCTGAATCGCTTCGAGTACGGCTCCTTCATCCGCGTTCTTGTAACGCTTCCGACTCGCGATCTTCAAGGGTATGAAGATGCACTCCCCTCTCTCTTGTTGCTGGTTACTCCATAGATTGATCTTGGTGATGCGTAGAAATTTTTTAATTTCTGCAACGATCCCCAACACTTTATTCTTCAACAATTATCAGTTAGTATCGGTTGAACACTACAAAAAAAAGACACATCCGTGAAATTTTGGGCCGAACGAAATTTTTTTTCTGTCATACATATGACACTTCTATGACGATAATTGTGACAAAACCCGGTATCATCATAGATGTGGTGGGCTCCTACTTCTATGACAAAAAATCATGACAGAAAATGGGCTTTTCGTCCTGGGCGGGCCGGAGACGCAGCTGCATGACATTCTTTGGGTCGTCCATGATGGAAAAACCGTGGTAGAAGCGAGGGGGAGGAAAATTTCGGGGAGTTGCCGGTTACGGTGGGAGGTCAGGGGCCGAGCGATGCGTGTTTCTCTAGTACACGTACACGCGTGTGTGCGAGGCGTTGGCTCTAACTGAACCCGAGCGAGGCGTTGGGCTCTAACTGAACCCGAGCGATTGCACTGCAGGCTATGCGTTACTTAACCCGAGGGATCAATCGATGGCTGTTAACTGAACCCGATGGAGCGATTCCTTCGCTACTGCTGCTAACTGAAGCCGGTCGATTGGATGAACAGTGAGCGTTGCGGGAGGGGGGGGGTTGGATGAACAGTGAGTGGTGGCATTGCCTCTGGATGAACAGGACCCTGTGGTGCGGAGGGCTGGATGAATAGTAGACGGTGGAGGGGGGGTTGAACAGTAGTCGGTGGAGTAGCGCGCGGTGGAGGCTGGATGAACAGGAGCCCGTGGAGGCTGGAGGAGGTCAACGGTAGCCCGTGGAGGCTGGAGGAGGTCGACAGTGGAGATGAACAGTATCCCATGGAGTCCAGTTTTGCGGTACGCCACACCCTTCCCGATGAACAGGACCCCCGTTTCGACCGTAGCACTCCAACACAAGTCTGTTTCGTCCGTTTTGCGGTACGCCACACCCCTCCCGATGAACAGGACCCCCGTTTCAACCGTAGGAGGTCCGTTTCCTCCATTTTGCGGTACGCCACACCCCTCCCGATGAACAGGACCCCCGTTTCGACCGTAGGAGGTCCGTTTCCTCTGTTTTGCAGTACGCCACACCCCTCCCGATCAACAGACCCCCGTCTCGACCGTAGGAGGTCTGTTTCCTCCGTTTTGTGGTACGCCACACCCCTCCCGATCAACAGGACCCCGTTCTGAACGTAGGAGGTCCGTTTTCTCCGTTGAGCGGTACGCCAGGCCTCGTTTCCATCGCCTATTCTGTCCAAGCCCTCCCGATGAACACGACCACGCATTCTGTTCCGACCCAGCCAGTTGGCTCCCCATGAACACGACAATGATGCAGTTTCTACGTTCCGACCCAGCCATGTACGTATGCACGAGTAGGCGTTCGAGACCCTGCCCGTATGTACGTACGTGGCCATATTTTCTTTCTTGCACCCTCGCCGTTGTACGTACGTGTACATGCTACGTGCGCGCCTCTACTACGACACGTGCGCGCCTCTACTACGACACGTGCGCGCCTCTACATCAACCAGTATGTACGTACACATTCACGACCAGAATGACAACGCTACGTACGCTTCGACCAGGTGGGTCCCGACTGTCAGGCACTTCCTTGCCTGCGAAGATGTAGCTGGTGGGTCCCAGCAGTCAGGGGGGCGAATTGTTTTTTCTTTGCCCGGACGCACTTCCTTGCGTGCAAAGATGTAGCTGGTGGGTCCCAGCAGTCAGGGGCGCGAATCGT
>NC_041393.1:489586249-489619338 GCF_002162155.2 Triticum dicoccoides
GAATCGTTTTTTTTTTTGCCCGGACGCACTTCCTTGCGTGCGAAGATGTAGCTGGTGGGTCCCAGCAGTTAGGGGGGCGAATCGTCTTTTTTTTGCCCGGACGCACTTCCTTGCGTGCAAAGGTGTAGCTGGTGGGTCCCAGCAGTCAGGGGGAAACATTTTTTTGCGAAATACAGTGGCCCATCCGGTGGGTCCCCGCTGTCAGGTGGAGGAATAATTATTTTCCGCGTAGTAAGGAGGCACTTCCTTGCTGCGGTCGTGGACCCAGCTGTCAGCCTCTCCACATACAATCCACGTCCGATGGAAGTCGCTCCTTGACCATGTTGACCACTTCGCGCCAAGAGCACCAGGGCGGTGGATGACGGCGAGGCCTAGGAAGGGGACGACGGGGAGCCAGGGAAGACGCGACAGTGCATGCCCGCGCGGAGAGGAGTACAAGGGTTCACTGGTTCGGTTGCGGTGTGAGGCTGCCGTCGCCATAGGGCCTGTACAGCTGTGGGAGTAGTAAGGGGCAGTGAGGCCTCCGCGGCAGCACATCCGGCCACAGGAAGCAGGAGCATGCAGCACGACCGGCGCTGCTTTGGGCGGCTGGAGCAAGAAGACCAGAGGTTGAAGAAGCACTATGGCCGTTGGATGGACATCATACGGTCACTAGAGCTAGAATCGTTTATATTGACTAAGTTGACAAAGCCCTCCGTCCCCGTCAACTTAGTAGGCCCACAAGTTAGCCTCCCACAAAGGTAGATCCCAGCTAGCACGGGGGTATTCATTTTTTTGTGCGTAATAAGGAGGCACTTCTGGTGGGTCCGAGCTGACAGCAGGGGGAACGTTTTTTTTCGTGAAATACGGTGGCCCGTCGGGTGGGTCCCAGCAGTCAGGGGCAAATGTTTTTTTCACGAAATACTGGTGGCCCGTCCGGTGGGTCCCTGCTGTCAGGTGGAGGAATAATTATTTTCCGCGTAATAAGGAGGCACTTCCTTGCGGCTGCCGTGGACCCAACTGTCAGCCTCTTCACGTACAGTATTCTTCCGATGGAATTTGGTTGTTGACCACATTGACCACGCCGCGCCGAGAGCACCACGGCGGTGGACGACGACGAGGCCTAGGAATGGGATGACGCGGAGCCGGGGAAGACGCGGCAGTGGATGCCCACGCGGAGAGGAGTACGAGGGTTCACTGGTTCGGCTGCGCTGCCATCGCCGTAGAATAACAGGGGGTGTGGCTGAGTGGAGTGGAGGGATGGTCTGGCCAGCGGTGGGAGTAGTATGGAGGCGGTGAGGCCTCCGCGGCAACACAGCCGGCCATGGGAGGCAGGAGCAGGCGACACGACCGGCGCTGCTTTGGGCGGCTGGAGCAAGAAGCCTAGAGGTTGAAGAAGCACTACGGCCGTTGGATGGACATCGTACGGTCAGTCGAGCTAGAATTGTGCATATATTGACTAAGTTGACAAAGCCCTTCGTCCCCGTCAACTTAGTGGATATCATATGGGGAGTATTCTTTTTTTTGGCGTAATAAGGAGGCACCTCCTTGCGTGCAAAGATATAGCTGGTGGGTCCGAGCTGTCAGTGGCGGTAACGTTTTTTCCGCCAAATACAGAGGCCCTTTCGGTGGGTCCCAGATGTCAGGTGGAGGAATCATTATTTTGCGTGTAATAAGGAGGCATTTCCTTGCGTGCGGCCGTGGACCCAGCTGTCAGCCTCTCCACGTATAGTCCACTTCAGATGCATGTCGGTCGTTGACCACGTGGACCATGCCACGCCGAGAGCACCAGGGTGGTGGACGACGTCGAGGCCTAGGAAGGGAACGACGCGGATGCAGGGAAGACTCGGCAGTTGTTTCCCATGCGGAGGGGAGTACGACTGTACGAGGGTTTAGTGGTTCGTCTGCCATCGTCGGAGAATAACAGCAGGTGTGGGACTATGGGTGAGTAGAGGGATGGCTAGGCCCGCGATGGGAGTATGGTGGGGGGGTGAGGCATGCGCGGCAGCACAGCCGGCCGCGTCGAGGAGGGAGCAGGCAGTCCCACCGGCGCTTGTTTGGGCGGCTGCAGCAGGAAGAGCAGAGATTGAAGAAGCACGACGGCCGTTGATTGGACATCCAACAGTATACAGGCCATCTGTGGAAAGCCTCAAATCTGTGGAAAACAGCATACATCCCATCTGCCATTATTTCAAATAGTTTACATCCCATTTGCTAATTCTTACGGGGTTTTTGGAGCCCATATTCTTTTTGTTAGCATTACAGCCCATATTATGGCCACGGTTAAAAAATTATACGAAATTTTGCATATGTCGGTGCGGTCTGAACTGTTTTTAATCCCGAAATATCGAGTCACATTCAGACTGATTTTAAAAATAAATGTATATCAATATAAAATCCAATAAATTGTCCACGCATAAAAATCAATGCAATTTAAAATCTCGAAATGAAAAAAAGATATTTGAAACTAATTGCCGGTTTGATGTGTTTTAAAAATGTACAACCCATTTCTCATTACTGATAGGCCATTTTCTCGGCCAGCCGAATGAAGCTCTCCTTGTCTTGAAAGATTTGCAGCCCAACTGGCCTGATAAAGCAACTTACTTGACAAATCACAAAAAAACTGGGCTAGCCATTTTCAGAAAGAAAAAAAAACTACTGGGCTAGTCTGTGGTAAACATAAAAGAAAAGGTTGTCTAGACAGGCCAGAGTGTCCCGCACAGCCCAGTTGACACCCTGCTTCCGTCTCAAAAACAAATTAGATAAACGCCACTCCAATTACGGCGATTCATAAAAATGCAACTGCAATTTCCAAACTTTGAAAAATGCCACTGCAATTTTTGCAAACTTTGAAAAACACCACTGCAGTTTGCAAACTTTGAAAAACGCCACTCCAGACTTCGAAAAATGCCACTAGAAATGACATTTTTCAAAGTTTGGAAATTGCAGTGGCATTTCTCGGAGGCATTTATCAAATTAACCCAAAACAAAAATAAATGGGCGAGCTGTTGGGTCCCTGGTGTCAGCCGCTCGTTGTGCAATTCTCTCATTTATTGACTACGTTGACAATGGCATGGGACCCAGATGTCAGAAATCCACTAGGAGGAGCCATTTTTTATTGGCTTGAAATAAGGAGGCACTTGCTTGCGTACTGCCATGACCTTAGCGGGTCCCTGCTGTCATCCTCTCCACGTACAATCATCTCCTGATTGTGTACGCGTCAACTTGCTAGGCCCACAAGTCAGCCTCTAAACCCGTGGAGGACAAATACAACCCATTTAAAAAAAATAACAGCCCATTCCATACGCTCAAACGGAAAGTTCAACATTCAGAGCAAAAAAACAGGTCTGGTCCACATATAGAGTACTCAACTTCCACGTTGACAACCATCATAGCCAAGTTAACTATCTACTCCCACTAGACAAGTACTAACTTACTCTTAGCTAACTAGA
Source organism: Triticum dicoccoides (assembly GCF_002162155.2). Classification (NCBI taxonomy): domain Eukaryota; kingdom Viridiplantae; phylum Streptophyta; class Magnoliopsida; order Poales; family Poaceae; genus Triticum; species Triticum dicoccoides. Next base: position 489,589,681 of record NC_041393.1, read on the forward strand.
CGATGTCGGCCGCCATCTGTGGTACACGCTAAACGCCGGCACCGGCGTCCTGCGCCTCACCACGGACTTGCCAGAGGTGCGATAGGGCGTGTTGCTCGCGCACGTTGGCCCTTTCCATGCCGGCGTGGTCCACCGAAGCTTCGGCTTCCAAGCGGGAAACCCACTTGACGAACTTGTAGTAGAAATCAGCGTCGCGAATGCGTGCGTGCCCGACAGCCTCCAGGGCTATTTGCCGGGCGCAGGCCTCCACGTAGTCGGCCCAGTTGCGGGCGCTCTGCTCGCGACTCAGAGCGTTGGTGCGCTGCTGCTCCATGTCCCGCTAGCGGCGCAAATCAGCGATACGCTGCTCCTCCGCCGGGCGGTCACGCTCCAACAACTCCTGCTCCTCCGCCGTGCGGTCGCGCTCCAACAACTCCTCGATCTGCGCATTGCCATCTAAAGACAGATAGAATGCCTCCTCCCTCCGTCTGCCTTCTGGTGAAAAACCGAACACTAGTACCGGTGGTGACCGCCTCCGGCGTCGCCTACCGTGGACGGGCGGGGGCATGGCAGACGTGGCAAGCGACGTCGGGCCGGTGGGGGCTTATGAGGATATGGCGAGTTGAGTCACGGTGGCACAGGAGAAGGCCGGGAAACAGTACTTATAGGGGGAAGGTAGCCCGACGATCATCAGAATTCAATGCATAATGGCTTAGCGCGCCAGCTTGCCGTGGAAAACTAGGGAAACTGAAATTATGACTGTGTTGTCCCGTCCCGTCTGGGTCGCACGCCGGCATGGCGGTCAAACAAGTGCACTCGAATCATCTCCCTCCTTGTCAATAATGATTCCACGGATTTAAAAAGCCCACAACAATTAAAGTGTATCTTTTTTCGTATCAGTTAGCTGCCTTAATTACGGCTGGCTGCATGCAGGTACTCAGAATCGCTCGTAGGCAGTACGCGAAGCAGCATGCAACGAGTCGCAGCCGAGGGCACACATGCAACCACTTAAATCGCTGGAATTAATTAGGCTTAAACTTCCGCATGCCGTTAATTATTTCCATGCCTTGGTCTTGCTGCTTTGCTCACGGGACTAATAAACCCGGACGGAGGGAGTACCTTGGTTGGTGAGAGGTTTGAATTAAGCCTTGCAAACCGGAAAGGAGGTACTAGTACATGCGTGATCTGCTGTTTATTCGTGTAGGATCGAGTAGGTCGTTTCTTGAATTGAGCCCTGCAAACCGGAAAGGAGGTAGTACGTGCGTGATCCGCTATTTATCCATGTAGGATCACTAGTGTAGCTTGTCAGTTTCTTCAGAGGTAGGCATTTTTATCCGTGTAGGATCGATAGTGTAGCTTGTCAGTTTCTTCATAGGTAGGCATTTTTATTCAAAAAACTGCCACTTCGCATCTTGCGTCACAAATAAAACTGCCAGGAGCGCATTTGTAGGCTAGCTAGTGATCGATCAGTAACTTGTAAACAATGAGCAAACAGAAATAAGTAATTGTTAATGCATCTCGATGATTCACAGACCATATACAAATATGTAGCTCCAAAAGCAAAGATCAGCCACTTCGGATCTTGCGTCGCAACTAAAACTAACTAGTACGATTCCCATACATAAGATCAACATGTTAATGCATCTCAATGATTCACAGATCATATACAAATATGTAGCTCCAAAAGCAAAGATCTAGAAAAACCATTTGTTCTTCCTACTAACATGGATGCTTCTATTGGCCAACATTCAGTACAGACTGAAAGACAAATTTGTTTGTGAAGTCTACAATTCCTCTTGCAAATGTAAGTGGTTTCACCAACAGCTGGAACCATGAGAATGAACCACACATGATGGAGGAACATCGACTGCAATATGATTTGGTCTTCTCTCGATCACACCACGAGACTATTTTCGGAATACAAACTTTAACTTATGCAAAATGATGCCCGTTGTATAATCAGACCAAAGCAATGAAGCACCAACTGTTGGCCAGTAAATAGTACATTACTACTTTTCTGCAGTCCATGAAGTGACTATCCAATCTTTGTGTCTATTTTCAAATGGCACTGCATGCAGTGACTATACTATTCTCTTGTGCAGTTCAACCAAAATTGCGGACACTTTGTTTGTTTGCCAAATAGCAACGGGCAGACATCTCTGTCTGCACAAATATCAAGAAGCTAGTAACATATCAAGCAGCTAGCAAACCACTAGTATTACTATCTAATGACAGTACAAAAAGAGTAGCAAGATAGTAGCAAACCATGTACCTTCGTAATGAATAGCTCATAGTGCCACCAATTGGATATAAAGGTTTGGAAAAAAACATGCTCCTAATGTTGAACCAGTTGGACTTTTTGTACAGCTCCATTAAAATCGAGCATCCCTGTTTGCATAGATATTGAAAGTGTGATTACTATAAAAGTGGCACTAGTTGAAGCATAGACTCACAAATATAAGCATTCCAATTTCTTAATGGGAAAAGGTAGCAAGACTGTTTCTAACAACTTGTTTGAAGGAATAAATAAAGCAACAAAGGCTGATGTCAGGAAGGCATACATAGTTTTTTCTGAAAAACTAAGTCATTCCTGAGCTTTCCTCTTCTTTTAAGCAAATTTTGTGCAGTTCTACTAAAATAAAATGCCATCACCGCCTTGACAATTCAGTGACACTGTACAAAAGGAAATGACTTAACATTACATCATGATGCCAGGTATGTAGTCGACAGGCATTAGAGACAAACATACAGACCTCCTCCGATAACATAATGAACATTAATTTTAACAAAGGTGTGACTATCTTTACCGGGATAATTTGAGTGAACTCTACACCATTCGAATACTACAAATATACACTAATCCAGTGGCTAGTGCAACAGTAGAGTAGTTAGTTTATTACAGGGTACAGTACAATGGTTTTATTGAACAGATTTCAATAAACTCTAGCACTGGAAGGTTTCTATAAGAATTAACAATACAAAATGTAAAGGTAACAAGTTTCTGCATTGGTATACTAGTGGCATTAGACAAAATGTAAAGGTAACAATACATCCACAATCAACAGCTAACCCTGAAATAATCTAGTGACATTAAATGGCATTGCTTAAATTTATCGGTGGCATTAGACTGAGAGAGGCATTAGTTAAATGTGGCTTCACTTTAGCAGTAGCATTGCTTGACTTGATTGCTGGCGTTATACTAACATCAAAAAAAGTGGCAATAAGAGCATTGGAGGCCCATTCGGACAGTGGGCGCACCAGTACGATGTACCTCCACGAACGTAGAGTGGTGAGGGAGGTACGGTTGCCCAGAGTAACAAATATCCAGGCAGCATATGTGGATTACGTCCCATTTTTGTTCTCTTTAGCCACCTTTTTCCTATGTGAGGACAACAAACCGATCGACCTGGTCATTCTCTATTGCGTTGTCATGCCTTTCTACCCTTCTTCAACCAAGAGACACGAGACTCGTTCCTTAGCTACTGATTTTCCCCTTTTCAACCTAGATGCGGGTTCGATGCCTTCTCTCTTGGACAATACAGTCTCCCTTCCTTTCCTTATTGAACCCAGACATGTATTAGTCTGCATGAAGTAGGGTTTTATTTAATAGTGCAAATTATGGTTTTCGTCTGCATGGCGAGCAGAGCAGAGGATAGCAAATTGGGAAGATGGTGGAGTGGAAAAAGATCCACATGCAACGACGTGCCAGATGGGGCAATAGAACAAGGGTATGGTTCGAAAAGAGGTAGCATACCTGAGGGTTGGCGGGAAATGGCTTTGCTCATGGTCGTCGTCCTCTGCACACACTATGGCATCGAGCTTGGGGACGGAGGCCATCCAACGCGGGCGCTAGGTCTGAGAGGACGGCCTTGTCGTCAGTGCATGACCTCGCTCGCCGACGACGAGTGCGTCAATGTTGCACGTCCTTTTCTTCCCCGGTGGATCTGTGACCACCAGTGAGGAGGGAGAGAGGGGTCGTCTTTTTTAGATCTGGAGAGAGGGTGGTAGTGTGAGAAGCAAGTGGGCAGCCCTTGGCAAGAAAGCGCTGAAGCTCCAGCCTATATATCTTTTTTATACTACTAGTACTGGAGGTGGAGTAGTGGTAGAGTAGTTTATATTTTCTCTGCGTACAGTACCAGTTAGTCATGCTTCAAAACTGAATGGCACGCCATTAAAAAAATAAAGGTTGATAACTAATGCGGCACCTCGGGCCAACGCAGCCAGATCGCATTTTGCACGAGAAATTACACACCATGTTTTGTTGACATGTGGTCCAGTTCCAACATATCAGTGAGACGACGGCGAGTAGTAGGAGTATTTCCAAACCGACGTATAGGTCGGGGCACCCCTTCGTGAACCGTGGCAAACTGGCAACCGCCCACCGACTCTTCGCCTTTCCCTCTCAATTTGGAACTGCTGTCGCACGCTCTTCCTCTCCCTCCTCCATTTTTCTTCAGCCCTTCACCCGTTCTTCTGCCATTTTTTGATTATCTTCTCCATGGAGGGAACAGGACAGAAACGACCCCGTTATTCTTGCCCCGATCTGAAAGATGACGTGGTGGAGGAACTCATTGATCGGTGCAACGTCATCACCTCGGCTAGCATGGCAGGTTCGTTCAAGACCATTCTTGACTCAACTAATAACATCATTACAAGGAACCCAAGAGTCAAGGAGCGGTTTGATCTCCCCTATCTTCTTCGCCGTGACCCTAATGACTAGCGCCGTCACGACGGAGGCCTCGCCCTGTGCAAGTTGATGCCGCTTGATAATGATACGTATGATGTTAAGATGCCATCGCTTGAGGGCAAGGCTTGGGCAGGCGCAAATGGAGATTCGGTTGTTTACATTGGGTCCAACTGCGAGTGGGAACTTGTGAATGTGTACACTCGTGACCGGGTTCCACTTCCAAAAATCTCAGCAGACTGCCCAGAGGTTGAGCACACAGGTATTGTACGCACGTTCAAATACAATCATGGTGACTGTCTTCTATGGAAGATAGCAATTTCTCGAGTTCCCAACCGCTCTTGGAATTACAACAACTATGAAGTTGTTGATATCTTCGACAAGCTTGTTGCCGTCCTTGCTGGTTTGACTCGATGGATATTGCTCAAAAATCAGTTTCTGTACACGGATGAGTACTATGATGCAATTGAATACGAGGGCCTTGTGTTTGCTGCCACCACTCGTGGCACTGTTTTTGCATGGAGTCGTTGTTTCAGTACGTTTGTCTTCCACCGTAATTATAATTGTTTCATCCACATGCATGCGGGTTAGCAAGTTTCCCTTTACTAATTAACCTTCTTCTTGTGTTTCCAAGGTCCTGCGAACATTCCACCACCTATACTTGAAGATTTTTATAACCAAGGGGGAGATGACGATGGTGATGATCACGAGCATGAGGACGAGCAGCACCCATATACTATTTGGCGCCTGGCAACTAATTCCGATGGATCACCTCTTCTCGTGTGTATACAACCCACTAATGATGTTACTGCTAAGGAAGCAGGTGTAGTCTCCCATGGTCGCACTCTTCGGACCTATTCCAACACCCGTTGCATGGTATTCGGGGTGGATACTAGTGTGCTAGCACCAACTCCTTCTCCCTGGTACAGAATTGATAGTCTTGGAGAAAACTCGCTCTTCCTTGGACAAAACTATCCAATGATGGTGAAAGGCGATCCAACTGCTGTTGACACAATGTTACTACCATTTATGAGAAGCAACTGTGTCTATACCTCGGACATTTGGGTGGTTCCCTACCCTGGTACTGATATAGTAGGCCGCTTTAGCTTGGATGATCAGTCCTGTGTTGGTCTCCAGATCGACAATGGATGGCCCGTCCCAGAGAATCACTTGTGGTTCAAAGCAAGCGTTTCCAACACCGAGGAATGGTTGAGTTGAAGTTCATTTCATTGCTTATTATTTGTTGTGTGGTGAAAACTTTAGTATTTATAATGTATCCTCGTTGTCGATGTGGGTTGATGACCTGTTTTATGTAATAAAATGATATGTCTGTGATAACCTTACTAAATTTATGAATGGCTTTCGAGTCGCTTCTGTGAGTGAGTGGTGCGACGAGGCAAAAAAATATTTTCCAAATACATAATTCTACGTGCATTGCAACAGGTTATCGGATGAGGCCAATCAACAATAGTAGTACACTATTTGTACTAGCTTCACATGCTTCGCGCGTTGTGCGGGTGTTTTTACTGTAGCCATAGTGTACTCTACTACGTAACTAGCACCTCGAATCCTCGATACTAGTAGTACTTTATAGTAATTAGTAGGAGTAGTAGGGTGGCATGGGCCAGAACAAGCATTCACGTCCAGGAGTAAGGCACACGCCACCAACACGACTTCCATCTAACACCATATTTCTTGGAGTCCGTGCTAGAGCAATCTCTTCAACCTCATCGTTTCTCTAACTCAGCCATCGCGCGGCGGGCGAGGAGGGGGTTTTCCGATAGTCGGTTTCCTTAACTGCGGTCCCAATTGTAAGGCTAACTACAGCGCACGACCCCAAACGGACCTCCGTTTTGCACGAACTCCAACAATAATTTTGACTAGAAAAGCAAGACCAAAGAAAACAAGAACCACAAGAATACATTTTACTACTCCAGTAAGTTGGATTAGTGCCTTCTCGATGCATTCATTGTTGATCTGCGGAGGCTCGATCTTGTGTGCTTCTTTCTTCTTCGAGTGTAAAGAAGTAGACGTTGCTTCCTCGCATCTAGTCTCATGTCTAGCCTCTATTCTAGTACTCCCTCTGGTCTGTTTTTCTCTGCGTCTAAGCAGCAACACGCATACCAAGTAGGATTATCAACAAGTGCACTAATCTTATCTATAGCCTCTGTGCTAGCTAAAAGTGATAGAACATCTACTATATTGCGCTCTATCAATATATGGATGTACTCTTCTTCCAATACAAAAACTTGCATCCATTCTACTCCCTCCGTTGCACAATACATGCCTTCTATTTTATCAAAATATATATGTATCTAGACATGTTTTAGTATATAGGTACATCCATTTTTGGACAAATGGAAGTCAAGTATTTTGGAACAGAGGGAGTACACAATAATTTTTTAAGTTAGCACAACTAGTCTAATCCGAGAGCACAACCGAAGATTTGGTCGGGTTCTTCCTCCTTTTGCCTACACGTGGGACATCCAACATCCAGGTCGTGTCATGAAAGAAATTAGAGTGGTAACTGAAGCCACGAGATGTGCATCTTGGGTTAAACTGTAAATAGAATCTTACTACTCTTGAGTAACTCCAAAAGCGGCCACCAAAGATCTTTCTTGGGTTTGTTTTTCATCACCAGCACGTCAAGGTGAAAGATGTGCAGGTTCAGTGGGTCCTCTTGCGTTTTCACTGACATGTGGGGCTGCATGTGAGCAAACAGACGATGGGCTCCGCGCGTCCGATGACTGGCCGAGAAGAGAGATAGAGGAGGGCTGAGCATGGACTGTAGGAAATTTGTTCTACGTACCTCGATATAGGCTCAATATAGTGGGCTGGCATGGGCCATAACTAGCATTCATGTCTAGCAGTACGGCACACGCCACCAACATGAGTCCCATCCGACACCAATTTTCTTGGAGTCCATGCTACAACCATCTCTTCTCCCTCCTGTTTTCTCAGCCATCGCGCGGTGGGCGGGGTGGGGGTTTGCCGATAGTCGGTTTACTCAACTGCGGTCCCACTTGTAAGTGAAAATGCAACACCGCATGCATTCCCGCTTGAGCAGCGTGCCGGACCAACCGTGTGGGGGTGCGACGCGAACACGGCAGGCTTTTCCTTTTGAACTCGTAACTTGTAAAATTTGGTTCTGCTCCATGCGCGATCGATAGATAGAAAATAACGATTTTGCCTAGAGTAATGAGAAGTTTGGTTCTGGTGCCGTTCATGCATGGAGTACGTACAAAAATTATGAAGTTGATGCGAAAGGTAAGATAATTACTGTAGTACCATATACTACTACATGGATTTGACGGAAAGATAAAAATACATACGGATCCATCAACGACATCCTCACGCCCTAGTGCACTGGGTCACCAACTGATGTGTGAGGAGCAGCGGCATTGGCAGCGAGCTCAACGTGCTTCTGAACAGTGTCGTCCAAGGTTGCCCTACGGTCCAAGAAGGCCAGCGTCCTATCGTCCTCCTCTTGCATGTAGTAGTCCTTGTGGACGATTTGCGCGTAGACGTGGGTGATTATGTCGATGGTATCTTGCTGAGCCAGGCGCTGCGCGGCGAGCGCGACCTCGAGGTGGACATTCTCTGGCGCGACGGCGGACAGTCGTAGGGCCACCAGTGCGTCGAAGAGGTTGTCACCATAGTGGCCGTTGAGGGTGGCGGGCATCGCAGAGCCTGGGCGCGTCGGCTGGAGGCTTACGTCAAAGTCGTCCGCGAGCTTCTTGACGACGGTGAACTTGTCGAGGAAACCAACGAGGACCTCGTTGAACAAGGAGACGAAGCTGTCGTCCAAGCGGCCCCTCGCCCTGGCAGCCTCAAGCAATACTACCTGGAGACGTTCCTCGTTGCCGGGCCACATGCCAGCGTCGTGGACCATCTAGCGCAGCCGGCTGATGCTCGCGCTCATCGCTTCCATGGGTCAACTGATCTTGCGATTCGAGTGACCACTCTTGCCCTTGGTTAGCGTTCGTAGATGCGTAGGATTTCGTACTACTCCTCGGCCCTCTACTGCACCTGCCTTTGGCTGTATGATAGGTGGGCCAGCCACCCCCTGGGCCCACGTGTCATTCACGCAAAGGCAGTTGCCATAAGTCAATGAAGCTGCGTCCCCCTCCATGCCGGTGCAGTATAGTCATCTCACCGGACCTCTAGTTGGGGCCAAACGAGAGAAGTTTGATGTTTACTGGTTTATTGGTCCCCTTTGCATTTTGTGCCAAGTTTTGACCTTTGATTTAATGTCAGGACCCCGACTCAATGCCACATCGATCTAGCAGGTAACACCTCATATCACTTTGCGGCCTCACGCACGGTATCCCCACGGGTGTCGCCTTACCTTTGCCCGGGACCGTTTGCGCCTTTTGGCACACGTATATGACAGTGTCGCTAGCATCCATATGATAAGGAGCCCGGGCTGACATGGCTAGTCGTAAACCCAAAGTGGCACAAACTTACAGGGACAGGCATCCATGACCCAGCATCGAACGTGTCGGTCATCAGCGAGTGAATCCAGGCTGTAGCACTGGGCTAACAGGACTCCGGTGAATCGGGCTGTAGCGGGCTAACAGGACTCCGGTATTCATCGCGTGACATTTCCCCGAAGGGACAGACACAGGATCGAAGAAGGACACATGCCGGTCAGCCTAAGTGTTCCGGAGCAGTAGCAAGCTACCAGGGCTCAGTGGAAGCACTAGGAGACATTTCCCGGTAAGAGAGACTACTAAGGATAAACAACTAGATAGTCAGATCCCACACATAGCAATCCACATTACACGTACGCATAACATGTAAGTATGTGCTGTACAACATGGCATCACAGCATAACTCAACAACTCATATAGATAAAGGCTCAGAAGAGCCATCATAGCATTTATTACAAACAGGGGTCACATGACCCAACATTCAGAGCAATCAAGCAACAAACGGAAGCATTACATGTCTGAGTACAGACATCTATAAATGAAAAAGGCTGTAAGCCTGACTATCTACAACGTCCGATCAAGATCGTAGCTGAGGTACAAGCTACTCGTCAAAGTCCACGAGAACACTACTAAGACCGAAGTCTCCGCTGCAAAAACATAAATAAAGCAACATGAGTACAAAGGTACTCAGCAAGACTTACATCAGATCCTATCATACATGCATTTGTATCAAGAGGGTAATGTGGGGTTTAGTTGCAGCAAGCCAGCTTTGACTCTGTGGCTATCCTGTTCTACGACTACCAGAAACTCTTGAGGTGATATGGCGCACACGAGTCCACTAATCACCACACAATACACTACTATGGATTCATCCCCGTCTCCCTACGAGAAGGCCATCCATAGCACTCACACTTCTCTTGAGCATTTTAGAGTATCCACTTCAAGTTGTCTATGTACCATGTAAGCATCCAAGAAGTCCATAACCGCGGACCCGGCTATTCTAATAGATCATGTTAACCCTGCAGGGGTGTACTTCTTCACACACGCTCTCACCACTTACCGCCATGTACACGTCATGTATCTCAGCAACCTTCAAGCGGAAGCCTGGCGAGGGTGTCGGCCACGACCTGACTAACCACACAAGACTCTAATCCAGGTTTATCGCCTATTCGGGTTCCATCCGCAAGGAGATCCGTCCGGGGTTTCACTCACGTCCCCAAACGATGTGTGCAGGGTTCCCAAGACCACCTCGCCGGATGGATCTACGCTTGGTACACCGTGCCACTTGTGCCTAGTCTGTCCCAAGCCCACCTGGCCGGGTGCCACTTGGTAGACTACTAACACTACCTACAAACACCAGAAACTAGTTGCGACTCCTGGACAGAGATCAAGTTGATTAATAAGTCGAGAGGGCTTGGAGCACCCGGAGCCCAATGTGTGGTAGTATCGAGTCATTGGACAACATACATAGAACTCAGTGCTTAAGGACGGTTCCAGTGAGACAACCCACCATGTACTCCTACATGGCCTCTCACCGCTACCTTTACCAAATCGTGTTCACACACTTAACTCTCAGCACCAGAACATATCGTAATACTCCAATTCATTCCCAATGAATCAGACCTGACACAACTCTAAGCAATAGCAGGCATAGCATGGTAGGAACACAACAATGGCTTCAATCAACTCCTACACATGCTAGTGGGTTTCAACTATTTACTGTGGCAATGACAGGTCATGCAGAGGAATGGGTTCAACTACCACAGCACAAAGTAGCAGAAGAATCGTTGTTGTCCTAATGCAATAACTGAGAGCAGGAGCGAGAGAGTAGGATTATATCAGAATGAACAAGGGGGTTTTCTTGCCTGGTAGATCAACAGAGGAGGCACTGCTTCACAGACAGGTACTCTGGAACAGCTCCGGAGCAAGACCTATCGAGAAGGAACGGTGCCAACAATCAATACACAAGCATATGCAACAATATGATGCATGAACATGGCATGAAGTTGTGATGTTGTTTGAGCTAATGCAACTGGTATCCATTTGGTTTGAAGTCCATTTGAACCAAAGGTTCAAATGCATCTCCAAATTAAGCTCCTATATATGCCATAATGTGTTTTCTCATATTCAGCATGTATAAGTTGGTTTGTCATGCATGAAACTAGTACAGATGGATAGATTACATTTTTCTGATAATTTTTCATATATAAATTATTTTAATCTGAGCTACGGTTGAATTGATATGAATTTTTGAAGTTTAAAACAATTTCTGGAATTTCCTGATTTAATTTAAATCCAGAAATCATATTATTGCGCCAGCATGATGTCATCACTACATCAGCGGGTCAACGCGGCTGTCCAGGTCAAATCTGACACGTGGGGTCCACCCGACAGTGTCATGGTTAAGTAACAGAGGTTAATTAAATTTAAACTAATCCTAAACTAGAATTAGCAGGGACGGGCCCCACTTGTCATTGAGCCAGGGGAGGTCAAACCCCCTGGTCAACTGGGCTAACACGCCGGCGTTTAGCCGCCGGCGGCAGCAAACGCGGCGGAGGGCGCGGGATTGCCACTCCGGCGCCCAATCGAGCAGCGGAGGGCACGCGCGGGAAGCTGGGACTCGCGCGCATCCACTGGTGCCCTCCGTTTCACCGGAGACGGCCCAAATCGACAGCGGCGACCACTTGGGCGGCGGCCGGAGTTCGGGCGCGAGCGGGATCGGCCTGCGGGGCACGGGGAGGCAGGGGAGAAGGGGGGGTTCGACGGCGGGGCTCACAGCGAATCCAACGGCGTCGTCGGCGAGCTCGGGGAAGGCTTGGGGCAGCCGGAGCGACGACGGTGATCTCGTTGGCCGAAGCTTGAAGACGACGGCGATGGCGATGAAGCGGAGCTCGCCCGGTTGCTTTGCTCGGTGAGGAGGGAGAGGGGGTCGCGGCGGAGCTGGGAAGCGTGTCGGGGAGGTGCGGCAGTGGCCGAGGCCACGGTGGCTATGGACGGCGGCGACGGTGATTCTCGGGTGAGAGAGAGGGAGAAGGGGAAAAGCACGGGAGAGAGGGGGGTGAGGCCAGGGGATCAGGGCGGCACCGAGAAGAAGCATCGCGGCGTCGCGCTGGCAGGGTAGGCAGGCAGGCGAGCTGGTGGCGTGGCGCTCCGCCCGTGCGCGCGCGTCGGCCACACGCCTGGCCGACTGGCGCCAGGAGGACGACAGCGGTGGTGGGCTGGGCTGGCTTGTTGGGCCAAAGGCGCCAGCTAAGAAGCCCAGGTACGGTTTTTTTTGGTTTGTTTTTCTTTTTCTATTCTTCTGACATTTGTTCTGATTTAGTAATAATACTAAATCAATTTATTTACTTATGCCATTTTTTATGGAAGCTAGTTATATTATTCCAGAGCTCCTTTATAAATGGCATAATTTTTGGACAATATTTTATATATATAACAATATATATCCAAAGCAAATAATTACTGCATTAATTCCAAATGCCCAAAATAAATACCTATGAGCTCTTAAAAATATTGGTTTGATTTTTATCTCTGTCCAATATTTTCAGAGACCAACATGAGCATTTTCTCGGACCCTTTTGGAGAAATTTTTATTTGGGTCATTTTCAAAAATGATTCTGAGGGTTCCACCAATCCTCATTTCAAATTTAAATGGAATATAAACATGATGCACAAATGACTAGCTAGTCTAGGTCATACCAGAACTAGGGATGTGACAACTCGCCCCCACTTGAAAGAATCTCGTCCCGAGATTCAGGGGTCGACGGAAAGCAAGCGGGGTACTCCAGTCGAAGACGATCTTCTCGCTCCCAAGTAGCTTCTCTCTCGGAATGATGAGACCACTGAACTTTGAGAAACTTGATGTTATAACGTCGGGTAACACGCTCTGCTTGATTAAGAATGCGAACCGGGTACTCTCGGTAGGTGAGGTTATCTTGGAGATCAAGCGTTTCGTGGTCCACTCCGCGGATAGGATCCGAGAAGCAACGCTTGAGTTGAGAGACGTGGAAGACATCATGAACTCGAGAAAGATGTGAGGGTAGTTCCAATTGGTAGGCAACCTCTCCTCGTTTAGCGAGAATACGAAAAGGACCAATGTAGCGAGGAGCCAACTTGCCCTTGATACCGAAGCGATGGGTACCCTTCAAAGGAGTAACCCGAAGGTAAGCTTTGTCGCCAATTTCATAAGTCATATCCTTATGATGACGATCGTACTGGCTCTTTTGACGAGATTGGGCTGTTTTCAAATTCTCACGAATGATGCGAACTTGCTCTTCTGCCTCCTGGATCATGTCCGGTCCAAAGAATTGTCTTTCGCCGGTTTCTGGCCAGTTCAAAGGTGTTCGACATCTTCGTCCATAGAGAACCTCAAAAGGAGCTTTCTTGAGGCTGGATTGATAGCTATTGTTATAAGCAAACTCGGCAAAAGGAAGACATTTCTCCCAATCCATACCGAATGAGATAACGCAAGCTCTAAGCATGTCTTCGAGAAATTGGTTGACCCGTTCCACCTGACCACTTGATTGAGGGTGGAAAGCGGTACTGAAAGAAAGATGGGTTCCCATGGCAGTTTGGAAACTCTCCCAAAAATGAGAAGTGAAAAGACTGCCACGGTCTGAATTGATCTCTAGTGGAACACCATGAAGTGACACTATTCGAGAAATATATAAGTCAGCGAGCTGACTAGCGGTGATACTCTCTCGAACAGGTAGGAAGTGCGCCACTTTGGAGAGACGATCAACGACTACGAAGATAGCATTATTCCCTCTCTTGGTCCTGGGAAAGCCGGTGATGAAGTCCATACCAACTTTATCCCATTTCCATTCAGGAATAGCTAAAGGCTGAAGGGTGCCAGCAGGTCTTTGATGCTCTGCCTTAACGCGACGACAAACGTCACATTTAGCAATGAACTCAGCGATTTCTCTCTTCATCCTAGTCCACCAGAACCTCTGGCGTAGGTCCTGATACATCTTAGTACTACCGGGATGAATCGTGAGAGGAGATTCATGCGCCTCCTTAAGAATCAGTTGTCGAAGATGTTGATTCTTGGGAACCACCAAGCGATTCTCAAAGAAAACAACACCACGATCATCCATAGAGAAACATCCACCAACTCCCTTCTTAATGTTTCTCTTGATCCGGGAAATTCCTGTGTCTTGCTTTTGAGCTGCGATAATCTGATCGTTAAGATCAGGTTTCGCCACCAGGGTAGAAAGGAATCCGTGAGGAGCAATGTGAAGATTAAGCTTACAGAATTCCTCATGGAGAAGTGGTTGGCCTTGCTGCAACATGAGATTGTTGCAATAGGATTTACGGCTTAGAGCATCAGCCATGACATTGGCTTTGCCTGGGGTGTAGGTAATCCCTAGATCATAATCTGTGATTAACTCCAACCAACGTCGTTGCCTAAGGTTCAGATCCGGTTGGGTGAAGATATACTTGAGACTCTGGTGATCGGTGTAGATCTCGCAATGTTTACCAAGGAGGTAATGTCGCCAGGTCTTGAGAGCATAGACTACGGCTGCAAGCTCTAGATCATGTGTAGGATAATTATCCTCATGTGGATGCAACTGTCGAGATGCATAGGCAATCACATGACGATCCTGCATAAGAATGCAACCTAGTCCCTGTCGTGAGGCGTCGCAGTAGATAATAAAGTCTTTAGTGAAATCCGGTGGCACAAGTATGGGAGCAGAGGTTAGGCGCCTTTTCAGTTCCTGAAAACTGTGTTCACACTGTGGGGACCACTCAAACTTTTTATCTTTCTTGAGAAGTTCCGTGAGGGGTTTGGCTACTTTGGAGAAGTTTTCAACAAAGCGGCGACAATAGCTGGCTAGACCAAGGAAACTCCTAACTTGTTTAACGGTCTCAGGTGGAGTCCAATCGAGAACAGCCTGAACTCTCTCGGGATTGATAGCAATGCCCTTACCAGAGATTACGTGGCCTAGGTAGGTCACTTCTGGCAACCAAAATTCACACTTGGAGAACTTGGCATAAAGGCGGTGCTCTCTGAGTTTTTCTAAAACAAGTCTAAGATGTTCGGAATGCTCTTCCTCGTTCTTCGAGTAAATAAGAATATCATCAAGGTAAACCACGACGAACTTATCTAAGTATTCCATGAAGATCGAGTTCATCAAGCGGGAGAATGTGGCTGGGGCGTTGGTTAGACCGAAGGACATGATTGTATACTCGTACTGACCATAACGAGTAACAAAGGCTGTCTTGGGAATGTCCCCATTTCTGATCTTAATTTGGTGGTATCCTAACCTTAAATCCATCTTGGAGAAGATTGAGGATCCAGCGAGCTGATCATACAGGTCGTTGATCCTGGGGAGCGGATACTTGTTCTTTATTGTGACCAAATTAACGGGACGATAATCTACAACCATCCGATCCGTACCATCCTTCTTCTTGACGAAGAGGACGGGGCAAGCCCAAGGAGAAGAACTAGGACGGATGAAACCCTTTTGCAAGGACTCATCAAGTTGTTTCTTAAGCTCGGCTAGTTCTAAGGGTGCCATCTTGTAGGGTCTCCTAGAGATTGGAGCAGTTCCTGGGATAAGATCTATGACGAACTCTACATCTCTGTCAGGCGGAACACCTGGCAGTTCCTCTGGAAAGACATCCGGAAAGTCAAGGACTACCGGAATATCTTCAAGGTCTGGAAGAGGGCTGGCATTAAGGGAGTAGAGCTGACGCTTTGCAACTCTAGTGGAGACAGTGACTATCTTGCCAGATGGGTGTGTGAGCTGAACAGACCTGGTGAAGCAATCAATCTTGGCATGATGAGCTGTCATCCAGTCCATACCCAAGATGATGTTAATATCCGAAGACTTGAGAGATATCAAGGAAGCAAGGAATACAAGTCTGTCGACAAGGATTTCATTGCCATAACTTATCCTAGAAGTTTGCCATTTGGATCCAGGAGTTTGAATAAGTAATGGGGAGGGCATATCACAAAAGGACATGTCGTGCAAGCGGGCATAGCTTTCAGAAATGAAGGAATGAGACGCTCCAGTATCGAACAAAACCGATGCCGGATGACAGTTGACAAGGAGTGTACCAAGAACGACATCTGGATCATCATGAGCAGCTTTAGCTGAGACGTGATGCACACGTCCATGTTCAGGGGAGCTGACTTGGCACTGATCATCTTGCGTGATGGCTTACCATGGCCAATAGACTTCTCGGGCTGGGGTGGAGCAACTCTGGTCTGAGTGCAAATACGGGCAATGTGGCCTGGCTCTCCGCACTTGTAACAAATCTTGGAGGTAGGATGTGGACCTGCATTGGAAGGCGGTCCACCAATAGACCTGGGTGGAGCATACTGCTGAAATGGATGAGGTGCCACATAAGATGGCCTCAGTACATATTCGGAAGGAAGAGCGGAGTTCGGAACCCAAATCCGGCGCTTCTAGGAACTAGAGCCAGAGGAAGATCCCAAATCACGGGTGTGCTTACGAGACTCCTCGTAAGTGAGTTGAGCTGTCTCTGCATTAATGGCCTTGTTCACAAGGGCTTGGAATGTATCACAATGATGCAGGTGGAGATCACGACGCAACTTGGGGTTGAGACCCTTCCGGAACCTAGCCTGCTTCTTGGCGTCCGTGGACACCTCTTCTGTGGCATAGCGAGCGAGGTTCTCAAACTCTCTACTATAAGCATCAACAACCATCTTACTCTGGGTGAAACTACAGAACTCTTCTCTCTTGCGATCGATGAGGGCTTCAGGAATGTGATGCTCGCGAAAAGCCTCAACGAAATCCCTCCAGGTGGGAGTCTGGTCAGCTGGAAGCATAGCCTCATAGTTCTGCCACCAAAGACTAGCAGGACCTTCCAGGTGATATGTGGCATAAGTGACCTTGTCATCTTCAGCTATGTTCGCGGAACGCAGCTTATGGGTGATGCTACGGAGCCAGTCATCTGCATCGAGTGGCTCGATGGAATGATGAAAGGTGGGTGGGTGCAAGCGAATGAAGTCATGAATGGTAGCAGATCCTTTGAACTGATGTGCGGTGTTCTCCTCGATACGTGCCAACAAGCGGTTAGACTCACGCTTGTTCCTCTCCATCTCTAGCATGAACTCTGTCAACGAAGGCTGGTCGGGAGGATCCTCATCCCTACCATCTCCGTGGTTCTGGCTACGAACAATAGAACTTGATGACATCCTGAGAAACGAAACCAGGGACAGAGTCAGCATCAACTATGGACCGAAGAATGTAGGACAAGGAATTAGTATCTCCCGAACTCCTAGGGAAATTCCGGCAGCATAACGGCAGTAAAATGCTCAGAATGAGACATCCTACTAAAAATGGGGTGGTAACATACTCATCAACATTACTCAAGGTTCTGAGATCATACTAAAACAGACTACACCGGAAATACTCAAAACTGGGGTATGACTCTGATCAACCAATCCTATGGGACTACGGAGTAGTAACACGTGATCCTGATAGACGGAAGAGAAAACCTAGTTCCTTAACCCCATAGGAAAGATAGGATGACTCAGATCAGAAGGCCATGGGGTATAAGGAGTAAAAAGAGCCTTACGTTCCAACCCACAATCAATTCCCTTACATAAACTAAAGATTTTCTAGACTCAACTTCGACCAGTTGGCTTGGTAATCCTACAGGCAGTCAGGCTCTGATACCAACGCTGTCAGGACCCCGACTCAATGCCACATCGATCTAGCAGGTAACACCTCATATCACTTTGCGGCCTCACGCACGGTATCCCCATGGGTGTCGCCTTACCTTTGCCCGGGACCGTTTGCGCCTTTTGGCACACGTATATGACAGTGTCGCTAGCATCCATATGATAAGGAGCCCGGGCTGACATGGCTAGTCGTAAACCCAAAGTGGCACAAACTTACAGGGACAGGCATCCATGACCCAGCATCGAACGTGTCGGTCATCAGCGAGTGAATCCAGGCTGTAGCACTGGGCTAACAGGACTCCGGTGAACCGGGCTGTAGCGGGCTAACAGGACTCCGGTATTCATCACGTGACATTTCCCCGAAGGGACAGACACAGGATCGAAGAAGGACACATGCCGGTCAGCCTAAGTGTTCCGGAGCAGTAGCAAGCTACCAGGGCTCAGTGGAAGCACTAGGAGACATTTCCCGGTAAGAGAGACTACTAAGGATAAACAACTAGATAGTCAGATCCCACACATAGCAATCCACATTACACGTATGCATAACATGTAAGTATGTGTTGTACAACATGGCATCACAGCATAACTCAACAACTCATATAGATAAAGGCTCAGAAGAGCCATCATAGCATTTATTACAAACAGGGGTCACATGACCCAACATTCAGAGCAATCAAGCAACAAACGGAAGCATTACATGTCTGAGTACAGACATCTATAAATGAAAAAGGCTGTAAGCCTGACTATCTACAACGTCCGATCAAGATCGTAGCTGAGGTACAAGCTACTCGTCGAAGTCCACGAGAACACTACTAAGACCGAAGTCTCCGCTGCAAAAACATAAATAAAGCAACATGAGTACAAAGGTACTCAGCAAGACTTACATCAAATCCTATCATACATGCATTTGTATCAAGAGGGTAATGTGGGGTTTAGTTGCAGCAAGCCAGCTTTGACTCTGTGGCTATCCTGTTCTACGACTACCAGAAACTCTTGAGGTGATATGGCGCACACGAGTCCACTAATCACCACACAATACACTACTATGGATTCATCCCCGTCTCCCTACGAGAAGGCCATCCATAGCACTCACACTTGTCTTGAGAATTTTAGAGTATCCACTTCAAGTTGTCTATGTACCATGTAAGCATCCAAGAAGTCCATAACCGCGGACCCGGCTATTCGAATAGATCATGTTAACCCTGCAGGGGTGTACTTCTTCACACACGCTCTCGCCATTTACCGCCATGTACACGTCATGTATCTCGGCAACCTTCAAGCGGAAGCCTGGCGAGGGTGTCGGCCACGACCTGACTAACCACACAAGACTCTAATCCAGGTTTATCGCCTATTCGGGTTCCATCCGCAAGGAGATCCGGCCGGGGTTTCACTCACGGCCCCAAATGATGTGTGCAGGGTTCCCAAGCCCACCTCGCCGGATGGATCTACGCTTGGTACACCGTGCCACTTGTGCCTAGTCTGTCCCAAGCCCACCTGGCCGGGTGCCACTTGGTAGACTACTAACACTACCTACAAACACCAGAAACTAGTTGCGACTCTTGGACAGAGATCAAGTTGATTAATAAGTCGAGAGGGCTTGGAGCGCCCGGAGCCCAATGTGTGGTAGTATTGAGTCATTGGACAACATACATAGAACTCAGTGCTTAAGGACGGTTCCAATGAGACAACCCACCATGTACTCCTACATGGCCTCTCACCGCTACCTTTACCAAATCGTGTTCACACACTTAACTCTCAGCACCAGAACATATCGTAACACTCCAATTCATTCCCAATGAATCAGACCTAACACAACTCTAAGCAATAGCAGGCATAGCACGGTAGGAACACAACAATGGCTTCAATCAACTCCTACACATGCTAGTGGGTTTCAACTATTTACTGTGGCAATGACAGGTCATGCAGAGGAATGGGTTCAACTACCGCAGCACAAAGTAGCAGAAGAATTGTTGTTGTCCTAATGCAATAACTGAGATCAGAGCGAGAGAGTAGGATTATATCGGAATGAACAAGGGGGTTTGCTTGCCTGGTAGATCAACAGAGGAGGCACTGCTTCACAGACAGGTACTCTGGAACAGCTCCGGAGCAAGACCTATCGAGAAGGAACGGTGCCAACAATCAATACACAAGCATATGCAACAATATGATGCATGAACATGGCATGAAGTTGTGATGTTGTTTGAGCTAATGCAACTGGTATCCATTTGGTTTGAAGTCCATTTGAACCAAAGGTTCAAATGCATCTCCAAATTAAGCTCCTATATATGCCATAATGTGTTTTCTCATATTCAGCATGTATAAGTTGGTTTGTCATGCATGAAACTAGTACAGATGGATAGATTACATTTTTCTGATAATTTTTCATATATAAATTATTTTAATCTGAGCTACGGTTGAATTGATATGAATTTTTGAAGTTTAAAACAATTTCTAGAATTTCCTGATTTAATTTAAATCCAGAAATCATATTATTGCGCCAGCATGACGTGATCACTACATCAGCGGGTCAACGCGGCTGTCCAGGTCAAATCTGACACGTGGGGTCCACCCGACAGTGTCATGGTTAAGTAACAGAGGTTAATTAAATTTAAACTAATCCTAAACTAGAATTAGCAGGGACGGGCCCCACTTGTCATTGAGCCAGGGGAGGTCAAACCCCCTGGTCAACTGGGCTAACACGCCGGCGTTTAGCCGCCGGCGGCAGCAAACGCGGCGGAGGGCGCGGGATTGCCACTCCGGCGCCCAATCGAGCAGCGGAGGGCACGCGCGGGAAGCTGGGACTCGCACGCATCCACTGGTGCCCTCCGTTTCACCGGAGACGGCCTAAATCGACGGCGGCGACCACTTGGGCGGCGGCCGGAGTTCGGGCGCGAGCGGGATCGGCCTGCGGGGCACGGGGAGGCAGGGGAGAAGGGGGGTTCAACGGCGGGGCTCACAGCGAATCCAACGGCGTCGTCGGCGAGCTCGGGGAAGGCTTGGGGCAGCTGGAGCAACGACGGCGATCTCGTCGGCCGAAGCTTGAAGACGACGGCGATGGCGATGAAGCGGAGCTCGCCCGGTTGCTTTGCTCAGTGAGGAGGGAGAGGGGGTCGCGGCGGAGCTGGGAAGCGTGTCGGGGAGGTGCGGCAGTGGCCGAGGCCACGGTGGCTATGGACGGCGGCGACGGTGATTCTCGGGTGAGAGAGAGGGAGAAGGGAAAAGCACGGGAGAGAGGGGGGTGAGGCCAGGGGATCAGGGCGGCACCGAGAAGAAGCATCGCGGCGTCGCGCTGGCAGGGTAGGCAGGCAGGCGAGCTGGTGGCGTGGCGCTCCGCCCGTGTGCGCGCGTCGGCCACACGCCTGGCCGACTGGCGCCAGGAGGACGACGGCGGTGGTGGGTTGGGCTGGCTTGCTGGGCCAGAGGCGCCAGGTAAGAAGCCCAGGTACGGTTTTTTTTGGTTTGTTTTTCTTTTTCTATTCTTCTGACATTTGTTCTGATTTAGTAATAATACTAAATCAATTTATTTACTTATGCCATTTTTTATGGAAGCTAGTTATATTATTCCAGAGCTCCTTTATAAATGGCATAATTTTTGGACAATATTTTATATATATAACAATATATATCCAAAGCAAATAATTACTGCATTAATTCCAAATGCCCAAAATAAATACCTATGAGCTCTTAAAAATATTGGTTTGATTTTTATCTCTGTCCAATATTTTCAGAGAGCAACATGAGCATTTTCTTGGACCCTTTTGGAGAAATTTTTATTTGGGTCATTTTCAAAAATGATTCTGAGGGTTCCACCAATCCTCATTTCAAATTTAAATGGAATATAAACATGATGCACAAATGACTAGCTAGTCTAGGTCATACCAGAACTAGGGATGTGACATTTAACTAATAAAATGTTAATGCATGTAAACAAAAATGTTGTGTAAGTCACATTACGAAAACCAAATAGTCCCAAAACACTTAGGCATGGTGCATTAACTCCCTCCTTGTTTCTTATTTCGTGACATATCAACCAATGAGAGATGTGGGCCGTGCATGCTTTCAATGACTTGAGACTACCAAACATGACATGCAGTGTTTAGTTCATTGCATGTAATCCTATTAGTAGTTAGCAAAAAACATTAAGTTCTCTCACCGATAGGAATAAAACACCATGTGTTTATTTACAGAGGGAGTAGTACATTTTTGTGACATGCATTACTACTAGATATTGCTAGTCAAATACTAAAATCTAGATGGACATGGTAGTACTCCTAAATCCAGACGGTGGTGCTACTAGTACTAGCACTGTACTACCCGTTGGTCAAATTATTACGTGCTGCTCCTCACAGTGAAGTGACAAGACCCTGCGCCAGAGATGACACCTGAGTATAGGCGCCGTGTTCGGCATACCATAGTCAGCCTCACTGTCTGCAGTCACTATCATCATGGCTGTAGAGCTAGCCTGCTTACAACTAGCCCTGTTCGACATAATTTCCCGTGTGTAGATGCCCGTGCGTTTCACGGAACACCAAGATTGGGGGTGGACGGCTCCGGCAGCGGCCATCGCGCCAGATTTTTCCACCGCCTTCTAGATGTGGTGGGGAGGAGATAAGGCTGATTGTGAGAGACAAGGAGTTGTTTGTAAATAGGGAACAAGTACGGGCATCTTTTTGCAAAAATGGAGAAGCTTGGTTTGTATGCGTTAGATCTAGATCCGATGGCTATTGGTGAAAGATGGGAGGCACAACATCATCACCAACTCAGGACCTGTTTGATTCGCAGGATTTTGAAAACGCAGGAATAGGACATGGCAATATTACAAGATTCAAACTGATATTACAAATGTTAGGAGTAATGTTGCACCTAGGAAGAGGGAATTAATAGGAAGTTTACGTAAGAACTTTCGTTACTTTAGGTGGATACAGTATTATCATACAAACTAAAATCCACCACCCTGACAAGTTACTAATGGGCAAATAAGTTTTCGAGTCTCTGGCCACTTGATGTTTCAAAAACAAATTCAGCTTCTGCGGAGACTTTGTCATTTAGGCTTAGACGCTTGCGCTAATTAGCATGCCATTCATTGTTGCGCCAGAGAATGCCAAACCTCATTACCTTGAGCACACTTGCCTCCAGAACAAAGAACCTGGCCAATTTAATCTCAGATGTGCTGCCTCGGTAGTCGATCAAATCAATTTCTGTAAGATGGAGATCAAGGCATTCGATGAGATTGTTATAGTGCAACACATTTTTCACTTCCGGGTCTTATTTTATCTGCAAAAGAAGAGAACATATTAGAGCAGTTGGCTGCATAAGATTGCCGTGTCATCAAGAGGTACCAATATCATTCGCTCATACGATAGGGTTGGCTGGCTAGTGATATTTTTTCACTCTCTCTCTCTCTCTCTCTCTCTCTCTCTCTCTGTTTCCTCTCATTTAACTAGGAGCACATGAAGAGCTTGGGCATTTGTTGCCTTCCACTATGTGGCCGATGCCATATTTCGCAAAAGTATGCCACATAATACGCATCGATGTCAAATCAAAAGATTTTGGCACCGCTGTGCACACAGACCCACATGTATAAACAAATCAATCAAACCGACTACACCAGCCTCTCACTCTCCCAAACAAGCGTTTTTTTATTGCCTCAGTCCTCTCTCTCTCTCTCCCATGCAGTGTTTTTTCATTGCGTGAGTTAATTTGGCACCGGAGCAAAGTAGGTGATCCAGATTGGGGCACCAGTGAGCAATGGAGGGACATCAATGCCAAATGCATCACAAGTGAATTTGGCACATGTTTTGGCCTACATAGCCCACTTTTGTACTCCCTCTGTCCCAAAATTCTTGTCTTAAATTTGTCTAAATACGGATGTATCTAGTTACATTTTAGTGTTAGATACATCCATATCTAAACAAATGTAAGACAAGAATTTTGGGACGGAGGGAATACTACCTCGTATTTAGTATAAAATTTTGACCATAGATTTACCTAAGAAAATGCCAATGCATGTCACTAAAAATTACACCATTTGAAATTATGTTCAAATACGAATCCAATGATATAGTTCTTAGTGACATGCATTAACATTGTGTTAGTTAAATCTATGGTCAAATTTTGATACTACAAAATTGGAAGAGTAAACCAGGGCGGAGGTAGTACTTGCTCTTAGGGTAACCATAGAGTTACTGGAGTAGTCTAAGTTACTTTCCACTATGACTAGCCTAGGCTATTATAGTAGTAGTACAACATAAAAATGATGCAGGTGATCACGTGAGAAAAAATACTAAAAACATTTCTTTCGGTGCAGTGCGTAGATGCAGTTTTGAACACTACACTTGTCATCGTAATCTGGGAAAATTACGAAAAAATTGAGCTACGTTGTGATTACCGTTTACTTATAGGAAAGAAGTTTCACCTCGATGAGTAGCTTCTCCGTGCACGGAAAGCATGTAAGGAATCCAACAACTTGATCTAGATTGGGGCCGATAGATTTTAGTGCTAAGATCTTCATTATGCGCATGGACTGGGTCAAGCTTGTGGGAATCATTTTCTACAAGACGGTCGTAAATACATCAAGAAGAAATTTAAAAATGTGAATTTCAAGAAGACGAAGAAGAAGATGAGTGATGTACCTGAACAATTACGGATCCAATAAAGAGTTCGGAGAATTTGGCAGACGAGTACACCAACGCTGTCAATTTCGGCGCGTCAATGACCCTGATTTTTGTTGGACCTTCTAGATTCGATACAAGCAATCTCTCGAGGAAAGGCGCATTCTCAATGAACATAACGTGGAACAGCTGGAATGATCTCTTCCCAATTGACGTCTTGTTGCGGGGCCAGCAAGACACATAAATCCATCGGAGATACATCGAGGCGATGTGGAGGCTAATGAACCCATGGATTTTCTCAAGACGAAGGTACTCGAGCGCAGTACAACTGCGGAGAGGGTGCTCCATAGCCTTCTTCGAGATGACAATGTCGAAGAGGTTGAGCTGCTTGAGTTGAGGGAGAAGAAGGGCGGGCGCGACATTAATCTGGGGAAGATAGCAGGAGCTGAAGCTGGCGCAGTGCAGCGTTGGCGTGAGGCGGAGCGCGGACGGTGGCAGAGAGCAACATCGTCCAGCTTCAAAGCTGAGCTCCTCGAGCTGATCTAGGGCGGGGGATAAGAACCACTCGTCGAACTTAGGTTGGACCTTGCAGCTGGTACTGAACATGCGGATGTCAAGGCGTCTGGCTAGCCCAGGGTGCGATGAAAGGATCTTGGAGACTGCGGCCATGCGTTTGCAATCCCCGTCGCAGAGGCAGCTGTCGACAGTGAGGTTGAGGGGGATGCAGCGCTAGAGGGGGCGCCACCGCCGGGAGAGCATGGCGGTCCGCACAGCAGATTTGGTGGGGAGGAGGCCGATGATGACGAGCAGCATGTCGTCGGGGAGGCTGCTGATGAAGTCCAGGCTCGCCAGATGCGGTTTTGGCTCGAGCCGCCTCTGCTTGTTGGCTGCCTCGCCGTCCATCTCAACCGGCGGCGACGCCGGTGTACACGTGTGTTGGTGTGTGTTGTGTGCTGGGTGTGCGCGAGTGTGTCCTTCTGTGCATGCCGCCGCGCAGTTGTGAATTGTGCGCGAGTGCGTCCTTCGCGCGCAAGAAGTTTGTCCTCAATGCGCCCTCAATTTACTAGCGTGCGGGGTGCTATCCTGAGTGGTTTCAACTTTGTTTGCTTCACCGCATGTCAGATGGGCCTCTAGTTTACTTATTTTCACCCACTGCCACATGGGCCAGCACACCAAGATACAGAACACGAGCTGACAACGCAGCATGTGGATTGGTTGACCGGTCAACTAAACAATATACAGAGCTATACGCTGACACAGTGAGCGTATAATTCTTCGGTATAGAGAGTTCGAGTGAGAGGGGAGGCCCGTGAGAGATAGCAGAGAGAGAGAGAAAGAGCTACTCCCTCCGTTTGATAATGTAGTTACAAGATTTTTTTAAGTCAAACTTTTGAAACTTTGACCAAGTTTATAAAGAAATTACTTATATCTACAATACCAAAGATAAATGATAGTATGAAGTAAGTACATGTTGTGATGAATCTAATGATCGTTCCAGATGTAGATGTTTTTCTCCACATATACGTAGTCAAACTTTTCTGAGGTTTGACTTTTCAAAACATCCATATGCTTATGGACGTGACAGAGTCCCTAAGGAGAGATAGAGAGAGAGAGAGAGAGAGTGAAAAAAGTGTGTGTGCGTGTGTGAAAGAGACATGGACAACACATGATAAAAGTAGAGAAAAAGCGTGCGTGTCTTATGCAAACATATCACACATGCATCTTCGACAACGGAGGCAAGGTGAGGAGATAGTGTGTGGTTGTTTGGAACCGAGAGAGGAAGACCCCTAGCACGTGGCGTACAGAGAAAATGCAGACATGGGGAGGAGAGAGTATATGTTTGTCATAGGGCATCCCCTGGAGATCGTGATGGGACTACATGGGTGGGAGATCGAGTGACAAGGTGTGTGCGCGATAGAAGATGCCCCGAGAGATATCGAGATAGACGTATGGATGGAAGGAGACAATATGTGTGTTCCTGATGGCTAGTAAGAGATAATCATACTTAGGAGGAGGGGGAGTGCTTGTGCCTATGGCCCTGTTTGGATACTCTAACTCAGTTAGAGGTTAGAGTTAGATTCATACCCTGAACTAACCCTGAACTAACTCTAAGTAAAGAGGTGTTTGGATGGCAGGGTTAGATGGAGCGCGGATACGGCGAGGCACCTTCACGGGCGGTGCGAGAGGGAGGGAGGGAGAGGACGAGAAGCTTCGGGGAAGTGGGGAGGGATCTGCTGCGGGGAGAGCGAGAGAAAAAAGTGTTTATTAGTGGTCCCGAGAAGAACTAACCCAAATAAGCACCTCTTGGATGGGTTAGTTTTTATGGATGGGTTAGATGCATCTAACCTAAACTAACCCTCCTGTTTGGATCTTTTTGGGTTAGTTGACTCCAAACTAACCCAAACTAACTCTAACCCATGGATCCAAATAGAGCCTATGATGGAGTGAGGGATTATGGTACTTAGGGGGGGGTGCGTGTCACATGGAGAGAGAACAAGGGCGGAGAGTGTTGGATGGGTCTATATGTATAGCGCGAGGGAGACATGTGTATGTGTGAACCAGGGAGATATAAGGCTAGTTTGGCTTGCGTCGTGAGCATCTTTTGCGTGGCCTGGGGTTGTGGCTGGATTTCATGCACGCTTGTTTGGTTGCTACCCTGTGAAAAAGAAAGCCCGCCTGGGCTGGGTTCCCTTGCACTTTAATTAGCCTGGCTGAACTCCAGACACTGCAAGTAACCTGGCCCAAGCAACCGATTTCGAACGCCTGGCAGTGCCTGGTCGTGCGGCCACGAGGCTAACAGCAACATGGATGGATATTAGCATTAAATAATTGATGCATGGATTGATTAATGGGACGTTGATGCTTTGCCTGGCCCAGGCATGAACCAAACGCTTCAGCACCACACAAGCCTGGCCAGGCAGAAATATTTTACATCTCATGTCCACACCAGGCAGTACCGGCCATCAAGGCATGAGGGTCAGGTCACGAACCAAACTGACCAATAAAGTTTGAGAGAGATTGAGGAGCCCCGATAAGGCTGAGTGGTGCGTCAGATATCTGAGATGGGGAAAGAGATATTCCATCCGCTCGACAATGCAGTGCATGTAAATTTTTTAGAAGTCAAACTTTGGAAACTTTGATCAGGTTTACACAAATGTTATTTATATCTACAATACCAAAGATACATCATAAAAAACTACATATCATGGTGAATCTAATGGTATATGTTTGTCGTACTAGATGTAATTGTTTTTATCCACATACATGGTCAAACTTTGTGATGTTTGACTTTTCAATAAATCTATATGCTATGGTCGAAGGAGAGTGCCTCAGTCGAGACAGATCAAGTGCGTGTGAAGGAGAATGAGTAAGTGTGCAAAAGAGTATGTGTGTGAAAGAGAAAGTGACAACAAACGATAAATTAGAGAGAGTGTGTGTTTTTTCGTTTCTTATGCGAACATATCATGCATGCATCTCTGAGATGGAAAAGTGAGGTGAGGACATACACGAAGATAGCTAGTGTGTGGTTGTTTGCAACGGAGAGAGACACCCCTGTAGCACATGTCCAATAGAGGTCTGCCCAACAAGGAAAAAAGGTCGGGAGGGACACATGGATGGCATGGACGCATGGGGAGGGAGAGAGGGTGTGTTTGTGATAGAAAGATCCCCTCGAGATCGTGAGGGGACTATATGGGTAGGAGATAGAGGGAGTGCATGCGCGATAGAAAGATGCCCCGAGAGAAATCGAGATAGACCATGCACATGTTTGTGATGGAGACTAAGATTAGCTAGTCATATACATATAGGGGGGACTGCGTGTGCCTACAATTGAGTGAGAGACCATCATACTTGGCTAGCTGGGCATGAGATTGTGTGTGTGTGTGCGTGTGAGATGGAGAGAGAACGAGGGAGAGAGATAGAGTTTTAGATGGGCCTATCGAGTGCGAGTGAGATATGCATGTGTATGTGTGACCCAGGTGGGTGGAGAGTTTGAGAGAGGGGGGAAAGAGCTCCGAGACGACATAGTGGTGCGTGAGAGAGTTACGGGCAAAGAGCCAAGGAATTTGTGTGCGTACTATGAGTGTACCCAAGATATCTAGCTTAGACTAGCTAGAGTATCATACATAGTGTGCGAGAGAGACCTATAGATGGTGTATATATGAATGCGAACTAGAAAGACACCCCCCACACACACACACAAAGAGAGAGAGAGAGAGAGAGAGAGAGAGAGAGAGAGAGATGGAGAGAAAGGGAGAGGGACCAACAAGGTTTTTGTGTCGGATGCGTGCGACAGAAATGAAGATTCTCGGCGAGAGAGTGAGAGAGAGAGAGAGAGAGAGAGAGAGAGAGAACAGGAGTCCGGGAGAGGGGGAGGTCGCGTTTTATGCATCAAAGACTGATATAAACCATGTTTCGATATAAACTTGCATTCAAATATTTAAATTGGAGAACATGTTGTCTGCAATCCACACATGAACGGATATATGCGTATATCAAACAAGTCCATTAATTTGACTTTCAATATGTTCATGGAGTACTATAATATTGTACAACATGCTACTCGATTGAGGTGTTCAATTTTGGATTTGGTTCACTATTTTGACCTACTGAACGAGCTAGTTCATTGAATCGAGATATTTCATTTTGGGTTTGATTCGCGTTTTTGAGTGGGTCAACTCTTTGTCATATAGTAAATCGCTAGCAACGAGCATGTAAAAACACATTACTCCTGAGCATCATCTCTCCATCTAAAAAAGAAATGGCAAGCTAATAATTCAAAATTTGATTTGAATCGACTTGGTAAGGTAGACGTGGATGCTCGTTCTCCCAAAATTTGAACGAACCATTAAACATCCTCTCTGCTCGGTGGAATTCACCCGAGCAAATAAATGGGAGACGCGAAATTACCGTCCTATGTGGGACAATTGGCCCATTGTACATCGAGGGTAGGTTCGTAACTTCATCCAAGCGCGCCTTCTCGTCGGCCCAAATGATATGTGCCGAATAATTCATAAACCATGGTCGGCAAAACACGCTCTCCTCGCCCGAAATAGCTCGCGCCCACTATTTCAAAAACGCTCTCCTCGCCCGAAATCGCTCGCGCCCACTATAGTTCAAAACACGCCCTCATCGCCCGAAATCGCTCCCGCCCACTATTTGGGGAGAAGGAAAGTTACTCTACTATCCCCGACCCTCAGTACACAGACCAAAGCCGAGAAGCCTATAGGCAAGGGTAGAACTGTAGCTCCCCCTCACATTTCAGACAAATGCGTCTGTAAGACATGGTTCCACTCC
>NC_041393.1:489619803-489632147 GCF_002162155.2 Triticum dicoccoides
CCCCATTCATACCTCGTGGGCGCCAAATCACCTTCTCCCCGGGAAGCTCCCTTCTCTCGAGCCGTGAAACCTCAGCCCCACCTCCATGGCGCCCCCCACCGCACAAATTTCACAGCCGCCCTCCTCCTTAATGCCGGAGACGTTGTCCAATTGCCGTCGTGCACTGGGCCGTGTGCCTCTTACTCCGTGCTGCTGGGGCTGCCTCGACGACGGCCGCGTGAACCGTACCGGAGCCGATTCACCCCTGCCGTTGTTCACGGCGCCGGAGCAGCTCCAACTTCGGATCTGTCCAGAGTCCTGGCACTGCTTCCGCGTAGCCGTCGACCGTCGTGACATCGCTCTTTCCCTGCTGCCGGTAGCCACCGCAACCGCGCCGGCCTCACCGACTCGGCAGTTGGACCTGCCTACTTCACCATGCCGCCAGATAGGTCACACCCTCATCTGAAATCACTTTATTTAGGCGGCAGTTGTCTGGATTTTTATTCTGGGCCAATCGATTCCCAATGGGAAGCAGCACCGCTCGAGGCGGCGGAGCTCCTAGGCTGCCGGTTGGCTGGTGTCTAACGTAAGGGTGCAGGGCCGCAAGTTCGCCGCAGAAGAAATGCTTAGATGGCTATCTTTTAGAGTTGCGTGGGTTGAAGGTACTGCCGCCGCCGGATCTGGATGACGGGGAGTCTTTGTGGATTGGCCTGGGGGCGGCGCAACCACAACAGTGCAGTGGGGCGGGCAGCGGGGTTTTGGCCGGGGCCACAGATGGCGGAGGCAGGCTGCTCTGCCGTTGGTCGCTGGCTCTTCGGGGAAGATTCGAAACAGTGTCAGCCGGGAGGCACAAGACGGCCATCAAGCCATCTGGCGTAGATCGGACAGTACCAAAATAAAATAAAATCGTGTGACCCCAATTTAGTCTTCAGTCAATAGACGTGTGACCATTCTCGTACCTTGTTGTTGATCTCTTAGTGTATTTCTTCAGATCAAAGAGATATGTCGTTCTTAACATTATGCGTTATCTGCATCTTCAGACACACCGTCTTCCAACTCACCGCAGCTGCTCCAACAAGGGAAGCATACACCAGAAGGGAGCTACAGTCCCCACTCAACAGTTCCCTGCATCGAATGCGCGTGCCCGACATGGACAGCCACAACAACTGCAGGGCCATCGACAAGTCAGCACATGATGCTCACTCCTATGGATGGCAACCAGATAGGTTGTACCCTCATCTTACTTGTGTGCAACATTTATGGCTTTGTTATTCATCTAAGCATGGAAAATAGATCATCACATTTCATTGTATATTCATGCTGATCTCTTACGGGTCTTGTTCAGGAGTTCACGTTGTTCCATAGTTCAGCTAAGATACTTGTTCTTTAGGTAACGTTGTTCCATAGTTATCATCCATCAGCCAATGCTATCCCACAGGCTGGTGATTATGGTATTATACCACTTCTAGTATTACCTATGTTGTTCTTTAATACTTTTGTGTGCCATCTAGTTAATCTCGAGTACAAATGATACATATTCTGTAGCTTTCATCTGTGTTCTCCCTTTAGTTTATGAGACCTGTTGCTGCTAGTTAACCCCAGTCCTACTATTTATGTCGTCTCCTACAGGCACTCATTTACATAAATCTAACTACTAGTTGTCTTCCATGCATGTCAGATATAATTGCACACACTAATATATCCACAGGAACCTCACGGAGCAATGTAAAGGCCAATAAACTTGATGTCAATGATACCCAATATGATGGAACATGTAAAGGCAGTTCTTCAGAAGACTTGCAGAAAGATGATGAATCCTCTTCACCCCACAAGGTCCTTGCTCTAACTTGGCCTGTGATATGGGTACAACATGCATATAATGTCCTGGAGTGTATCTACTCTGTTGCAATGCCATGTGCTTAGCATGCTGATCATGCATGTAAATATGTCATGCCTTCCTGTTTTTCAGTACCTATTCCATTCATGATAACATGTTTTTAAATTCAAGTATTGTCATTCTACTCTATCGCAATGCCATCTGCTTAATTTGTACATCATGCTTCTGAATATCTTATGCATTGTTATTCATTAGTATGTACTTCATCTATCTGCCATACCATGTTTTTTTACATTGAAGTGCCATTCTAGTGCTCTGTTGCAATGCCATCTTATTTTCCCAATCATACACGTGTATGTTGCCTTAGTTATTTCTGTACGTATTCCGCTAGCATATAGTTTTACATTCAACTAGTGTTTTTTTGGCTGTGTTGTCCTGTTTTATCCCTAGCTCTTACACTATACTCCCTCCATCCGGATTACATGTTGCCGAAATGGATAAAAAAGGATGTATCTAGAACTGAAATATGCCTAGACCCATCCATTTTTTTCCGGATGGAGGGAATACATGTCAATATGTCATGCCTTCCTATTCTTCAGTACCTATTCCATCTCTCTGCTGTCGCATGTTTTATAATTAAAGCACCATTCTTCTATACAAGGCATGCAAGGGGAAGATGACTATGTTAGAATCTGAAGGGTTACAAACAAGGGCTTTGCAAAAGATCCAAACGCTAGGAGATAATAAACCAACTCCAGTTTTTATAGATACTGCTCCAGCACAGAGAAACCCAACTCCTACTAATAATAAGCAGATTCCAGTGGCCAAAGAACTAGTACGCTCCAGTCCAGCAAAAATATGTCAACTCAATTCTAAGAAGCGTGTGCGTATCCTTGCATCATGAAATTTTATAGCATGCTGATCATATTTTCTACATGTTTCTTACCCATCTCTCTTTTAGAAAATAAGCTTAACAGATAGAAGAATTTCTGCAATGGTATCGTTTATGATGAAAGATTTTTGCAGGAATTCTCTGTACTCCAATGTAGATGTAAGTACGTGTTGTATATCACTATGTTTTTACATCAACATGTATTTTGTTAATCAGCGTGAATTCAACCTTTATCTGATCTAAATTTAGTTGTAGCAAAATGTATGATTAAAGGCCACAATGTTGATTTTTGTAAGGAAAACTGCTTGGTAGTTTTGCATCCTGAGCTACATGAGTGTACTATCCCATATTAGTGGGTTTGAATACTTTGGTTCTGCAGTGGGTTTTTCAGTGTTTTTTTACTGCGTTGTCCTGTCGTATCCCTAGCTCTTACATCATACTCCCTCCGTCTGGATTAAATGTCGCAGAAATGGATAAAACTGGATGTATCTAGAACTGAAATATGCCTAGACCCGTCCATTTATTTCCGGATGGAGGGAATACATGTCAATATGTCATGCCTTTCTATTCTTTAGTACCTATTCCATCTCTGTTGTAGCATGTTTTATAACTGAATCACCATTCTTCTATATAAGGCATGCAAGGGGAAGACGGCTATGTTAGAATCTAAAGGGTTACAAACCAGGTCTTTGCAAAAGATCCAAATGCCAGGAGATAATAAACCAACTCCATTTTTCATAGATACTGCTCCAGCACAGAGAAACCCCACTCCCACTGATAATAAGCAGATTCCAGTGGCCAAAGAACTAGTCCGCTCCAGTCCAGCAAAAGAATGTCAACTCCATTCTAAGAAGCGTGTGCGTATCCTTGCATCATGAAATTTTATAGCATTCTGATCATATTTTCTACATGTTTCTTACCCATCTCTCTTTTAGAAAATAAGGTTAAACGATAGAAGACTTCCTCCATTGGGATCGTATTCGAGGAAAATATCTTGCGGGAATTCTCTGTCCTCCAATGATGATGTAAGTACCTATTGTATATCACTATATTTTTACATCAACATGTATTTTGTTAATCGGCGTGAATCTAACCTTTATCTGATGTAAAATTAGTTGTAGCAAAATTTTAAAGGCACCAATGTTGATTTTTCTAAGGAAAACTGCCGAGTAGTTTTGCATACTGAGCTGCATGAATGTACTATCTCATATCACGCACATTACTGAATTGTAGTGCTTCTCTGGTTGCCCATTCATTCATTGTGTCAATGTTGCTTTCATGCTACCTTACCTGGTTGATGATAGTTGTGCCATATTGTGTTAATTTGGTGTAGGCTAGTTGCCCAAACGTTCGTTATGTCAATGTTGCTTTCCTATTATCTGACTTGGCCAATGATAGCAATGCTAGTGTGTTAATTTTGTGCAGGCTGCTGAAGATAAGAAGACAAACTCTGAAAACAGCAAGGCAACCCCATTGTTTCTTTCCAGTAAATCTAGGCCGGGTAATATGGCAATAACTCATGATTAATCTGTTTGGCTCTCGTCCTAATTTATGTTATGATGCAGTGGTTGAGACACTCTCCACTATCAATAATACAAGCCTGCCAAAATCGCCATCTGAATCTGTTCAGTATCCTCTATCTCGAATGCAACGGAATAAATGTATGTTTGTGAACCAATTAATGGCTGAAGCAATGATGGAAATGGTGGATGAATCAGAGGTGCAGAGTCGTGCGACACAACAACTGATCAATGTTTTCAGAGATAGTGTAGCAAAGCAGAAAGAACTTTCCCACATGCTTATGGGCGTCATCTGTGCTGAGGTTGCAGATTGTGACGTTGTAGATGGTTAGGTTCTGCTCATTTATTTGCACTGGCATCAATCTTTGATTGCCCAGTGGATGTAATTTCCTGTAATATATGCTGGATGTGCAACGTTATTCCCTGTATGCCGTACCTTTGCTTGATCGGTTTTGGTCCTGTGCATAATTGCCCGTCGTAAGGGGCTCAAATTATCTAATTTGGCCTAAAGACATGTACAAACTTTAGTGGGCCCATTAAGTTAATGGGCCGTTACTAGGCCGAAAGTTAATGGTCGGCCCTCTTACCTCCTGGGTCGTTAACAGGCCGACATCGAAGCGGGCAACAGGTGACCCCAATTTATTTCACGGGCCGTTAACAGGCTGTTACTAAGTTTGGGCTACATATGGCCCAACTATACTGTAGGCCTTTAGCAGGCCGAAAGAGACAGCAGGCTTGTACTGGACCATGAAGACCATGGGCCGCTAAGAGGCCGAAAGTCAGGTCGTATTGTAAATGGCCCAACTATGTTGTGGGCCTTTAGCAGGCCGAAAGAGAAACCGGGCTGGTATTGGATGGACCATGAAGGGCATGGGCCGTTAAAAGGCCAAAACTAAGGTCCGACTGCAAATGTCCCAACTCATTTATGGTCCGCTAACAGGCCGAAAGGCACACAGGGCCGGGAATTGGCCCAACACTTAAATGGGTCGCTAAAAGGCCAAAACTCAGGTCCGACTACAAATGGCCCAACTGATTTATGGGTCGTCAATAGGATGAAAGTGACACCGGGCCAGAAATTGGCCCAACACTTAAATGGGCCGCTAAAAGGCCGAAACTCAGGTCCGACAACAAATGGCCCATCAGATTTATGGGCCGTCAACAGGCTGAAAGACACACCGGGCCGGAAATTAGCCCAACATTTAAATGGATCGCGAAAAGGCCCAAAGATGTACATCCTGAAAATTGGCCCATCCATTAAATGGGCCGTTCACAGGCCAAAATCTCATCGGGCCAATATTGGGCCCAAATATATAGCGGGCTGTTAATGGGCTCGAACTGATGATGGGCTGCAATGGTGTCAAATCTTTAACGGGCCGTTGACGGGCCAAATTGGCACATTTCGTATGGGCCGTGGGCTTAAATGGACCTGACACAAGTAGGCCTTATATGGGATGGCCTGCTAATTTTTACTAGGTCGGCCTTTTCACAGGAATGGGCCTCTGTTGGGCCGTGCCATGTGTCGACATATCATAGGCGCCTTCCGTCCAATGAGTGGATGACATCTGTCCCAGCGATGAGCCGACACGTGTTTCCTCCAGCCAATGATGATTTTACACGTGGAAAATCCCCATTGGTCGGGGCTGTTAACGGGTTATCGGATTCAAAACCCGACCCGATAGCTTAACGGCGTTCCGTTATGGTGGATGCCACATGTCGGTCACCCTTGACGAAAGCACTTCTGTGACGCGCGATTTATCGTCATGGAAGTGGACACTTCCGTGATGATAATTTTGGTAATGTCATGGAACACTTCTACGATAGCACAGATATGACTATCTTGATTCTGTCATAAATTTGTCATGGATGTACATGAATGACAAAAAACGCGACCTACTGTGACAAACACGTATCATCACGGAAGTGTACTTTTTTTTGTAGTGGAACCTAAGTTTTTGCTTCTTCACATGAGTTGTGCTATCCTTGCAATGTCATTTTATTTTGTTTTGCTTGCTGTTTGAATAAAATACCAAGATATGAAATACTTAAATGAGAGAGAGTCCTCACATAGCTACATAATTATTTAATTACTCATTGATCTTCACTTATATCTTTTTGGAAGTAGTTTGTCATTTACTCGTGCGCTTCACTTATATCTTATGAGTAAATGGTTGAATTGTTTGAATGTCATAAATCTGAAATTATATATGTTTCATATGCTTATGCCATGGGGAGTAATGACTTCACATATAAGAAGTAGAGGTTGTAAATTTATTGAAGGTTAGCAAACATTGTATTGGTTACTTGAACAATTCATGAAAGAATATTGAAGGAAGAGAGATTTCATATATAATATACTATCATGGACATCTTTTGTAATTGTGAGCACTCATTGAAATATGACATGCTAAAAGGTTGATGTTGGACAAGGAAGACAACGTAATGGGTTATGTTTTCCTATATCTGAAAAGTTATATTGTCTTGGATCATCCAACATGTTGAGCTTGCCTTTCCCTCTCATGCTAGCCAAATTCTTTGCACCAAGTAGAAATACTACTTGTGCTTCCAAATATCCCTTAAACCAGTTTTGCCATGAGAGTCCACCATACCTACCTATGGATTGAGTAAGATCCTTCAAGTAAGTTTTCATCGATGCATGCAATAAAAATTGCTCTCTAGATATGTATGATCTATTAGTGCGAAGAAAATAAGCTTTATACAAACTTGTGATAGGGAAGAAATAAAAGCGACGGACTACATAATAAAGGTCTTTATCACAAGCGGCAATATAAAGTGACATTATTTTGCATTAAGACTTTGTGCATCCAACCATAAAAGCGCATGACAACTTCTGCTTCCCTCCGCGAAGGGCCTCTCTTTTACTTTTATCTTCTACCCTTATACAAGAGTCATGGTGATCGACACCTTTCCTTTTTACATTTTTTCCTTTGGCAAGCACTTTGTGTTGGGGTGACCCGGATATATATATCCACTTGGATGTAGGCGTTCATAAATTATTATTGTTGACATTACCCTTGAGGTAAAAGGTTGGGAGGCGAAACTATAAGCCCCTATGTTTCTCTGTGTTTGATTAAAACTTTGAACCCATAAATACCACCTGAGTGTTAGCAATTGTGAAAGATTAAATGATAGTTGAGTATGTGGAGTTTGCTAAATCAAAGCACTGACATAGACCCTTCCTGAAAATAAGATGAATTGCAATTGTTTGATGACTGAGAATGAAGTTTGCTAGTTTTCAAGAAAGTTTATGGTCTGTGCTTTAACATGTGAATAGCTTGTTACTTGATCATGAAAAGTTTTATGAGATGAGCTACTGTTATGACATATAATGATGCTAGAAAAGGTGACTAAAATTATCATTGATCAAACTTATGCACCTGCTAGCATTCACACTTCATAAATTCTTTCTTTTATCATTTACCTACTCAAGGACGAGCAGGAATTAAGCTTGGGGATGCTGATACGTCTCCAACGTATCTATAATTTATGAAGTATTCATGCTATTATATTATCTGTTTTGAATGTTTAATGGGCTTATTATACACTTTTATATTATTTTTGGGACTAACCTATTAACCGGAGGCCCAACCCATATTGCTGATTTTTGCCTATTTTAGTGTTTCACAGAAAAGGAATATCAAACGGAGTCCAAATGGAATGAAACCTTCGGGAGTGATGTTTTTGGAACGGAAGCAATCTAGGAGACTTGGAGTATACGTCAGGGAAGCAACGAGGAAGCCACAAGGCAGGGAGGTGCGTCCTACCCCCTGGGCGCGCCCCCACCCTCGTGGGCCCCTCGTGGCTCCCCTGACCGACTTCCTTCGCCTATATATATGTCCACATACCCCCAAAACATCTAGGAACACAATAGATCAGGAGTTCTACCGTCGCAAGCCTCTATAGCCACCAAAAACCAATCAGGACCCTGTTCCGGCACCCTGCCGGAGGGGAGATCCCTCACCGATGGCCATCTTCATCATCCCGACGCTCTCCATGATGAGGAGGGAGTAGTTCACCCTCGGGGCTGAGGGTATGTACCAGTAGCTATGTGTTTGATCTCTCTCTCCCGTGTTCTTGATTTGACACGATCTTGATGTATCGTGAGCTTTGCTGTTATAGTTGGATCTTATGATGTTTCTCCCCCTCTACTCTCTTGTAATGGATTGAGTTTTCCCTTTGAAGTTATCTTATCGGATTGAGTCTTTAAGGATTTGAGAACACTTGATGTATGTCTTGCCATGCTTATCTATGGTGACAATGTGGATATTCACGTGATCTACTTGATGTATGTTTTGGCGATCAACTTGCGGGTTCAGTGACCTTGTGAACTTATGCATAGGGGTTGGCACATGTTTTCGTCTTGACTCTCCGGTAGAAACTTTGGGGCACTCTTTGAAGTACTTTGTGTTGGTTGAATAGATGAATCTGAGATTGTGTGATGCATATCGTATAATCATGCCCACAGATACAGGTGACAATGGAGTATCTAGGTGACATTAGGGTTTTGGTTGATTTGTGTCTTAAGGTGTTATTCTAGTACGAACACTATGATAGATTGAACGGAAAGAATAGCTTCATGTTATTTTACTACGGACTCTTGAATAGATAGATCAGAAAGGATAACTTTGAGGTGGTTTCGTACCCTACCATAACCTCTTTGTTTGTTCTCCGCTATTAGCGGCTTTGGAGTGACTCTTTGTTGCATGTTGAGGGATAGTTATACGATCCAATTATGTTACTATTATTTAGAGAACTTGCACTAGTGAAAGTATGAACCTTAGGCCTTGTTTCCTACCATTGCAATACCGTTTACGCTCACTTTTATCGCTTGCTACCTTGCTATTTTTATAATTTCAGATTATAAATACCTTTATCTACCATCCATATTGCACTTGTATCACCATCTCTTCACCGAACTAGTGCACCTATACAATTTATCATTGTATCGGGTGTGTTGGGGACACAAGAGACTTTTTGTTATTTGGTTGCAGGGTTATTTGAGAGAGACCATCTTCATCCTACGCCTCCCACGGATTGATAAACCTTAGGTCATCCACTTGAGGGAAATTTGCTATTGTCCCACAAACCTCTGCAGTTGGAGGCCCAACAACGTCTACAAGAAGAAGGTTGTGTAGTAGACATCACCTCCCTGACTCCCTCCCTCCTATAAAAACCCGCGGCCCCGGGCCCCGTTTCTCCTCCTCCCAAGTCGCCGTACACCTCCGCCACCGTCACCGCCGACGACGACCTCCGCCACCGTCGCCCTGCCTTGTTCCGTCGCCCTCGACCGAAGCCGCCGCCTTCTTCGACTTCGCATCAACGCCCCACGCCTTTCCGTGGTGCCTCCCGAGACGGAGGATCACCGGAGCCGCCGCTCCATCCGTAGCCGCCGCCGCCGCTGCCGTCTTCTTCGATCGCCGGCGACTCCAACTTTCTGATAAGACTAAATCCACCTAATTGTGGTACTGTTAGAAATTGTTTTCTGTTGCAAGAGTTAACTGCTTGTTTTTGAGGTTTTCCGAGATCTTTTCTTCGATTCTTTTGCATGATTGCTTATGTGTGGTTACTACTGCTTGCTCACGATAGATTGAACGGAGTGTGACGAGTATATCTATCACGAGTTATGAGTGCGAAGGATCTTCATCAACAGTACAAGGAAAGTTCACACTTTGATCATATTTTTCAATACCCAGTTTTTTTGCTATGCATTAGTTTCACCCTCAAATATTTGCATGAGTAGGATTGGGAATTAGGCATTGCTATGTAGTTCATGAGGTAGGAATCTATGATCCTTGAAACACCCTGGGATTATTCGTTATGTCATATATTGCTTAGCCATGATTGTAGACGGGGATTGGTATGTGAGATTCATGCAAGTTGAGAGAGATAATAATTTTGGGACAACATAAGGTGGCAACTTTAATACACATCTGGGTGGAATGGTTGGGGCACCCTGGAGAACCCAGTGGCTTGCCCGGGCACCTGGAGAACCCAGTGCTTGCCCAAGGGAATCCCGGAGTACCCGTGTGATTACCCTACGGAATGCCACCCAGGCTCTAAGGGATCATAAGATTTTTCATGCTAGAAACTTCCGTGTGCAGCCACAAGCCATTATGGGCTCTGGCATAGTTGAGTAAGTTGCGTGAGCTCTTGAAGAGGTGGACTAGCAGATGTAGGGGAAAGTAGGTGTACCGGTCCGCCCGGAGTAGAGAGTAAGTCCTTCAGAAAGACTATGTCTCGATCATCCAATCATGGATGCGGTCGAATCTTGTGGGGAAAAGTGCGCAAACCTCTGCAGAGTGTACAAACTAATCATGATTAGCCGTGTCCCCGGTTATGGACAATTTTGAGAACCTAGAAGTGAATATTTTGTTGATCTCATCACTCTTTATTTAATGTATTGGGTTTAATGATTAATTATGGGATTGAGTTGGGGAAACCTTCTCAATATGGGTATAAACTTTGTAGTAAATAAAATTTATTCTTTTGTTGTAGGGAAAAATTAGCTTTGCCAGTACATTCAATGTACTGGCCTACATGGCTGCAACGTCTCATGTTGCAAGAATCTTACGACGAGTAAGTGATACGTTAGGGTTACGATGTCTACACTCAACTTTGCCGTTGGTGTTGTTCGGACTCCACAACCTTGATGTTACTTCCGCTATATGGATTGAGGTAATAGTATTTACGTTACTTTTTACATGTGACTGCACTCTGTTATAAATCCTCGAGTATAGTATGTGTCAGCATACCGATCCAGGGATGACACTTAAGCACAGAGACTTGATCCATTTGGGTCGGGTCACTACAACAGTAAGGGTAAATATTGGGTTGTCTCCCAGCAAACGCTTTTCTTTAATGCCTTTTAGCTAGGCATGATGATTTCAATGATGCTCACATAAAAGATAAGAATTGAAACATAAAGAGAGCATCATGAAGAATATGACTAGCACATTTAAAACTAACCCACTTCCTATCCCTAGGGATTTTGTGAGCACAAAATTTATAGAACAAGAATCAACTAGCATAGGAAGGCAAAACAAGTATAACTTCAAAACTTTAAGCACATAGAGAGGAAACTTGATATTATTGCAATTCCTACAAGCATGTATTCCTCCCTCATAATAATTTTCAGTAGCATC
This sequence comes from Triticum dicoccoides, assembly GCF_002162155.2. Taxonomy (NCBI): domain Eukaryota; kingdom Viridiplantae; phylum Streptophyta; class Magnoliopsida; order Poales; family Poaceae; genus Triticum; species Triticum dicoccoides. Next base: position 489,631,192 of record NC_041393.1, read on the forward strand.
ATGAGTGAGTTCAACAATATAACCATCACATAAAGCATTCTTTTCATGATCTAGAAGCATAGAATTTTTTCTACTCTCCACATAAGCAAAATTCTTCTCATTCGGAATAGTGGGAGCAAACTCAACAAAATAACTGTCATGTGAGGCATAATCCAATTGAAAATTAAAATCATGATGACAAGTTTCATGGTTAACATTATTATTTATAGCATACATGTCATCACAATAATCATCATAGATAGCAACTTTGTTCTCATAATCAATTGGAACCTCTTCCGAAATAGTGGAGTCATTACTAACTAAAGTTGACACTCTTCCAAATCTACTTTCATAAATATCACACTAAGATTCAACACCCTCCAAAATAGTGGGATCACTAATTCCTAAAGTTGACACTCTTCCAAACCCACTTTAGATGATACTATTATTCATACTCCAAAAGATATAAGTGAAGTTCATGGGGCATTCTACAATTACTATATACTAACCAATATCCAAGCTCAAAATATATAAGTGAAGCACACAAAGCATTCTATAAAACCATACTCAAAATATTTAAGTGAATAACAATGAGCATTCTATAATATCATTGAAGGGCTATCTCATACTAGCATTATTCATAAAGAAAAATAAAAACACAAAGGACACAAATCATGCGAACAAAACAAAAACCGAGGTATACCGATAATTGTTGAGGAAGAAAGATGGGATGCCAACCGGGGCATCCCCAAGCATAGATGCTTGAGTATCCTTGAAATATATACTTGGGGTTCCTTGGGCATCCCCAAGCTTGAACTCTTGCCTCTATTTATTCTTCTCACATTGGTAACTCCTCGTTCTTCGAACACTTCATCCACACAAAACTTAACAAAATTTTTGTGAGATTCGTTAGTGTAATAAAGCAAATCACTACCTCTAGGTACTATTGTAAACTCATTCCAATTTCATATTAGCAC
>NC_041393.1:489632587-489653835 GCF_002162155.2 Triticum dicoccoides
AGATTCATCAAAATAAGCGAACAACACATAGAAAACATAATCTGTCAAAAACAGGACAGTCTGTAGTAATCTGGCAATTTAGTAAACTTATGTAACTCCAAAAATTCTAAATAAAATATTATAATTTAAACAATTTGTACATAAGTAATGTTCAAAAAGTTTCAGACCCATTTGACTTTCCAGTAAAAAATGTAAATTCACGCGCTACAGCCAAAGTTTCTGTTTTTGTACTGCACATAGTAAACAAGCAATCTAATCATCCTAAACCGAAGCTTGGCACATTATTTTTATAATACAATGGACATATACAAGGGGATAATTATTTACGAAGAAACTTCCATGATTTTTTTTACATTGTTTCCATGAGCATGAACACAAGTGCTCAAGGTCGACCCTCACTTCTCCAATGCATAACTTTCCAATCACTTCGATTTCGAAAAACTTTTTAGGCATATGAGGCAAGTGCATCTTTTTGTATTTTCATTTTTTTGATTTTTTGTATGTTTCACCCACAACTAAGCAAAACTAAAAGGGAAAACAAAATCTACTTAGTGAAGAAAGCAAACAAGCATACACGAAAATATCAACCCCACGCTATTGCTCCCCGGCAACGGCGCCAGAAAAGAGCTTGATAATCCCCAAGTGCAGGGAATCATTGTAGCAATTCCCAAAGGTGGAAGTGATAAGTACGGAGTATCGAACCCACAAAGAGATAAAGGTAATATCAATATTCTCTCAAGTCCTATCTGCCACTGATACGACTCTACGTACACCGAACGTTTGCTTCCAACTAGAAACGAGAAATAAAACTACGTTGTGGGTATGAAGAGGATAACTTTGCATGATATAGGAGAGCTAAAATATAAAAGTAGGTGTTGTTATCATAAAGTTAGAATATATTACTAAATATTATAAATAGTGAGTGTGGAATAATGATGGGTCGGTGTGCGGAATTATCCTAGGCAATTGTTAACAAGACCAATAATCACTATTGCAATTTCATATGAGGGAGAGGCATAAGCTAACATACTTTCTCTTCTTGGATCATATGCACTTATGATTGGAATTCTAGCAAGCATCCGCAACTACTAAAGATCATTAAGGTAAAACCCAACCATTGCATTAACATATCAAGTCCCCTTTATTCCCATACGTCGTGACCCACTTATTCGTGTTTATGCTTCCGTCACTCAAGCAACGCAGACAATAAGTAAACATGGACATATTGCAACACCCTATAGCGGGAATCCCTCACGCTTGCGCGGCACGGAGGGCACAATAGGATAGCACCAAAAAAACATACAACTCATACCAACCTAGATCATTAATCAACCCAAAGACAAAGGATATCTATTCAAAACATCATAGGATGGCAACACATCATTGGATCATAATATGTGGCATAAAGCACCATGTTCAAATAGGGATTACAGCGGGGTGCGGGAGAGTGGACCGCGTAAAAGAGATGAGGATGGTGATGATGATGGTGATGTTGATGAAGACGATCACCGCGGCGATGATTCCCTTCCTGATGGCACTCCGGTGCCACCGAGAGAGAGGGGGAGATGTTCTCCCCCTTGTGCTTCCTCCTCCATGGCCACCCCCTTGAATGGGGAGAGGTTCTCCCTTTGGTCCTTGGCCTCCATGGCAATGATGGCCCCTCCGGGATCCTTCCCCATGGCCTTCGGTGATGATGGCCCCCTCCGGCAGGGTGCCAGAGAGGTCCTAGATTGATTTCTCGTGGCTACGGAGGCTTGCGGCGGCGGAACTCCCGATCTAGGTTATTTTCTGGGGGTTTCTGTATTTATAGGAGGGTTTGGCGTTGAGAATAAGTCAGGAGGACCCACGGTTTGTCCACGAGGCACAGGGGCGCGCCCTAGGGGGGGAGCCCTCCACGCTCGTGGGACCCACGGGACTCCCCTTTGATAACTTTTTGTTCCAGTATTTTTCATATTTTCCAGAAAAAATCTCCGTTGATTTTCAGCGCATTTTGAGAACTTTTATTTCTGCACAAAAACAACACCACGGTAGTTCTGCTGAAAGCAGCGTCATTCCGGGTTAGTTCTAATCAAATCATACCAAAATCATATAAAACTATTGTAAACATGGCATGAATACTTCATAAATTATAGATACATTGGAGACGTGTCACAACGTCGTACCTCTCCTGGTAGCGATGGTTCCATGTTATATAGCAGGGGCCGAATCCCTAATAAGGCATACAAGCTTGGAGTACAAGGAAAGAAGAGATAGAGATAGATCATGCGGTTTGAGAGAAGATAGGCTAGATACTAACAACCTACTCAAACTAACTCTATCTCAAGATACGTGTATTATAACTACACGTCCTTGTTACAATCACGCATGCATATATGAGTTTAACAACCTCCCTTAATCACAACTTGGTCAAGTTGAGAATACGCTTGAACTCCTCAAAACTTCTTGTAGGTAATGCCTTGGTGAAACCATCTGCAACTTGATCTCTGGAGTGTATAAACCGAATTTCCAACTGCTTGTTAGCAACTCGTTCTTTGACTAAGTGGAAATCTATCTCTATGTGTTTTGTCCGTGCATCAAAGACTGGGTTGGCAGATAAATAAGTAGTACCAAGATTATCACACCACAAACAAGGAGGCTGAATGCGTTTTATACCTAGTTCTTTCAACATTTACTGCACCCAGATTATTTCTGTTGTTGCATTTGCCAACGCCTTGTACTCAGCTTCTGTACTTGACCTGGAAACTGTGGCTTGCTTCTTTGCACACCAAGATATCAAATTGGGTCCAAAAAATATAGCAAATCCACTAGTGGGACGTCTATCATCTAAACATCATGACCAGTCAGAGTCAGAAAAAGCACTGACAAGAGTATATGAAGACTTAATAAAGGTAAGGCCAATCCCCAAAGTATGCTTCACATATCTAACTATACGCTTGGCAGCTGTCCAATGCATAGTTGTAGGAGCATGAAGAAACTAGCATACTTTGTTAACAGTAAAGGATATATTTGGCCTTGTGAGAGTCAAGTACTGAAGAGCACCTACCAAACTTCTGTAGTTGGTGTTGTCCTCTTGATTCAAGAGGTCTCCTTCTTTAAGGGATAGTTTTTCTGAGCTGGATAATGAAGTTGGTGATGGTTTACATCCTTGCAAGCCAGCTCTTCTAAAAAGACCAGCTACATATTTTCCCGAGACAAATGAAGTGTATCTCCATGCCTTTTCACCTCAATGCCTAGGAAGAAATGCAAGTCTCCTAGATCCTTAAGAGCAAACTCAAAACTCAGATCTTTTAACAGTCCTGCTACTGCATCATTAGATGAACTAGTAACAATAATATCATCCACATAAATAAGCACAAATATTGATGTATTTGACTTATTACAAATAAACAGTGACATGTCAGACTTGGAAGGAACAAAACCAGATGTTTGCAGCTTATGACTGAGTCGTGAGTACCACGCTCTAGGAGCTTGCTTCAGACCATAAATAGCTTTATCAAGTTTGCAGACATGATGAGGCAAGTTTTTATTCTCAAACCCAGTAGGTTGTTTCATGTAGACCTCCTCTTCCAGAACACCATGAAGGAATGCGTTCTGCACATCTAGCCGTCGAAGACTCCATCCCCTGGACACTGTCCAATGCCATATCTTTACAACTGGACTAAATGTGTCCTCATAGTCAATGCCATATCTTTGTTTGAAACCTTTTGCAACTAGTCTAGCCTTATACCGATCTATAGTTCCATCAGACTTTTTCTTAATTCTGAAAACCCACTTGCAATCAGTCAAATTTTTACCTTGTCATGGGGGAACTAGATGCCATGTTTTATTTTTCAGAAGAGCCATATGCTCTTCCTCCATAGCTTTTCTCCACTGTGTATCACCAAGTGCCTCTTGCAGATTGTTAGGTTCACCTGTGGAGCATGCCAAACCAAATTTAGTTTTGTGATTAATTTGCTAAATTAACCCTTTTTGAAGTCGTGTCTGCGGCACGGGATCAGATGCAGTAGGTATTGCCATGAAGATCGGTCTGACGCTCCCCCTGGCACAGCTGATCCCAATGCAGATTCGGTTGCATGGATCAGGGTGGCCACGGGATCTTCTATGGCAAAAGGCGCAGAAAAGTCTTCAGACGGCTGCTCAGCTGAAGCAAAAGGCGCAGAAGATCCGGATCCAGCCACTGGTGCCCCATCATGGCGCAATGAAGGCGCCTGTCGGACGCACCTCCTGCTGCGGGTCGTGACATATCACCTAAAGGGGCCCCCGACTGCGACTTGTTGACTCGATGGGAGTAGGAGCGGGTTGGGCCAGTCAGCCATCGATGCGTGGCGGACGGAGCCAAGCATCTTGGCTTGTGGCTCGGTCGGCTCGACGGGGTGAGCAATGTGAGTGGGAGAGCCCCGCGTGGCGGACGCGGGCCCAAAACTGGTGGGGGCGCCGAGGAGGATCCAGGAATCGATCCCGACACACTGACATGACACTGCTACGATGGCACGGATCCCGCGGACGATACTCTGGCCGCCTGCTGCGGGAGCGATCCCGAGGAGGATATGTCCCCGGGGCTAGACACATGAAATAAGGCATGTGTGGCAGATTTTCTTCACAATTTTCTCCGGAATTTTCACCTGCACCATCAGAATGCTCACATGCAGGGTTATGGGGATTAGTCGGCATTGAATCATCACAGTTATTTTCCTCATGATGTGCACCGGTCAACTGAGGTGGCAAAATAAGATAGAAGGGCGTCGACATTAGGGTGGACATCAAAGAAAGGAAATTTGGTCTCATCGAACACAACATCACGGGAAATATAAACTCGACCAGTGGAGATGTCAAGACATTTAACACCTTTATGTAAGGGACTATAGCCAATGAAAGCACATTGTTTAGAGTGAAACATGAGCTTTCGATTATTGTAAGGTCTAAGATTAGGCCAACATGCACAACCAAAGGTGTAGAGGGAAGTATAATCTGGTTTGACGTGAAGAATCCGTTCCGTTGGAGTTTCATTATTTATAACACAACTAGGCAATATGTTTATGAGATGCACTGCCGTGAGGAATGCCTCGGGCATGGATGCTCGCGCAAGCAAAGCGAGACTGACTTCTACAATGTGTCTGTGTTTGCGTTCAACAGACTCATTTTGCTGATGGCATGTGGACACGACACGTGATGAGACACACCAAGAGTTTGGAAAAAGAAGTTTAATTTCTCGTATTCCCCTCCCCAATCAGATTGGACAGCAATGATTTTGCTGTCAAATTTTCTTTCAATGAGTGCTTGAATTTTTTTGAAGACTTGAAATACATCAAATCTTTTCTTTAGGAGATAGATCCATGTGTATTAGTTGTAATCATCTATGAAACTCACATAATAAGTATGTCTACCAACAGAAGAGGGTGCAGGACCCCACACATCAGAAAATATGAGTTGTAGTGGTTTGGTAGAAATACTAGAAGAAATCGGATAAGGTAATTGATGGCTCTTGGCCCTTTGACAAGAATCAAAAATTGTTTCAAGACTACATGAAAGTGCGTTATGTCGACTAGAGGGGGGGTGAATAGGCGATTTTTATGAATTCTTCACTGAGGAATTTGCCGGTGAGGAAATTCCTTAGCGAAGAACTATTAGCAGCGGAATAAGTACTCAGAAGTAAGTATGACAGAATACAAGCATGGTCATCATGATGAAATTAAGACTAGCACAGAGTACAGAAAGCGTAATCACAGGATAACACAAGATGAAGACATACAGACTGAAGAAATTGAACTGAGGAAATTGAGAAAGTCTTCAGTCAAAGTCTTCAAACACAGATATGAACAAACACTCAACACAGTAATGAGGAAATGAAAGGGTTGAGGAAATAGAACCAGTTAGGTTGGTGAAGACAATGCTTTGGTAGACCAGTTCCAACTGCTGTCTCAGTTGTACGTCTGGTTGGAGCGGCTGAGTATTTAAACTCGAGGACACACAGTCTCGGACACCCAGTCGCTGAGCACGCAGCTCAGGACACCCAGTCCTCACCGTATTCTCCTTGAACTAAGGTCACGCAGACCTCGTCCAATCACTCGTGGTAAGTCTTCAGGCGACTTCCAAACCTTCACAAACTTGGTCACTCGGTGATCCACAATTCCTCTTGGATGCTCTAGACCTTGACGCCTAACCGTCTGGAAGAAGCATAGTCTTCAAAGGTAACAAGCGTCGGATCCACGCAGGATCAATTTCTTCAGTGATGCTCAATCACTTTGGGGTTTGTAGGTGTTTGGGTTTGGGATTTTCCTCACTTGATGATTTTCGCTCAAAGTCCTTGGAGGATGGGTTGCTCTCAAATGACAAGTGTCAAGTTCTCTCGGAGCAGCCAACCAGCTAGTGGTTGTAGGGGGCGGCTATTTATAGCCTAGGGAGCAGCCCGACATGATAAGACATAAATGCCCCTCAATGATATGACCGTTAGGTGGATAAGATATTTTGGGACAGCTGGCGCGCAGCACAGCAACGGGCGGAAATTTGACTCTCAAATTCCTCAGGGCTATCATGTTCCTCACTATGTAGGTAATTCGCACTGGCGAATTCCTAACTCCTCAGTCAGAACAAATTCATCAGCGACCAGAAGAACTTCGTCTCTGTCACTGAAGAAAGTGACTGAACTGTATGAGATTTCCAAAGGCTTCACTCGAAGGGATTGGTAGGTGTAGGATTTTGAGTTGAGCATCACATGGAAATTTTTCCTTAGTATTTCCTCGACCCCCTTTAACAGTATGGTGTTTCCTATGACTCAAGAAAGAGAAAATGAAACTACGAAAACAAAAGTCTTCACGCTTCATGTTCCACAAATGAATACCAAGTCTTCAAGGTCACACCAATTTCTTCACTTTCAAAGTCTTCAGAAAGTCTTCAGAATATCAAAGTCTTCAGTTGAAGAACTTCATTTTTAGGGTCGACTTTCTCTGTAAATATCAAACTCCTCATAGACTTATAGACATGTGTACACTCACAAACGCATTAGTCCCTTAACCTATAAGTCTTCAATACACCAAAATCACTAAGGGGCACTAGATGCACTTACAATCTCCCCCTTTTTGGTGATTGATGACAACATAGGTTAAGTTTTCAACGGGGATAAACATATGAAGTGTATACACTGATATTGAATATTGAGGAATTTGATTACAAGATATAGTAGAACTCCCCCTGAAGATGTGCATAGTGAGGAATTTGCTTTTGAGGCAATGCACATTTGAAGAGTTGAATCATGGAGATCTCCCCCTATATCTTGTAATTCATACACGCATTTGATATATAATATGAAGAATTTGAAATGCATGATGAAATATGGTGCCTGATGAGATTCAGCATGCGTGCAATGTCATTAACGAGGAATAAGCATGCAACAAAAGTATCAGCGAACCATCGGGTTTAAGATTACAACTCGATCCAAATAAAAGTTTCAGAAGAACGAGAGTTGTAACTTAAAAAATATGCCCTTAATATAGACCCGCTTGAAGACTAACTCAGATTTCTCCCCCTTTGTCATCAAATGACCAAAAGGATCGAAACTAAGGACTAACGCCCCTGAAGAATTTCAAGTCGATGGAGGAGCGCCAGCGTTGTCGGGGTTGTTTGTTGTAGTAGGGCCTGCCACAGTGTCGTCCAAATCTTCGTACTCATCAGTGTCACGCGATGAAGAATAAGAGCTGGCCACCAAGGAAGGAACTTTGACCTTCTTGAATTTCTTCGGTGGAGGTGCAGACCAGTCAAATTCTTCCTTGAGACCCATATTCTTCAGATCTGCAGCGTTGTAGACATGAGAAAGAATAGCCCAGGTGCGGTTGAAGGTTTCATGGAGGTAGTATTGGTTTTTCTTCACTGCATTGTGTGTTGAGGTCATGTTGTGAAGAATTGAACCAAACTGACACTTGACCCATTTATGATTGCGATCAACCTTCTGATGAAGACTGAGGAGTAACTCACGGTCAGTCATCACCCTGGGTGCTGTGGCTTGAGGATTTTGCTTGGCTGAGGTATTGGCGGCAGAGTCATGTGTGGCAGAATTGTCATTGATAGAGTAAGATGCAGCCTTGCGAAATTGACCATCCATGGGACGAATGCCTTCATCGATCACAGCAGCGGCCTTGCCTTTATCATCAGCTGATGAAACTGTCCGTTTGAGGACTTCAATGGGAGGCAAGTAGATGTCGTGGTTCAGAGTGTCAGCTTTGTAATTCAGTGAAGATCTTGCCCTGATGAATCTCATAATCCAAGGAGCATAGGGCTTCAGCTCGAATGGTGACATAGCAATATTGGCCAGAGTCCTCATGAAGAAATCATGGAAGTTGACGGGAATGCCATGAATGATGTTGAAAAGCATATTCTTCATGATGCCAACGACTTCTTCATCATTTGAGTCGTGGCCTTTGATGGGACTCATTGTCTTCGTCAGAATTCGATATACAGTCCGAAGCACATACAATAATTTCTTGACGAGGAATTTGGTTCGTGGGGTCTGCCTTGGCTTCAAAGGCTTCATCAGCACTTGCATATAGTGATTTGAAAGTTCTGGTTCGTTGTAGATACAACGAGCATCATCAAGTGGAGGACTGAGTGGTAGAGCACGAAGCAATTCAGTTGCTGGTGCCTTGTAGTGAGTATTTTCAGACATCCAGTCTAATACCTAGGAGTTCACGTCTTGAGCGTCTCCGGTGATGTGCAGAGTTGCATAGAATTGAAGAATGAGTTCTTCATTCCAGTCACAGATATCAATGCAGAAATTCAGAAGTCCTGCGTCGTGAAGAACACTAAGGACTGGCTCAAAGCCGGGCAGAGACTCCATGTCCACATGAGGAATATGTGCATGATCGAAGACTTTGTCTTTGTTGAAGAGCACTGAGGAATAGAAATTGGCTTGGCTGGTAGTCCAGAAACGCCTCTTCCTTATGCGAGCAGAATCATATGGATTATAATCAGTGAAGAATACATGCTCGGCAAAGAAATCTTCAGCCTTGAATTTCTGTTTGCTTGAGAACGGATTCTTTGGCTTTGGCAGAGGGGTGTCAGTGAGTTGCATAACCACCTCGGGAATCGCGAGCTCAGGTTCTTCAGGCTGAGGAATTTCTTGTTCCTCAACAGGTGCAGTCTGAGGATCAGCAGCAGCAGGTTCATCAGCACTAGTGGCTGGAATTTCTTCATGCACAGAGAGAGTGGGTTGAGTTTCTTCAGAGCCCATTTGAACTGTTGGTGCAGGGGACTGAGGAATCTGTTGGATCGGGGTGAAGAGAGGAGTATTGGGATGCTGACTTTCCCAAAAGTCATCATTCATCACAGGTGTGGTGCACCCTATATCCACATCTTCATCTTCAATTTCCTCAACACCAGCCTCTTCAGCTGTGAACTGAGGCATAGGTGAGGAAATGACTGGCATTGAAGGGATTGCGTCCACTTCAATTTCTTCATCAATCTGCTCTGACGAAGCAGCAGAATGATGTTCTTCATCAGATCCGATTGGGATCTCATAGTCTTCTCCAAAAGGAACAAGGTCCTTTGATGGCATGGAGGAAATCGGAACAGCATCAATTGGATTTTCGAGTGAGCTGGCCATTGGCTTCATTTTCTTCGCAGCCGAAGAATTTGACACAGCTGATGCCTTCCTTTTCTTCACTGCAGCTCCTCTGCAGCCTTGGTCTTCTTCACATTGAATGCACATGGAAGAATTGGAGTTGGTGTAGGTGCAGATGGAGCTGAGGAATCTGGTTGATTTTCTTCAGGCGCAACTAATGCAGTTGCCCTGACTTCTTCAGTTTCTTCAGGCGCACCACTAGTGGATGCCCTGGCAATTTCTTCAGCGGCTGGAATGGGATCTTCATCCCTGGAACTAGCATTCTCATCAGCAGCCTGAACTTCATCAGCGGTGCTGGCATGTTCTTCAGTCGGCTGAGCTGCGACTTTAGCCTGAGGAATTTCATGTTGCGTTGGAGCAGCAACATTGGTGAATTTCTTCGTCAGGTTGACGAATCTGACTTTGGCTCCTTGCTAATCAGCATAGTAGGCATCAAAATCCTTGCTGAGGGCTTGAATTTCAGACTGAGCCTAGAGAAGTTCCTCAGGTGTCATTCTAACAACGTTTTTCTTCAGGAGCTTCTCCTTTCTGTATTGAGCTTTCTTAATCTCTCTTGCCTTTTCAAACTTCCATTTCTCTTCAGTGATGAAATGGGTCAACATATGACTTTGTCCAGCGGTCAGATGAAAATCAGGCATTGGGGTGTTTGGATCCTTGTGCTAGAGATCAATATAATCGAGGATTTTCCTCGGATCCAACAGCAGTGGCACAGATGTGCCTTTGGCTCTAGCGGCCTTCACCTGTCTGTCTCTGATGATTTCTGCAAGTTCATCATCAGAAGCTTCATCATCAGAAGGCACATGGAATGCAACCTGTTTCTTCTTTGGACTTGGCCGAGGACCTCGTCCAGCTGTTGCTTTGGTCTTCAGCAGAGTTGGGCCAGATGATGACTTTGGTGCAGCTGAGGAACTTGCTGAAACACCAGAGGCAATAGAGAAACCAGCAGTCCTTTGACATGTAGTCAGATGCACAGGAGCTGAGGACTTTGGTGGAGCAGTAGCAGTGTGAGGAATTTGCCGTGAGGGCGCTGCTGAGGAACTTGGCCATGAGGGCGCTGCTAAGGAACTTGGCCGTGAGGGCGCTGTTGGTGAAGCACTTGGCTTACGAGCAGGCTTCTTTGGCATGGATTTCCTCGGTTTGACCGAGGCCTCAGTAGCAGTAGCAGTGGCAGAATCCTCATTGAATTTCTTCACTGCCTCCTTGGCTTGTCTTGCCAATTTAGCTTGGCGCTTAGCCCATTCTTCAAGAAAGTCCTCACCACGTTTGATGCTTGTGGGGTCAGCTACTTGGCCAGGTGCCAATGGAGCTCTTGGGCATGGAGGATTGAGGGCGAATTTCTTCATGTACTTTGGAGTCACATATTTGTATTCCCTCCATTCCCTTGCCCATCTCCGTTCAATCTTCTGAATGCGCACCTTGCGCTGATTTTTGTTTTCTTTGCCAAATTTTGCTTCATCAGGTGTGCAATAGTCAGCATAAATTTCCTCAGGGATTTCAAACGCAGTCATAACCTCAGGTTTCTTTCCTCCTTTCTGCGGCTTCTTACCGTCTGCCATATTCTTCAGTTGAGGAATTTGAACAAATGAGTTCTCTGAAGAAGTATGCAGTTTTTCTTCGAGGAACGCTGCAAATGAGTTAAGTTGATGAGAACCTAGTGATTCAGCAGCAGACATGAGTACCTGTGAACAGAGTACAGGTGCGAGGAATTCGGAGAGGTCATATACGTTCTGAGAAGGTTTTTGAAAAGAACAAGTTTTGAGGAATTTGACCAGATGAACCTTGAGGAATTTCACTAAGCGTTCTTGTCTGTTCCAGAGTTGTACAGATCGAAGATCCACACAATTAGGGAATCTTGAAGAAAATGATTGCTTAGAGAAACAGTTCAAGATCATATGATGTGTGTGGTGTTCGTATGTGTGAAGATTTGAAGAATAAACACCTTTGAAGATTTTCAGGAAAGCTTGAGAATCAACGCGAGTAATAAAAGTAACTTTTAATTACCTGAAGTGAAGAACACGACGAACTGAGAAGAACAGATGGAAAGTTTGTCAGGTTAGATCTTCCTTGCCCTAACTCGGCGGAGGAAGACAGCTACGGCGGCGGCGGAGTGAAGATTTCCGCGGTCGGCGTGAGTACGACAGCGACGAGGTCGAGGCAGCGAAGCTCTTCCTCACCGGCGACGATGGAGTAGCGGAGGCGCTAGGGTTTGAGGAGCTCGAGCGGGAGAGAGAGGTCGAGCGGAGTAAATGAAGTGAGGAAGGGGAGAGGGGTATTTATAGACACGGTGAAAAACTGTTCGCCCGAAGATTTGGGACGAACGTGCCCCTGCCCTTTCTCCTTCACGCGACATGTGTCACCCACGTACTGTGTAGTGGAGATCGTGTACGATCGTGGGTGAATAGAATAATGCATCATGGGATGCGGAACAGTTTGAGCGGCAAAACCGAAAATTTGGATAAGATTTGTTTTAAAGTTTCGTTCGCAATTTCTTCAGCTGACAAGGACACAGTGAAGATTTTGAATGAGTTTCAAATAGAACGCATATGAAGAATTTGTGAATAGATTGGATTGAGTATAGCATAGAGGGGGAAGGGTCCGATCACATTCACTTAGCAGAAAAAAAACTTGAAGAAATAGCTATAAGTGAATGCTGTAGAGGACATAAACTCATATATATATATATATAGCCAATGAAGAAAAACGAAGAGAACAGTGAAGATTTTGCAAAGTTGAAGAATTTGAAAAACTGAAGAATTTCAAAATTGAGGAAAAACTCAAATTGAAGATTTTCAACTTTTTGTGGTGGCGTGACCCACCGTATAAAAATGATGATTTCAGACACCGCGTACAATTGTCGTAGGGTTCTGAGAATCAAATTCTTCATTAATTTCTTCACACTTAGAGTGTTATTCTTCATTGATTGAAGAGAAACATTTCTTCATGTGTTGCACATCTAAGTCATCAATTTTGCATAAGTGTTAGGATGTGTGTCCTTTTCAAAGAACATTCGAAGATTCTAAGATATTTAGCTCACACCGCAACTTGCTAAATCTCTTCTCATCCAAGGGCTTAGTGAAGATATCAGCTAGTTGTTCTTCAGTCTTCACGTGCTCGATGGAGATGTCGCCCTTCAACACATGATCACAAAGAAAATGATGACGAATTTGAATGTGCTTTGTCTTCGAGTGCTGAACTGGGTTGTGAGCAATCTTGATGGCACTCTCATTGTCGCATAGGAGAGGCACATTCTTCACGTTGACGCCATAGTCCTTGAGCGTTTGCTTCATCCAAAGCAGTTGAGCACAGCAAGAGCCAGCAGCAATGTATTCAGCTTCCGCAGTAGACAGAGATACGCAGTTCTGTTTCTTCGAGGACCAACAGACCAAAGATCGTCCGAGGAAATGACAAGTGCCAGAAGTTGACTTGCGGTCCACACGATCACCAGCATAGTCAGAGTCAGAATATCCAATGAGATCAAAAACAGAGCCCTTGGGGTACCATAATCCTAGTGTTGGTGTGTGAGCTAGATATCGAAGAATATGCTTCACAGCCTTATGGTGTGATTCCTTCGGTGCAGCTTGAAATCGGGCACACATGCAAACGCTAAGCATTATATCTGGCCTAGATGCACATAAGTACAATAAAGAACCAATCATGGAGTGGTATACCTTGTGATCGAAGTCAATACCATTTTCATCAGTGCATAAATGGCCTTTTGTGGGCATAGGAATTTTGACGCCTTTGCAATCTTGCATGCCGAATTTCCTCACTACATCTTTGAGGTATTTCTCCTGAGATATGAATATGCCATTGTGCTGTTGACGAATTTGAAGACCTAAGAAGAATTTCAACTCTCCCATCATAGACATCTGATATTCTTCACTCATCATATAGGCAAATTCATCACTATAACGTTGGTCAGTACAGCCAAAGATGATATCATCAACATATATTTGGCACACAAACAGTTCACCATCATAAGATTTAGTAAAGAGAGTAAGGTCGAGTGAACCGGGTGTTAAGCCATTCTTCACAAAGAATTCCTTCAATGTATCGTACCACGCCCGAGGGGCTTGCTTGAGGCCATAGAGGGCCTTATTAAGTCTGAAGACTTTGTCAGGATTCTTTGGATCTTCAAAACCTGGGGGTTGAGCAACATATACTTCTTCCTCAAGCTTACCATTGAGGAATGCACTTTTCACATCCATTTGATATAAGATGATATCATGATGATTAGCATAAGCAAGTAATATGCGAATAGCCTCAAGTCTAGCAACAGGTACAAAAGTTTCATCGAAATCAATTCCTTCAACCTGTGTGTAGCCTTGAGCTACCAGTCGTGCCTTATTCCTTACCACAAGGCCATTTTCATCTTGCTTGTTGCGGTAGATCCACTTTGTGCCAATGATATTATGCTTGCGAGGATCTGGACGTTTGACCAGTTCCCAGACATTGTTGAGCTCGAACTGATGTAATTCTTCTCGCATAGCCTGAATCCACTCCGGCTCCAGAAATGCTTCATCTACCTTAGTGGGCTCTGTGATAGAGACAAAAGCATAGTGCCCACAAAAGTTAGATAAATGTGAAGCTTTTGAGCGTGTGAGAGGACCTGGCGCTTCAATGTCATCGATGATCTTGTCAACTTGTACTTCTTTTGCAACGCGAGGATGAGCTGGTTGTCGTCGAGGTATTTGATCATTTTCCTCAGCACCATTGTCATCAGCATTATTTTCAGGTGCGTCAGCTCGATGTTCTTCGCGTACTGGAATGAATTCTTCAGCAAATTCTTCAGTAGGAATGACATCCTCAGTTGCCTTGAACTTGATAGAATCCTCAGGTGCTGGTTCATCTAACACAGAAGGTAGGTGCTCTCTTTGCGAGCCATTAGTTTCATCGAACCGCACATCTACAGTTTCAACAATCTTGTGAAGAGCAATGTTGAAGACTCTGTAGGTGTGCGAGTCCTTTCCGTAACCAAGCATAAAACCTTCATGTGCTTTCGGTGCAAATTTAGAATTGTGGTGAGGATCTCTAATCCAACATTTAGCACCGAAGACTTTGAAATAACTCACATTGGGTTTCTTGTCAGTGATGAGTTCATAGGTTGTCTTCTTGAAGAATTTGTGAAGATATACTCTGTTGATGATGTGGCACGCGGTATCAATTGCATCAATCCAAAAACGATGAGGCGTTTTGTATTCATCAAGCATAGTGCGAGCCATCTCAACAAGAGTTTTGTTCTTGCGCTCCACGACGCCATTTTGCTGAGGAGAATAAGGAGCAGATAACTCATGAGTAATACCAAGTTCATCAAGATAGTCATCAAGACCGGAATTCTTGAACTCAGTTCCATTGTCACTTCTGATGTGCTTGATCTTCACACCAAAGTTGGTTGAAGCCCTCGAGGAAAATCGTTTGAAGACTTCCTGCACTTCATGTTTGTAAGTAACAATGCGTACCCATGTATATCGAGAGTAATCATCAACAATGACAAAACCATATAGAGATGCAGCATTAGTGACTGCTGAGTAATGATTAGGTCCGAAGAGGTCCATGTGAAGCAATTTGAATGGACGAGTAGTGGTCATGATAGTCTTTGCTGGATGCTTGGCCTTGGTCATTTTTCCAGCTTCACAGGCTCCGCATAAGTGATCCTTGAGGAATTTGACATTCTCAATGCCAATGACATGCTTCTTCTTCGCAAGCGTGTGCAAATTCCTCATGCATGCGTGACCAAGTCGTCGATGCCATAGCCAGCCTTCTGAAGCTTTTGCAAGTAGACACACGGCTGGTTGTGGTCCTGTAGAGAAATCAACAATATACAAATTTCCTCTCCTAAAGCCTTCGAAGACTTTGGAATTGTCAGCTTCCATAATCACAACACAGCGATACTTGCCAAAGACAACAACCATATCAAGATCACAAAGCATTGAGACTGACATGAGGTTGTATCCTAAGGACTCAACAAGCATGACTTTGTCCATGTGTTTATCCTTAGAGATCGCAACCTTACCAAGACCCAATACCTGACTTTTGCCTTTGTCAGCAAAGATGATATGCTTCAGATGTGACGGTGATAAGGGAGCATCCATCAAAAGATTCTTGTCACCAGTCATGTGATTTGTACATCCACTATCGAGGACCCATTCATTGGTTTTGGGTTGATCATCCTCGACGCCCTTTGCCATGAGACATGATGCAGAAGATGATGATTCTGGTTCGAAAATCATCGTTTTGAGAGATTCCTTGAAGTCCTCAAACCAAGGATCATGACGGGTTCGATGACCTTCATAGACGTTGGAGATTCGGTCCCAGATAAGCTTTGCATTGCAAAGATACATAATGTGCCTGAATTGATCTCTGGATAGGCAGGAACAGATGATATCCTTCGCCATGAAGTCAAGTCGAGTGTATTTGCGAATATCATCTGCGTTCGCCGACTTGCATAGATCAGTAAGACCAATCTCAATGACGGTCCACAGCTCGCTGTCCCTTGCCATGAGGCGCTTCCTCATCATGGCCTTCCACTTGGGATAATCATGACCGTCAAAGATAGGGCATGTCACTTTCTTCATACCTGCGGTCGACATAACTAAAACTCCAGGCGGTTAAACCAAAATCACACAGAACAAGGGAGTACCTTGCTCTGATACCAATTGAAAGTGCGTCATGTCGACAAGAGGGGGGGTGAATAGGCGATTTTTATGAATTCTTCACTGAGGAATTTGCCGGTGAGAAAATTCCTTAGCGAAGAACTATTAGCAGCGGAATAAGTACTCAGAAGTAAGTATGATAGAATACAAGCATGGTCATCATGATGAAATGAAGACTAGCACAGAGTACAGAAAGTGTAATCACAGGATAACACAAGATGAAGACATACAGACTGAAGAAATTGAACTGAGGAAATTGAGAAAGTCTTCAGTCAAAGTCTTCAAACACAGATATGAACAAACACTCAACACAGTAATGAGGAAATGAAAGGGTTGAGGAAATAGAACCAGTTAGGTTGGTGAAGACAATGATTTGGTAGACCAGTTCCAACTGCTGTCTCAGTTGTACGTCTGGTTGGAGCGGCTGAGTATTTAAACTCGAGGACACACAGTCCCGGACACCTAGTCGCTGAGCACGCAGCTCAGAACACCCAGTCCTCACCGTATTCTCCTTGAACTAAGGTCACGCAGACCTCGTCCAATCATTCGTGGTAAGTCTTCAGGCGACTTCCAAACCTTCACAGACTTGGTCACTCGGCGATCCACAATTCCTCTTGGATGCTCTAGACCTTGACGCCTAACCGTCTGGAAGAAGCACAGTCTTCAAAGGTAACAAGCGTCGGATCCACGCAGGATCAATTTCTTCAGTGATGCTCAATCACTTTGGGGTTTGTAGGTGTTTGGGTTTGGGATTTTCCTCACTTGATGATTTTCGCTCAAAGTCCTCGGAGGATGGGTTGCTCTCAAATGACAAGTGTCAAGTTCTCTCGGAGCAGCCAACCAGCTAGTGGTTGTAGGGGGCGGCTATTTATAGCCTAGGGAGCAGCCCGACATGATAAGACATAAATGCCCCTCAATGATATGACCATTAGGTGGATAAGATATTTTGGGACAGCTAGCGTGCAGCACAGCAACGGTCGGAAATTTGACTCTCAAATTCCTCAGGGCTATCATGTTCCTCACTATGTAGGTAATTCGCACTGGCGAATTCCTAACTCCTCAGTCAGAACAAATTCATCAGCGACCAGAAGAACTTCGTCTCTGTCACTGAAGAAAGTGACTGAACTGTATGAGATTTCCAAAGGCTTCACTCGAAGGGATTGGTAGGTGTAGGATTTTGAGTTGAGCATCACATGGAAATTTTTCCTTAGTATTTCCTCGACCCCCTTTAACAGTACGGTGTTTCCTATGACTCAAGAAAGAGAAAATGAAACTACGAAAACAAAAGTCTTCACGCTTCATGTTCCACAAATGAATACCAAGTCTTCAAGGTCACACCAATTTCTTCACTTTCAAAGTCTTCAGAAAGTCTTCAGAATATCAAAGTCTTCAGTTGAAGAACTTCATTTTTAGGGGTCGACTTTCTCTGTAAATATCAAACTCCTCATAGACTTATAGACCTGTGTACACTCACAAACGCATTAGTCCCTTAACCTATAAGTCTTCAATACACCAAAATCACTAAGGGGCACTAGATGCACTTACACTACACTCCCCAACATATGGAAGATTATTTTTCCTAAGCACTTGTTCTATTAAAGAAAATGATGCATGCACCAGTCAATCGTGCCACCGAGTTGAAGATAATTTGGTGACACCATATGCTTGCTTATTGGATCTCCTAATCTCTAGAATCAACGGATAAAGTCCTCGAACACATCTACCCCGATACAGGATTTTCTTCGTGGCCTGATCCTTGATCAAAAAGAAAAACAGGTGAAATTTGAGGAACACATGATTATCAATGGCAATGTAATGAACGGAGAGAAGATTCATTGATGCTCTAGGGACATGCAAAAAAAATTCTAAGATGAATTTTTTTGTGAGGAGTTTTAATAGTCGAATGACCAATGTGACGGATCCCCATACCTTCTCCATTAGCTGCATGGATTTGATCGGGGCCATGGTACTTCTCCCTCATGGTCACCTTTCCAGCTCGCCGGTGATGTGGTTGGTAACACCACTGTCGACATACCAGTTTGTGTCAACTCCGTACGAAGCCTCTGCTCCTCCAGCGACTTTCTCATCACCAGACGAGTCACTGTCCTCCTGGAAGCGGTACCAGCAGTCCCTCGCCAAGTGTCCAAGCTTGCCACAAATCTGGTAGTGGACGGCATCTGGACGGGACTTGCTGGAGTTGTTGCGGCGGCCTTAGAGTTGGTGTAGGAGGGACGTCCATCGTTGTTGCTGCTGTTGTTGCCGCGGGAGTTGGGGGTGCCGCTGTTCCCGCCGTTGGTCTCCTTTGCCTTGCGCGGTGGCCCTCGGTAGCATGAGGAGCCGCCGCCACGGCCACGTGAAGCAGCATTGGCAGACGACTTAAGTCCACCGCCGGAGTTGTTTCCCTGGAAGAGCGCGACCCTCTGGTCAAAGTTACTCATCTGAGCGAAGAGCTCATCCAGGGTGACCGGCTGTGTGCGGGCGTCGAGGGCAGAGACAAGCGGCTGGTACTCCATATCCAATCCAGCAAGGACGTAGGAGATCAGCTCGCTGTCATCTTGAAGAGGTTTGCCTACTGCAGCAAGCTCGTCCGCCAGGGAGCGCATGTGCGCGAAGTAGGTTGCCACGGACTGCGTGCCCTTCTGAGCATTCTCTAGGGCGATGCGGATGTTGTTGACCCTGGACAGAGACTAGGACGAGAACATGCTCACCAAGGCTGTCCAGAGTTCGTGTGCATGGGCGATGGATGTAACCTGCACTAGAAATTCTTTGGTGAGATTGTTCAATAGATAGCCGAGTACCTGCTGATCTTCTCGGATCCAGATGGTGTGAAGGGGATTTGGGCTGGTCTCCTCCTTCCCATCTTTGTCCTTGGTGACGACTTGTTTGGCCGGCTCCGGGATCGTTCCATCAACGTACCCGAAGAATCCTGCTCCTCTGATATGCGGTGTGATTTGGGTGCGCCAGAGGATGAAGTTAGTGCGGGAAAGCTTTTCCGTGACTTGGCCAGAGAGACCAGAGGTTACGGTGGCGGCAGAGGAAGCCATGGCAGCGAGCGTAGGTGGTGGAAGCGATGGAAGCTAGCTGCGATGGAAGAGATGGGCTCTGATTACCATGTGCGAATTGTTGTAACGTCGTACCTCTCCTGGTAGCAACTGTTCTGTGTTATATAGCAGGGGCCGAATCCCTGATAAGGCATACAAACTTGGAGTACAAGGAAAGAAGAGATAGAGATAGATCATGCGATTTGAGAGAAGATAGGCTAGATACAACCTACTCAAACTAACTCTATCTCAAGATATGTGTATTATAACTACACGTTCCTGTTACAATCACGTATGCATATATGAGTTTAACATGTTTCATGTCCGAGATCTGCGTCATACACGTGGCGAAGCCTCATGTTTGGTAAGAAATTGCTTCAGCAGGGATTATTGTGGAGAGTCGGACATGGCAAGAGCATATCTGGATTCCACACTCTCCGTCAAGTCCAAGGCTTCCAACATGTGTGAGTCCTTTGTTTCTCTTCAAAAATGGACTCCACCGCCGGAAGGGTTGGTGATGATAAATGTTGGCGCTGCTTTCCATGCCGACACTGGGCAAATGGGTGCGGGCGTCGTGATTCGTGACTATCGTAGGGAATGTGTGGCTGCTAGTAGACGTTCCTTCGACAGAGTACCTGAACCTGAATCGGCGGAGGCCACCGCTATGCGTTAGGCCTTGTCATTTGCCTCCGAAGCCGGTTTCCAACAGGTGATGGTCGCTTCAGATTGCTCATCTTTGGTGTCCAAAGTTAATTCTCCTATGCTGGATCGCTTAGGGATAGCCGGATAGGGGCCATTGTTTCTGACATCAAGAAGTTGGCGTCAAAGTTTCTTTCAGTTTATTTTTTCCATGTTAGTCGTCTATGTAATGGGGCTGCTCTCACGCTCTTGCTAAGTCAACTGTGCCTGAGGCTTGTGCTGTTTGGATTAGGGCAACGCTAGGTGCTGGTGCGCCGGCCGAACAGTTGGGCCGGTTGAGCTCTGACCGCCCGATGCAGCGATTAAGACCTTTAGATTTGTCCCCCTATTCATCCTCGAGTCGTTTTCCCACAGAAAAAATTGCAGCGTCCCGAGCGCCGCCGACACCTTGTCATACCCCCGTGAGAAAACGACTGAGCTTGAAGCATCACTACCACATTCCTCGTCGCTGGTGGGCGCCCTCGCCGGCCGTCCTCATCGCCGGTCGCCGCCCTCGTCCCCGGCTCCACCCATGCAACAAACCCTCTGGTTGCAGCTCCGCGTGGTGATGGCTGTAGCTCGGTGGCGATGCAGCACGCCATGTCGTCGGCCCACAGCTCCCCGGTGTCGCCGCTCGCACCATCGTCGGCAGGCCCTATCGATTGAAGCTTTTTTCCATGTCGCTTCAAGCTTTTTTCACGATGGTTGAAGCTATTTTCACGGTTGGTAGCTTTTTCCCCATGGCCATTGAAGCTTTTTATGGTTGAAGCTTTTCACACGTTGATTGAAAGCTTTTTCCACACCGCTCCAAGAGTTTTTTGGTGGTTGAAACTTTTTATCCATGATTTTTGCTGCAACAGGCAACAAGGAGAGCTACCACCGGCGCCTGGTTTTGCTACAACCAGGAAGACGATGAAGTGTGGCCGGTGATGTCACGTTGCGAATTTGCTGCAACGACAGTGAAAAAAGCTACCATAGGCGACCAAATTTGCTTCAACTGGTGTGCGGTGGTGCGGCCGGCGTGCGGTGGTGCGACGAGCAGCGACATGGGTGACCACGGCGACTAGAATTTGCTACAACCGATGCGCTTTTTTGCTACCACCGCGGCGACTGCATGCTACGAGAGGTGCGGCGACGAGGAGCTGCGACCTCGACGACGGTCGTTGGAACCGGCGTGATCCATCTCGTAGATGCTGCAACCGCTGGGGAAAAAAGCTTCAACCTTGACGGAAAAAGCTTCAACCAGCGGGAGACGAACGAGAGTTG
>NC_041393.1:489653937-489666811 GCF_002162155.2 Triticum dicoccoides
GAGGAGGGGGCGCATGGCGGAGGGTGCTGGCGTCGCAGCCGACGACGTGTATGCCGGCGGTGACGGCGGGGGCTGATGCCTGGTGGTGCTGGTGCCCCCTGACGTCCGCGTCGTGGGGAAGAAGATCGGGTGGAAAAAGAAAACGATTGGAAAAGAGCGCACGATCGAGCGATCGAACGTCCCGCGCGCCTCCGCCCAAAGTTTGGCCCGCGTGCCGGGTATAAACATTTACCTTTGGATTAATGATGTGCCGAATGTGATTGGGTCCATTGTCTGTCCATTGTCTGAAATGAATTTATCCGTGATATTAATGAACAGTAGTTTCGCGATTACACCGTCCACGCAAAGCACCGAAGTGCAGCACATCGATGAATTGGCCATCGTACAACTATCGTATGCGTAGAAATCAACACACAGCAGTTTCGCCCGTGAAACAACAGGGTGAGCCACTGAGCCCCGGTGCTGGCACGACCACGCTAGCTGCAGGCGCCCCGAGCTTCGACGACGGCGGAGCCTGCAGGCTTGCGAGGACAGGGCCAATGTGTGGCGGGGCCCAAGCAGCGGCATCACCAGCGGGCCCCGGCGGGAGTCGGCGCGAAGCAGCGCCGCCGCTAGGTTCACCGGCGAACAGGTACAAGCGCCATGCCTGTCTGCTTGATCTGGGGTGATCTTCCACGGGGATTGGGCGAAATAGGCTGGGGTCTTGAGAGTCTCGACTCAGTTCGAGCTACTCTGTAGGGGATTTTATTTTTTTGTTGAATTCATGTGCAGATTTTTTATTTTATTTTGAAAGATCCAGCAAATTGCTGGCTTTGATTGATGATTAGCAGGAAGCAACGGAAGATAAAATGCTGGTCATCCTAAGATCAGGGATGAAAAGGAAACTGAAAATAAAGAAAACTGCAGCCCTATTGGCTGCCAGAGAATTAACAGTCTCTCATGGAGGTTCCCCAAAGGGGGTCTCAATGCATTTTGCTCCGGCTAGGCGCCATAGCTGGATTGCTCGTCTGATTGCGGCGACAACCTCGTGTGCGGAGGCGATCTCGCCCCTGAAAGCGCACTTGTTCCTTTCCTGCCAAATCTCCCATAGGACCAGCATTTGCATTCATGTGCAGATTCGAGCTTTGATTCTCATTCGGATCCAAAATCACCTTCTAAAAACATCTAAATCAATCTGATTGGACATTTGAGCCTTAATAATCCCTTGGATGGTGCTTACAGAGTTACTACTCAACAAAACTAAAAGAAAAAAAATTACACGAAATGCTATTGCAGAAAGAGAATATTACTGTTTGGAAATGCCAGTAACTGAATCCTAAAAGGAAAACACCATTACGTAGTTACATCACTTTTCTTCTTTAGTTGCGATTCTGTTGCAAGTTGCCATCTTCCAAATCTTTGCCTCATCTGGCACGCATGTGTGAGGCCGCGTGCTTGATTCTAAGGATCTCAGTAGAAACTTGTCCCATATCTGGCCGGTCTTTTGGTGATGTCGTGGAGCAAGAGATGCCGATTGCGACCAGTGGGATAACACAATTCTTCATCAGGTCAGCTGCATTCCTGTCATCTTGTAGCATTGTGGGATCAACAACCTCATGAATATTCTTTCTAAATGCTCTATCAACAAATTCATGAAGGCTTATACCATCACTGAATTTTTCACCAGTTGGACTGCACCCTGTTATCAGTTGTAACAGAAGCACTCCAAAACTGTAGACATCACCCTTGGTTGTTATCTGTTGGCTCATGCCATACTCTGCATTTACATTTACGAACACAATAAAATTAAAGGATAATCATTATTTGCACAACTCTATAAACAAAACTAATTTCTTTTGAGAAGAAGCTTATCAAACCTGGTGGAATGTATCCTATGGATCCTTTTAGGTGGCAGACACTTATTGAACTGTGTTGATGTGCATTTGGTGCGCTGAACAAAAATCTTGCTAGGCCGAAATCGGTGACATATGCAGCCATATCAAGACCCAAAAGAATATTGCTTGGCTTCAAGTCGCAATGCATAATTGGAGATGCACACTGGTTGTGAAGATAATCCAAAGCAATTGCTACATCCAAGGCTACATTAATCCTTTGGCTTAAAGACAGAGTATTTCTTTCACCATGTTCACGATCCACCGGGTGTAGCCACATTTCTAGGTTACCATTTGGCATGTATGGGAACACTAGGGCCTTGAAATCTGCCCCAGTATGATCCACTGAAGAGCATGAAGTAATGATTTTTACAAGATTTCGATGGCGCACATTACGAAGGGCTTCACACTCTGCTATGAAGCTCCTATGTGCTCCATAAATGTCGAGGTCAAAAATCTTGATGGCAACTTGATCTTCTTGAAACTGGAGACTGCCCTTATAAACCCTTCCAAATGATCCAGAACCAATTAAGTTTGCAGAAGAGAATCTATCTGTCGCCTTTAAAATGTCTTCATATGATATCTTTTTTGTGTGCTCATTGACATGTTGCAAATGGAGATTGGCTTGCATTCTCTTCTTCCGATAAATTATCACAATACATGACATAATGATCATAGTGACACCAACAATGGGCAACACAATCTCTAGGACAAGAACCAAAGACTTGTGTTTTCTTTTCTTGTCAACCAGTGCAGAGCAAAGGGACATACCTCCTGTTGGAATGCTTGTACACAGATGATAATTTCTTTCAATTGATACTGCACCAGCAATGTCAAAAACACCACCTTTGGGAATTGGTCCATGAAACTGGTTGAAGGATAAATTGAGGTATTGGAGGTGTTTCAAGGATTTGAGAGGCTCTGGTATTTCTCCAGACAAATTGTTCTGAGAAATATCCATATTTTTTATGTTGGACAATCTAGCAAAAGACTGTGGAATGCTTCCTATAAAGAAGTTGCTTTGCATCTCAAGATACTCCAGGTCCACACACTGGCCGAGAGTTGATGGTATGTCGCCAGACAGCCTGTTATTTGACATGTTCATTTTCTTCAGATGAATCAGATTGCCGACGTCAGGCATTTCTCCAGACAAGTAATTGTGTGACAAGTCCAACTCTTCAGTAAGTGTAGAGATTTTGAAGATTTTGCTTGGTATACTCCCAACTAGTGAGTTGTGAGCAAGGTTGAGTATACTGAGTTGAGTGCAATGTGCTATACTTGCTGGTATCCTTCCACTAAAGTTGTTCCAATCCAGTTTCAGCACACTCAGCTGGACAAGCCGGTTTTCTGCAAAGGATAGATAGACCAATCTATGCAGTTTCCCAAGTGTTGGTGGTATATTTCCAGTGAGAAGATTGTTACCCATGTACAAATTATTGAGGCTCTTAAGGTTGCCAATCTCAGGTGGTATAGGCCCATGAATTTGGTTGCTACTTAGCCACAATGACTCAAGACTATTGGAAAGATTGCCAATAGAACTTGGTAATTTCCCTTGAAGGTTGTTTCCATCCAGCCCCAGCATACTCAACCTGGAGCAATTTGATAGTGAAGAGACAAAGCCCCAATCACCTGCTTCTAGCTTGTTGTGCCCCAGATCAAGTTTCTCTAAATTTTGCAGTGAACCGAAGAATGGTATGGATCCAGTAAACCTATTATTATCCAGGTGAAGCATGCGTAGGCTGTAAGCTTTGAGAAGAGAGGCTGGGATTGGCCCATCAAAACTGTTCTCTGATAGTATTAATCTCTGAATATTTGGAAGTGTGTGGCCGATGTCGAAGGGTAATTTTCCGACAAGAGAGTTTTTTGCGATGGCAAGAACTGTGAGGGATGACATGTTGAGTAAAGACAATGGGACTGGCCCAGATAAGTTGTTTATGTCCAAGGTCAATGTCTCTAGTGTAGGAATATAACCTAAGCTCTCTGGGATGCTCCCAACTAACTGATTTTCTGCAAGGCGAAGATGAACCAGGGAGGACAGGTTGCCTAGTGAGGAAGGTATTATTCCTGACAGATGGTTCTTCCTTAAGTAGAGATATTTAATTGGGGGAGATGTGGCAGTAACAGAAGGTATTGAACCAACAATACTGTTCTGTTGGAGGCAAATAGCACTTGGGAGTTTTCCAGTAAAATTATTTTTCATGAGTCTAAGTACTTGAAGAGATGAACTGTTTGCTAGGAACTCTGGGATGACCCCTAAGAGAGCATTGTTCCCAAGATCGACATATGTGAGATGAGGGCTGCTGCCTAAAGACGGAGGTATGTTGCCGGTAAGCCCAGTTCTAGCAAGAACTAGTATGCGCAGCTCAGGGAGATTCCCAAAAGCAGAAGGGATGCTTCCTTGGAGCTTGTTGTTGCTAAGGTTAATCTCTTGAAGATGTTTGCATTGGCCAAGGCTAGGTGGAATGTCTCCGTGGAGGGAATTGTTCCACAAACCAAGGATTTGGAGTTGCGAACATGCAGAGAGTTCAGGCGGGATGTTACCTTCCAAAGTGTTCATGCTGAGGTTAAGGTCGCGGAGCCGGCTAAGGAGGCCAAGCTCTGATGGTATGCCGCCATTGAAGCTATTATTTGACAGTTGCAGCCTTGTAAGAGAGGTCAGGTTGGCAATGCAAGGTGATATGGAGCCTGAGATGCCTTCTGAGTCAAGGTCCAGCGCAATCACACGCTGAGGGGACACCGTGCTGCAGGTGATCCCATGCCACTCGCAAACGTCGAGGGACGTGTTGCTCCATGAAGCTAAAACTCCTGCTGGACCCGAGAGCCGGGACTTGAAGCAAAGGAGGGATTGTCTATCATTTTCGGTCTCATTGCAGATGGCTAATGGCAGGCAGCAAACAAAGCCAAAGAGGCATAGAAACCAAACAAAACCTGGAAAGAAGACACCCGAAGATGCCATTGTTATTGTTTGCAGGAGTATGTGGATGAAAGCTCTGATTTGTAAGAGGATGTTTAAGTACTCAACTATGGAGAGGGATAGTAGCTAAGCCCTCTAGATAGCAACTTCACGGTCAACGATCGATACGGTGGGAACTGGGATGATACATGACCACATGCTTTTGGACCAGATTTTGGCTTGTAGAATATTGCTAATATTGTGTGCATGCATTTGGACGCTAACAGATTTGACCTCTCATTTCTCAGACAGGGACAGTTCGGCAGGACGATGCGTCCAACCTCTGCTCACATTGCATTTGTCCCAGCCACCCCCTCGAACAGCAGCATGAGGTACAGTGTGAACGCATGCCTCATCTTGACGAATAATGAACACATAGTTCTTGAAGTCGCCGCGCCCGCCGCCGCCGCCGGGGAAGGTACCTCAGCGAGATTTGACATTCCTGATATCGGAATGCATGAATACCCATACAGGCAACTTAGCCAGAACGGCATGGTAGCTGGCTGAAGTATGAACGCACGTCTTCCCTTTTTTTGTCATTGACTTTCCTACCTTTGATGGTCATGCATTAGTTAATGGAGGAATCATTGGGAGAGGTAGCCCTCTAGGCGCCTCGTTGACTTGCAACATTTCTGATTTCCAAATGCATAAAACCCCCTGCCAGCGGTTGGTTCGGAGGCAGCCATATCGCAGATCGACTTCATTTCGACGCAACCACTAGAGAGACTGTCTCGGTCTCCATTCCTTTGCCTAGCTAATGGGGATGGCACTTGCTCCACGCTCGTCTCTGTCTCTGCGCTCCCTGCTGCTGCTCATGTCGCACAGGAAGCCACATCAGAGCTCTTTCTTCTCCTCCGCCGCGGTTCCGCCTGCGGCTCCAGGAACTGGCACTCCGGCTGCTCCTGCCGTTCAGCCTCCAGCCGCTCCAGGTAACTTGCTGCTGACGCACTCAATTGTGATTTCTAAACATTGAGTTCCTGTGACTTGCGAGCCTTCGCCGAAAACACATCCTGATCAGAAAGTTTGCGAAGATCCTGATCTTGCAGTTCCTGAAGGTCCGCGCGGATCTAGCCGTGATGGTCCGCCACGCCAACCTCCTGGAACTATGGATATAGATGCTAAAGACCCAGGCAAGAAGACTCTCTAACAGCTAATAATACAAATTCAGTGGGAGCCTTTCCCACTGTCCTCAAGGTTCAAAAAAAAAAAAAAAAAGAGTCACCGGCAAGTCATCAGATTTCGCCTACGGCACTTCAACGTGTACTCCTTGATGCAGCCACCCACCGTACGAACTGCAGAAGTCCTCCTCTCCCGGAATAATACTGAATTGCCAACTGTTGGGGCGCTACGAGCAAATGCTTGCTTGCTGCGGTTACTGCCGTGTTACCTCTGTGGACATGTAATCTCAGTGCTGTCATATTATTGATCTTTGTACCGTTCCAATCTACTTCAACAAATAAAGGTGTGCGTTAGATTCTAGTTTTGAGAGGTATGATGTACAACTTGCGTGAAGAAATATAAGAGCGTTTAGATCTTTATAAGGGAACACTCTTATACTTCTTTACAGAGGGTGTGCGTACGACATTGATATTTGCCCAATTGCTCTTAAGCAGTACACATGTGTGCAGTTCTTTTCGGAGGAAAAGGAACATAGACTGCGTGCAGTCAACATACGTTTCGATGGGAAATGGGGCGTTGACATCCATCGTCCATGAGCGCGTGCTCTGCTCTGGGATTGATATGACTTGAATGAATTTGTTGGAGTCAGTCGTCGATCTGATCCACTTGTAGTACGTACTAGCATGTTGTTCCTTGTTATGCTAGGCATGGATGGACTCGTCGCAACCGAGACTGGCCATACATGTATCTAAGATATGCGTACTGACATACGTACTAGTACTTACTTGGCACTAGAGGTTTCAGTCCGCCAGTGGCCAAGCAACTAGCCTGAAATTTCTTCCGTTTGTAACATTCACGCAGCTGAGTTGAAGACAGGCAGATATAGTATTACTATGTAGTACCCCCTCCGTTCCTAAATATAAGTCTTTCTAGAAATTTCACTATGGACTACATACGAATGTATATAGACATAGTTTAGAGTATAGGTTCATTCATTTTGCTCCGTATGTAGTCTCTTATTGGAATCTCTACAAAGACTTATATTTAGGAACGGAGGGAGTAGTTGCTTTCGCAGCATGTTACTACCCTCTTGCTGTCTTCATTCCTGAGTCCTGACCTTGAACCCGATTTCGAGGATGCTTCTAGATGCAGGATCGTTGTGCGCGGACCGTGAGAAAGACCAGTGGCCGACCAGGCGCTCGCGCCCTCCACCAACGGTGTGCTTGCCTGTAGGTCCAACTGCGAGCGGCGCCCCTGGATGGGCATGAACGCCCACCACCTGTTCGACCAAAGGTTTCAGAGCAGCCACCGCCCCTTTGTACATCCATCCAGGTCAGTGAAAATGAGGTTATGTTGTGTGTACAGTACTAGGGTGTGATTCAGCCTGATTTTGGAATATTAGGAGGTTAACCAGCCCATATAGCTAGGTTGGTTCAAGTTTGCATACACAATAAAAAAAATGGACGAATGCAGCTGGCCTGCTTCATTATATTAAGATAGGTAGGGTTTACAGTGGTGCCGGTTCGGTGCGGCAAAGTAAAAGAAAAATCACAAGATACAGGGGAGGGGCAGGGTAGGGAAAGCATCACAAGAGACTTTTCCTTTTGGACAAAACAAGTACTTTTAGTCAGGAAACGTAAAACTAGTCTTCTTCAAGGCATCGTATGCATTTTTCCTTTTCCTCAGCCATGCAATTCTGAGAGTGATTCTTTGATTGTGATAACTTCATTGTATATGTGCTGTATAGTTGGCCGATCTTTAGGTGTCTCTGCAGAGCACAACAACCCAAGCTCAATGAGCTTTATGATGCAGTTCATTGCAACCATTGGATGAGTTTCCCGGTCTAAATCACCGCCTGCATCTTCACCTTCATCCCTATAACCTGGAACTATTCTAGGGTCTAGAATCTCCTCAATCTTTTGAGGAAATGATTTTTCAACAAATTTGTAAAGGCTCAGGCCATCTTTAAACATCTCATCAGTTGGGCGCTTTCCTGTTAGCATTTCTAAGATGATGACTCCATAGCTGTATACATCGCCCTCAGTAGAGATTTTGCTCCCAAAGCCATATTCTGCAGTATGCATTCAAACAATCAATTAACACAACTTGCATTTCTAAGATGATGACTCCATAGTTAAAAACAAAGCAACCTCTCTTTAGAAATTATTACCTGGTGCAATGTATCCAACCGATCCTCTTGGCCCCACTAAGCTTGTAGAACTATGAATGTCCGAAGAATTATGACTATGCAGAAACTTAGCCAACCCAAAATCGCCAACACGGGCGCCCATGAAATCATCCAAAAGGACATTGCTAGGCTTCAGATCACAGTGTGCCATAGGAGGCACACATTGGTTATGGAGGTAATCCAAAGCAGCAGCTATGTCCACTGCTATTACTATTCTTGTACCGAAACTCAATGGCTTTCTCTGACCAACCTCATGGACTGTTGGATGGAGCCAACTTTCCAGGTCGCCGTTAACACTATATTCAAGAACAATAGCTTTGAAATCATGTCCTGTTGGATCAATGGTTGAGCATGCTGTAATCACCCTTATAAGATTCCTGTGACGAGTGTTTCTCAACGCCTTGCACTCAGCAATGAAGCTTTTTGGTGCTCCGAGTTGATTGAGTTTGAAAACTTTGATGGCAACTTCATGTTCTTCAGATTCAATTCTACCTCTGTACACAGACCCATATTTTCCTGAACCGACCAAGTTATCTGGTGAGAAACCATTTGTTGCTCTCACTAAATTTGCATATGTGAACTTCTTCAACTCTTTGCAGGATGGATGAGCTTCTTGTTTGATTTTCTTTTTCTTCTTCAAAATAATGGTTGCAAAGCATGATAACAGGACCAAAGAAAGAACTGTAAATCCTACCATCTTGAAAATGCTGGAGACATTCCTTTGTTTGGGTGCCTCTGCATTGCAAAATGGCAGCTGCAGCAATGGAATGCTGATACATAACTTCACGTTCCCTTGAATGAAAACCTTGCTTCCATTCTGAAATATTGCATCTGCTGGTACTGGACCTTCGAGATTGTTGAAGGACAAATTGAGAAGCTTCATAGACTTAAAGAACTTAAAGAAGTCAGGGATTTCACCAGATAAGTTGTTTTGAGATAGATCCATCTCAATGATTCCTCCCAAATTTACTAACGAGTGAGGGATTTTCCCATGAAACAGGTTATCCTCCATGTGGAGGGACTCCAAATGGACGCACTGACCTAGAGTGGGGGGTATTTGTCCAGACAGTTGATTATGGGAAATATTCAGTGGCCCAAGATTTTTCAGGCTGCCAATCTCCAGAGGTATCTGTCCAGAGAGTTGGTTGTGAGACAAGTCCAGACACTGGGAAAGGGAAACAAGAGTAAAGAGCTCCTTTGGTATTCTCCCATCAAAGCTGTTACAAGAGAGGTTCAGTAGTTCCAACTTTTTGCAGCCTGCTAAGGCTCCTGGGATAGGACCACTCAAATTATTTTCTTGTAAATAGAGCTCGCTCAGTTGACTCAGATTACCAACAGAAAGCGGAATTGATCCGGAAAGTTTGTTCTTGAACAAGCTTAAGACAAACAAGTTTGGAAGATTTCCAAGTGATTCAGGAATATATCCAGTAAGCAAGTTGTGGTCCATGTAAAGAAGTTCGAGGCTTGTCAAGTACTGTATCTCCTGTGGTATAATGCCAGATATTTTATTTGATCTCAATAACAGTAACCCTAAGCTTTTTGAAAGGCTTCCAATGGAATTGGGCATGACACCCTGAAGGTTATTTTCATCCAAACGCAACTTCACCAGTTGTGTGCAATTGGCCAATGAGGATAAGAAAGACCAATCTCCTGCTTCAAGTTGATTTCCACCTAGATCTAGATCGACTAGACTAAGAAGAGTCCCAAGAGAAGGAACAATACCATGGAATTGATTCTCTCGGAGGTTGATCATCTGAAGATTTGTTGTGTTGGCTAGTGAAGTGGGGATTTGGCCTTGGAATTGGTTTCCTTGCATAATCAAAGTCTGGATATTTGGAAGGGTATACCCGATGTTATATGGAATTTCCCCTACAAGTATGTTTGTACCCATGCCAAGGTATGTAAGTGCTGACATGTTGTAGAGAGTGCCAGGGACAGTCCCTGACAAGAAGTTGTAAGTGAGATCTAGTACTTGCAGGTATGGAATATTGCCTATACTCATCGGGATTCTACCTTGGAAATTATTATCTGCTAGCGAGAGGAGGCGAAGTGAAGAAAAATTCCCTAAAGAAGGAGGTATGGTGCCAGAAAGATTATTTGATTGCAAGATAAGGTATTGTAAGGGTGAATCAATGTTTGACGAAGCTGGTATGGACCCAACAAAGTTGTTCAGTCCTAGTGATAACTTTTGAAGTGACGTGCTGTTAAACAGCGCAGAAGGAATCTCTCCACCCAGGCTATTTCTTGTCAAGGATAAAAGTTGAAGTGATGAACTATTCGCTAGATGAGGTGGGATAGGTCCTGTGAGGCTATTGTTTGTGAGAACAACAGAATGAAGATAAGAACTGCTTCCAAGTGAAAGTGGGATGTCGCCTGTCAGACTATTGCTAGCAAGATCCAAAACCGAAAGGTTTTGTAGCATCCCCAACCCTTGTGGGATGCCTCCACTGAGCATGTTGTGATCCAAGTTGAGCTGTTGGATATGTGAACACCGGCTCAGGGTTGGGGGGATTTCACCATGAAGGGAGTTACTCCCAAGATCAATAATTTGAAGGTGAAAGCATGAAGACAGAGTGCTCGGGATAGTGCCAGTAAGATGATTTGTGCTGAGGTTAAGGTACTGCAGCCTATTTAGACGGCCAAGTTCAGGTGGTATTTGGCCAGTAAGTTGATTGTTTGGGATGTGGATTCTCCTGAGGAAAGTGAGATTGCCTACACAAGGCGGTATCTGTCCATTGAGGTCAAGGGACTCGAGGTCCAGTGCAACGACACGAGATGCGTGTCTCTTGCTGCAAGTAACACCGGACCAACCGCAGAACTGCAGCGAATCATTTTCCCAGGAGGCTAGGAGTCTAGCAGAGCTGGTGAGATGGAGTTTAAGGCAGCGGAGAGCATGGAGATCGGTGTTCGAATCATTTTGGAGTGCCGTAGCACCTAATGAAGATGCATGGACAAGGGAGCAGAGGACAAGGACTAGGGGAAGTGTGGAACTGAGAGTGCCAAGAGGATGCATACGTTTTCTACCACACATACTTGGACAGTTTCGTGGAGGAATGGACCCACGACTGATCAGGCTCTCGAACAAGAGGGCAGGGAGAACTCACTGGGGAGCTGTAGCGTGCTAGTCGTCCTTTCGCGGCACCAGCACTTACGACGCGACTCCACGGACGGTGAGCTGTGCGCAGCACAAGAAGCAGCACGATGGTGATGCAGGCGCCGTGGGGAATGGTAAGGTGGATTGAGACGTTTGATTCTGTGATTGATGTGATTCATCCGGTGCATCTTTATAGTCGCCCGCTAGTTTCATATCCATTCCTGGAATTCTTGATGTACATGTGGACATTGGATCAGTATTACTCTACGCAACTACTCCCTTGGCTGTATAATAAAGTACTGATCCACTACTTGCATCCATGCTTGATCCGGTGTGATCAGTGGATCGGTAGTCTATATAAGACCGGTGACTTCGTGAGCCATCTAGACTTGAAAGTCATCAAGGCTTTGCCTTGGAGAATCTTTGAAACTTGCGATGCAGAATGAAGCTTGGAGGCTTGAAAGTCATCAAGGCTTTGCCACTTGACAGTTAACCAGATTCCATTTTCAGTAACACCA
This sequence comes from Triticum dicoccoides, assembly GCF_002162155.2. Taxonomy (NCBI): domain Eukaryota; kingdom Viridiplantae; phylum Streptophyta; class Magnoliopsida; order Poales; family Poaceae; genus Triticum; species Triticum dicoccoides. The sequence continues at coordinate 489,665,681 of NC_041393.1, forward strand.
GGCCTAGAGAAAGAAGCGCCTGAAATAACGGATCTGACTTCTGACCTACGTACAGCGCTCGAACTCTATTAAGAACAAGGCTAGTATATATAATAGCTTACTGACAGCTATATATTGACCCCATGTCATTTGAGTCATCAGCATTAAGATTTAAAATGATACTTATACTCATAATAAGATTGGCCATTAGACTAGTACTTTCTTTTCCATCTTCTCCTTTTCTCTTTTTTCATATTTATTATATTTGCATATAAGCATGTACACTGGGGCTCTTGCATATAAGCATGTACACTGGGGCTCTTTTTTTCATATTTATTATATTTGCATACAAGCTCCCCTATTTTTTTTTTGTCTCTTTCCTTCGCATAGACAAGCCGACAAGTGTTATGGTTAGGTTAGAGCGAAGAGATGGCTCACATACTTGCTGGACTGGACCAGCGCAACCACTTGACAACATGTCAACATGGCATGTCAACAAGCTACTGTCCTTAAAACTAACTGTGCATGGATTTGGGTATGAAATCATATCACTACTACAGAAAAGGCCCTATTAATACTCTCATCCGCTACAGCTTGGAAAGGCCCATTTAATGCCCGCACAAAAAATTGAGGGCGTTCTTCTAAAATATTACTCCCTCTAACTAGATATATAGGGTTTAATTCGTATTTTGAGATTTAGTTTGATTGTCAACAAGATCAATATTATATGAGATATATATGTTTGAGTTTTTGTTTGATTGTCAACAAAATTGATAATTATATGAGATACTCCCTACGTTCCTAAATGTAAGTCTTTGTAGAGATTTCACTAGGTGGACTACATACGAAGCAAAATAAATGAATCCACACTTAAAATGCATCTATATCCATCAGTATGTAGTTCATAGTGAAATCTCTACAAAGACTTATATTTAGAAACGGAGGGAGTATATGGTATCAAAAGTATACCGTTGAATTCATATTTGATAGGAGTTTCCAATTGTATAATTTATAACAAACATCTCATATAGTACTGATCTTGTTAATGGTCAAACTAAATTTCGAAATACAAATTAAGCCCTATATATCTGGATGGAGGGGGTAGGAGAAGTGGCAAAGGTGATTAGTGTCGGACAACTATACTCGAAAAGA
>NC_041393.1:489667195-489683208 GCF_002162155.2 Triticum dicoccoides
GGGGGATCCAGATCCTCCGGTGGAGAGCAGCTCCCTCCTCCGTCCTCCCTCCTCCTCGCCGCTGTCGGAGGGCGTCTGCCGGGCGAAGCCTGTGCGGCGCTGGCAGCGGCGGAGCCTCTCACCTTCCTCCCCTGGTCGGGATCCCAGCGGTGCGGGTTAGCCGCCCGTGGGAGAGCTGGATCCAGCGAGCTCTCCAGCGGCGGGGCGCGTGGATTTTGAAGTAGTTGTGCTGGGAGACGGTGGTGCGGCTCCGCGGAGGTGGTGGTGGGGGCTAGGTTCGACGAGGTCGATCTGGTCCCCTCGGGGTTGCGGGTGTCTCTAGTGGCGGCGGCTACGGTCGGAGAGGGCGCTGCTCCCATGTCTGGGGGTGGCGCTGGCGCTGCGGTGCGCTGGTCTTGGCCGCGCTGGGCAGCGAGGCGGTGGCGGCCATGGATCTCGATCTGAAGTTGGAGGCTTTCACCGACAGCTTGTCCTCCTCGACCGGCCGAGATGTGGGCATCCTGATCGGTGGCGGGGCGCTGGGTGTGGGCTCTGGGTCGGGGAAAACCCTTGGCCGGCGATGCCGGGCACGATGTTGGCGACGCCCGTGGCGCCGTTGTCCCTCTGGTGGGCAACATCGAGACTTACTCCATGCCCTCCACCTCCTGGTCTCGGGCGAAAGCATACAATCTCTGGATTGGGGTAGCGATGGCGCGTCGGCGTCATGTACTTCTTGAAGGCGCCGTCTTGGGTGATCAGCGGTCTGGGATTTGGCGTGGTGTTGGTCTGCTTCTTCAGTAGGGTTCATGCTCGACAGCTGCGGTGGGCTTCTGGGTCTTGGCCGGAGACGGTGGAGATGTATGGGTTTCTTTCAGAGGTGAGGTCGCCAGGGTGGTCGCTTTCTCCTCGGCAACTAGTTCGCCGGTCCAAGCGTGCTCGAGGGTGAGCTGCTTTGCTTGCTGATGGGTCGACGTCCTTCGATCCAGGACGAGAGGGCGGGGGTGCCCTCTTCGGCGATAGATTTGGATGGTGAACCGGGTGGCCCTGGGAGGCGACGAAGCATGGCTCTCCTCCGGCGTCGATTAGCTCCCTTGTTGCGGGCGTGTCCATGTCATGATCTATAACCGTCGTGGGCTCCGAAGTCCTTTTCGGTTCTTCGGAGCTCGTTAGCTGTTTCGTAGTGCTTTGTATCTGTGTCGATTGTATTTTCCATTTCTTATTGTCCTGTTGGCTGTAAGGTGTGGTTGTTGCTTTATATATAAAGCGGGGCGAAAGCCTTTTTCGGAAAAAAGGTGTCGGACTGTTCGACCTTAAATGCTTCCTGGTATCCTTGGCTATAATGATGTGCTTGTTAGATGAATATATGTTGGGTCCTGAAGAGTAAGGATTTGTAGTATCGGAAGAACCCTCCTTCAATAGTTGAGAACCAAGGTGTCAAATCCTTGGAGTTCCCTTACAAGCCAATGACGAGCCATGCACAACTAAGAAACTTCTCTTGGTCCCCAACTTGGATTAGTGAAGTTGTGAATCCCACTAGCTTTGCTAGTTACAAGAATTAATGTAGTGAGTGGTTGGAAATGATTTTTGTTTGCAAATGAATTATAATTCATAATACGAAAGAACTGAAAGAAAGTTATCGAATTTGTATATATGAGGAATAAATGACTTGAATCCATAATATCACCAGTGACATCTCTCCAAAAGCAGGATAGGTGTGGTGAAAAAATTATAGTTGCGTATTTATTAAATTGCAGTGTTTATGAGTAATCATAAATTTCATGATTCCATATAGGCATTAGGTCCTTATGTCTATAAATCGTTATCCAACTGCATCTACAAGTAATACTCCACTCGAAGACCGTTATCCAACATACTTCTCAAAGTAGAGAAGATGGATCACAATCATGTAGGTCAACAAACACCTCGAGAATCACATCAGATGGATCACAAGCATGTAGGGCAACTCATGTCATCTTTGTATTGAGGAACAAGGTAGAGAAGATGCCACATAGTTACTGTTATGGAGCCATAGTCCAAGTAGGACTAGGCAAACATGATCATTGGAGGTTGATGAAGATGGCTCGACAACAATTTCTCGTCCGACAGAGTATCGGAAAAGGACTACAGACTGGATGGCCTAGGAATGCGTCCAAGCGGTAGTGCAAAAAATTCTCAATAAATAGGTATTAGGATTTTTTGGGATATATACAGCCGGGGGGGTCGAAATGCTGTAGAGGCAAGAACTGGGGGGCTACGCGACCAGATGACACGACAAGATTCCAGGCCGCGTGGCCCACCCACATGGAGTGGCGGTCGAGGCAAGAACATGGGGCCCACGCGGCCAAATGACGCAGAAGAGGCCATTCCATGTCGTCGACCTGTGTGGGACACCCTGGGCCTCCCCTAGCAGCTCTATGGCCCCTTGTGACCTTGTGGTGTTGTATCTTCGTGACATATTGGAGAGAAAATTGGATATGCAAGATCTCATGCTTAGGGATGTCACACCAAGTGTTCTGCATGACTTCACTTCAGATAATAATGGCTATTAACTGGGCCATAAAAAACTTCTTTAAAATAATATTTCGTTGTTTATTTCAAGTGTTTATTTTAATTGTTTTATTGGGTGTTTTTTAATTTAATTCATAGGAATCTATAGATATCCTTTTCCAATCCTATATCCCAAACTATTCCCAATGATCATTGCCATGTGGGTACCCCTAAAAATATTTTTATACAAATTTAGTTTGGCCAACAAAAACTAAAACCATTCTCTCTTCAAAGCCCCAAGATAGAGGTTTGGATTGTAAGTATTTACTTTTCCAAGACACAAATTCATTAAAAATCATTTCTGAGGTCTACTATATATAAGACAACTATTTTCTCCAAAAGTATTAGTTTAAAAGTTATTTAATTATTTATTTCAAATTAATTTTGTAATGGCTAGAAATGGAATAGAAATAGAAATAAATACTTATATTATTTTAAAATCTCAAAATTTTACTCGAGCCTCTTTTGATCATTTTGGCCACATGATAAACTTTTTACCACATGATCATGTGCGTCATCTTTCTCAAAACAACATAAAATGCCTTCTACCAGTTTCTAGGTTTTGAATTTTTGCAACATTCAAACTTCTCTGAAAATTCCCAGAAATTTCCCATATCCTCTCCTTTTTATCCTCCTTATCTCTATCACTGAGCTTAGCTTAGTGTAGCTAGGGTAAGAAATGCAATAAACAGCTTCTAAAATAAACATGGGTTCACTGTTTAACCATCTACATTGCTCCAAATTGCACCAAACTTTTACCAGAGTTCCACCTACTCATCCTCTTCACTCCAGCATCAAGTTCTGGGCCTAGCTCTATGATGGTAGGGGTAAAAAAAAAATACCAAATTCACTTCTGGACAACAATGGCATAGCCCTCTACCCCTCTAAGAGCATTGTTTAAACCACCCAAGGACCAAGTAGACATGCTCCCCTACCGTCTCCCCTCCCATGCCAGTCTTTTAACTAAACATGCCACTTTTGGGTCGTGCCATGTGTCATCGCTTCATAGGCGCACATCATCCATGGGATGGGGACACTTGTTCCAATGAAGAGCTGATGCGTGGCTATGTTAGCGAATGAAAAATTGACACATGGAGGACCGTCAATGGTCAACTTCATTAACAGGTATTGGATCCGGAATCCGCACCCGGCAGCTTAATGACGACCCATTACGATGGCTGCCACGTGTCGGCTACCCTTGACGAAACACTTCCATGACACGACATTTTTTGTCATGGAAGTGCACACTTCCATGATAAAAAGGGTGATTATTGTCGTGGAACAACCCTACGACAATACATGTATGACTATCTTGATTCTATCATAAAACATGACCTACCATGACAAACGCATATCTTCATGGATGTGTCTTTATTTAGTATTTTAGTGTGTGTTCATCTATCTTTGGCTGATACATACACATCCAACCCTAGAAATAGCATGTTTTTATGTTATTTTCATCTATGAGTAATAATGACGACCAAAGCTACCCAATTTCCACTACTGCTGAATAGTTTGCCCTGGATAGGCAGGTTCTTTTTTCTAACTTTGAGCCTTCACTACAAATAATTTGTATTCTACAACTCAGGTATGTATAATTTTGTCATCTAATTTTTATCCTTACATGATTTTGCCAAAAAAGGCTTTCGCCCCGCTTTATAGATAAAGCCAACCACCCAAGCCAAACATCCAACAAGGTTCACACACACACACACACACAAGTTCCACAAACACACATTGTAGCACACGGGGTTAATGCTGAGGGCACAACTCAACAAGCCCTGAAATCCAAAACACAAACACACGCACAGAACCCAAACAACATGCCTAATCGGGCTCCGAAAGAGGGGGCAACAGCGGGGGCCATCAAGCGAAGGTCGGCGAGGAGGGTGTTGATGGAGTCCCGGTCCTGGGGGAGGCTAAGCGGCCGCAAAAGCTGCAGGTAACCACACATTTTAAAAACCACGTCAGTCGCACGTCGAAGAGGCACTTTTTGAATAACAAGCTTGTTGTGGATGGTCCAAAGCCTCCAGGCAAGGACCCCAACGCACATCCATCTAATATGGCGGTGGCGGGGGGCGGATGCATGGATCTCAGCAAGCAGGTCCGGGAAGTTGGTATTGCACCACTGTCCACCGACCGTCTCGCGAAAGCAAGACCAAATTAATTGGGCCGTGTAGCAGGAGAAGAAGATGTGATTAGCATCCTCCACCGTGCCACATAGGGGGCACATCACATCTCCTGGTCCATTATGCTTGAGGACCTCAACCCCAGAGGGAAGGCGTCCCCAGATCCACTACCATAGGAAGATCCTGATCTTCAGAGGGAGGCGAATGTCCTAGACGAGGCTAAAGGGCTCAGGGGCCGACGAAGGAGCGATGGCCGAGTATAAGGACTTAGTAGAGAAGTGGCCGGTGGACTCCAGTCGCCATGAGATGGAGTCAGGAACGCCCTCGACGTACATTGGCAGAAGGGCAATGTCCTGGAGGAGGGATTCCCAAGCGGCCACCTCGAGGGGACCGAAGGGGCGCCGGAAAGCGAGACGCCCTAAGTCAATAAGGGCCACCTCGACAGAGACCCGAGGGTCAACCGATATGGAGAATAGATCCTGGAATCGAGCGGCCAAGGGGGAGTCCCCCACCCAACGATCGAACCAGAACAGGGTCGAGGACCCGGAGCCAACCGAAATGGACGTGCCGATGCGGAGCACGGGAAGTAGCTGAATCACCACCTGCCAGAACTGGGAGCCACCAGAACGTGGCAGAAAGCTAGAGGTTGGGCCCGAAGGTACTTACGGATGATGGTTAACCAGAGCCCCCCTCCCCATTGGCAATGCACCAGAGCCATCAGGTCAGGAGAGCAATGTTCATGCTCCGAGAAGAAAAGGTTCCAAGACCTCCCTGGTCCTTGGGTTTGCAAATGTCGGGCCAGCTCACCATATGATATTTTTGCTTCTCGCCCTCGCCTGCCCAGAAAAACCTGGACTGGTATTTGGCAATCTCCTGATGGAGAGTCTCATGAAGGCTGTAGAAGCTCATGAGGAACCAGAGGAGGCTGGTTAGCGAGGAGTTGATGAGGATCACTCTGGCCGCCTTCGAGAGCCATCTTCCCTTCCACGGCTCCACCCGGTGCTGCATCCGAGTCACCGCTGGGCGGAGGTCAGCCACCGTGAGTCGTGAGTCACTAATGGGTATCCCCAAATAAGAAGTGGGGAAAGTACCCAACTAGCAGTTCAGCCGGTCGGCTATGGTTTGGGCTTCCTCAGGGGAGTAGCCCAGAATCATCACTTCGCTCTTATCGAAGTTGATTGTGAGCCCGGACATCTGTTGGAAGCATAGGAGGAGGAACTTCAGATTGGCGATGTCGGACGCGGAGCCCTCCACCATAACTATGGTATCGTCTGCATATTGTAGGAGGGAGACCCCTCCCCCTCCTACCAGGTGAGGGACTACGCCACGGATATGGCCAACAGATTTGGCCTTATCCAGGATGACGACAAGGGTATCGACCACCATGTTGAACAGGACCGGGGAGAACGGGTCGCCCTGGCGAACCCCACAGAGCGTGGGGAAGTATGGCCCGATCTCTCTGTTAGTGTTAACCATGGTCCGACCGCAGGTGACGAGCTGCATAAGTCTGGTCACCCACCAATTATCAAAGCCCTTACGGAGCAAGACTTCCTGAAGGAAGGGCCAGTGAACCGTATCATAGGCTTTATAGAAGTCGAGCTTCAAGAAGACTACCCGTTGGTGCTTGGACTGGACTTCGTGGAAGACTAACATCCTATCCAGAATAAACCGCCCTTGGATGAAGGCGGATTGGTTGGGGTGGGTAACGGTGTCGGCTAGAAGGGTCACCCTATTGGCGTACCCCTTGACCAAGATCCGGAATATCACATTGATCACAGTGATAGGCCGAAACTGGCAGATGTTAGAGGCGCCCGGAACTTTGGGGATGAGAGTGATGACCCCATAGTTTAGGCGCCCAAGGTCCATAGCCCCCGAGTAGAATTCATCAAAGAGGGCCATGACTTCCAGTTTGATGGTCTGCCAGAACATTTTAAAAAACATCACTGGAAGCCCATCAGGACCCGCGGCAGAGGAGGGGTTCATGCCCTTAATGGCCAAGAGGACCTCGTCCTCGGAGAAAGGCGCCACCAGGTTGGCATTCACCGTGTCAGAAACTAACTGGGTAACCGACCAAGTGTCGGGTGCCAGTGCAGCCCCACCCCTAGGGGTGGGGAAAAATAAGGCTTTATAAAAGCCATCAACATGGACTCGGATGTCTGAGGGACGGACGAGAGGGGTATCCCCATCCCATAAACAATGGATGGAGTTCTGATGCCTCCGCCCATTGGTAATCACCTGGAAGTATGCCGTATTGGCGTCCCCACAGAGCACCCATCATTGGGTGCCGCGGAGCCTCCAGTATGCTTCTTCATCTATGTAGATGGTCGAGAGTTGATCCTCGAGATCATATCTCAGCATCCACTCGTCCGGGGAAATCCTAGATATGATCGCGCGGGCGTCAAGGGCTTGGATGGCGGTCAAGAGGGCTTTCTTGCGCTCGCGGAGGTTCTGGCCAATGTTCGCGCCCCACCCCTTCATAAATTGGCGGGCGAGCTTGGCACAAAACTGCCATGAGTCAACGGCGGACATGGAGCGGTGGGAAGATGATCGCGCGGAGATCCATCTATCCGTGACCGCCTCAACGAATCCCGCCTGGTTGAGCCAGAAGAGCTCAAACCGAAAATGCAGCGGGGTGGGAGGGCGCTCGTCGAAGGTGGAGAGGAGGAGAGGGACATGGTCGGACCCGATCCAGGTGATCGCCCGAAGCAAGGCTAGGGGGCACCTAAGCTCCCACTCCAGGGAAACTAGGACACGATCAAGGACCGATCGCGTCAGATCCGCTTGACGGTTGGTCCAGGTAAACCTGGCACCCATCCTATCTAGTTCGCGGTGGCCAAGCTCCGCAATGCAGTCGTTAAACATCTGCATCCAGGGAAGGTTGATTCGGTCATTGTTCTTCTCATTAGGGGAGCGGATGAGGTTAGAGTCTCCTCCCACTACTACAGGGAGGAGGAAAGCGGAGACCTTCCGCTGAAGCTCGGTAAGGAAAGCCGGGGAACAACGGTGATCCGCCGGGCCATAGACAATCACAACCTCCCATTTGAAGTTGAGAGCTCGTTTAAAGATCCCTATACTAACGAAGAATTCGCCCCGGTCCATGCCGTCCACCTCAAAGGTGGCATCCTTCATGCCTAAAAGGATGCCACCTGAGTGCCCGGTGGTCCCACTAGAAGGGAGCCAGTGCCAAGCGAATAGGTGGGGGCTAAGGCCATCAAGCTTGGGAAGGGAAAACTCGGTACGCATGGTTTCCATGATTTTTAAGACTGTTTCATAAGACACTTTGTTTTTTTGGTTACTAGTTCCACGCAATTAGCACATACCTCATGTTATAGTGTGGTTTTGTTTCTTGAGTGCAATGAGCCGTCTAGCTATACGAACACATGTTATAACATTGAGGTGAACTGACCCAACATGAAAGGCTTGCAAAGACGTTGAGTTCTTATTTGGCATTAGTAGGTATCATAAAATGCATATGTTATGCCCTTAGATATTATATTGGTGTATGTACATGAGATATGTAGTGTCTTAGTGCATGCCAAATGCTAATCTATCACTAGTTGAAAACAGGGCTTCGGTCCAGGCCTGGCCAGCCCATTAGTCCCGGTTCAGTCATGAACCGGGACCCATGGGGGCATAGGTCCCGGTTCGTGAGCCCAGGGGGCCGGCCAGGCCTCATGGGGCATTGGTCCCAGTTCATCTGATCCCTTTGGTCCCGGTTCTAGACACGATCCGGGACCAATGGGCCTCGCTCCTGGCCCACAACCATTGGTCCCAGTTCGTGGCTGGAATCGGGACCAAAGGAGGGCTTTTAGTCCTGGTTCCAGCCACGAACCGGGACCGATGAGGTGCCTATATATACCCCCTCGCCCGCGAGCAGAGCACTCCACTACTCTATTTTTTTTGGCCGGCGAGGGGAGAGCTTTGTGGTGCTCTAGCTCACCTCCTATGCACATGAGGTGTTTGATGAAATGCCCGAGCCACACTACTTAAGCTTTCTCCTCTCCAAGCTCGACCTCCAAGCTCCATTTTCCTCAAGATTTGTCTAGGTTTAGCCGTCCGTCACGTCCCGTCCCCGTCTTCACCGCCGTCGATCGCTCGCGCCAATCTCGTCGCGGTACCACTGTGGTGAGCCTCTTGTTCTTATCTTCTCTCTAAAAGAAAAAAAAATTCTTACTTGTATGATTTAAATAGATACTTGTATAATTTTCTTACTTTAATTATTGTTTGTTATTATATAGTGTGATGGTTTTGGTATCCGCCCCCGTCGGCCCTCGTCCTGTCCATGATTCGGTTTATATTTTATAACTATTTGGTTCATTTGTTGTTTATGACAATTATGCCGACCAACTTGACATAGATATTTTTATCTAGGATGTATGTGAACCAGAAATTCCAACCGACCCTATTGTCGAGAGATTAAATTTAGTTGAAGAAGAAAACAATTACTTGAAGGAAAAATTAAAATAAATTGAGGAGGAGAAGATGATATTGGAGTTGCATGTTGCGAATGTCATAGATGATCACAAGATCAAGATGGATGCAATGCGCTTGAAGATTAGAAAGATTAGAAAATATGCCATTCATACCGAGGCTTGGTATCATTATGCCGTTGGATCAATTATTACGTTGGTTGCGATTATGATCGCATTTGTTGTTGCATTGAAATGTTTTACATAGTTTCAATGTACGGTTTAATTAGATGCTCTGGAGAACTATGTATGTACTTTGGTTTTAATGTGATGATGAACTTCTATCAATTTGGTCACTTATCTATTCATGATATTCTTTAATGGTTTTTGACACACTTAATTATATATAATGCACACAGATGAACCGACAATGGATACAGTGACAGACGCACCTCCGAGTACATTAAGGGCATGCATAATTTTCTCGAAGTGGCTGAGGCGAACAAGCAGAATGGTTTTATGTGTTGTCCATGCCCTATATGTGGGAATACAAAGTCTTACTCTGACCGGAAAATCCTTCACAGCCACCTGCTTTATAAGGGTTTCATGACACACTATAATGTTTGGACCAAGCATGGAGAAAGAGGGGTTATGATGGAAGACATCAAAGAAGAAGAGGATGATGACAACTATGTGCCCCCTGAATACGGTGATGCTACAATGGGGGAAGCTGAAGATCAAGAGGAACCAGACGATGTGCCCGATGATGATCTTCGCCGTGTCATTGTTGATGCAAAGAGACAGTCGAAAGTCAAAAGGAGAAGCTGAAGCTCGATCGCATGTTAGAGGATCACAAAAAAGGGTTGTACCCCAGTTGCGAAGATGGCAACACAAAGTTCGGTACCGTACTAGAATTGTTGCAGTGGAAGGCAGAGAATGGTGTGCCTGACAAAGGATTTGAGAAGCTACTGAAAACATTGAAGAAGAAGCTTCCAAAGGATAATGAATTGCCCGACAGTACGTATGCAACAAAGAACGTTGTATGCCCTTTAGGATTGGAGGTGCAGAAGATACATGCATGCCCTAATCACTGCATCCTCTACCACGGTGCGTACGAGGATTTGAACGCATGCCCGGTATGCGGTGCATTGCGGTATAAGATCAGATGTGATGACCCTAGTGATGTTGAGGGCGAGCGCCCCAGGAAGAGGGTTCATGCCAAGGTGATGTTGTATGCTCCTATAATACCACGGTTGAAATGTCTGTTCAGAAACAAAGAGCATGCCAAGTTGATGCGATGGCACAGAGAGGACCGTAAGAAAGACGGGAAGTTGAGAGCACCTGCAGACGGGTCGCAGTGGAGAAAAATCGAGAGAAAGTACTGGAAGGAGTTTGCAGGTGACGTAAGGAACGTATGGTTTGGTTTAAGCGCGGATGGCATTAATCCTTTCGGGGAGCAGAGCAACAATCGCAACACCTGGCCCGTGACTCTATGTATCTATAACCTTCCTCCTTGGCTGTGCATGAAGCGGAAGTTCATTATGATGGTAGTTCTCATCCAAGGCCCTAAGCAACCCGGCAACGACATTGATGTGTATCTAAGTCCATTAGTTGAAGAACTTTAACAATGTGGAATGAAAAAAGTGTATGTGTGTGGGATGAGCACAAACAAGAGGAATTTGACCTGCATGCATTGCTGTTTGTAACCATCAATGATTGGCCTGCTCTCAGTAACCTTTAAGGATAGACAAACAAGGGATACCACTAAGGATGGCAATTTTACCCATGGGTATGGGTACCTGCGGATACCGTACCCGCATGGGCAGGGTATGGGCACAATTTTATACCCATGGGTAGTACCCATACCCTTCCCGTTAAGTCATGGGTAGGGCACGGGTATAGCCTTGTACCCATGGATATACCCATACCCAACCAGTTCATACTGACACGTGTACCTTATCCCGTGAAGTGTGTCGTGAGATTGTGAACCTGTGTTAAAGTTGTCACCAATCATCAATTTGAATTGAGATAATTGTTATGTACTCATCTATCTGTTACTGAGTTGAGATAAACATTTTTTTATTCAAATATGATATTGATATGAATGTGAAATTGTGAATAACTTGCGTACTATTTTCTCTACCCATTGGGTATCCAATGGGTATGGGTACCACTGGGTATGGGCACGAGTAAAGTTTCATGCCCGTGAGTACGAGTATGGGTAAAATTTTGTACTCATTGACTACATTGGTATGGGTATGGATATGGTATTGCCCTACCCACCCCATACCCTACCCATTGCCATCCTTAGATACCACGCATGCATGCACTGTTTAGATGACACCAAAAGTATATACCTGGACAAATACAGGAAGAATGTGTACCGGGGGCATCGTCGATTTATTCTGACCAACCATCAATGTAAAAAGAAAGGCAAGCATTTCAAAGGCGAGGCAGATCACCGGAAGAAGCCCGCCATGCGTACTGGCGATCACGTACTTGCTATGGTGAATGATTTATAGGTAATCTTTGGAAAGGATCCCGACGGACTATCTGTTTGGAATGACGCTGAGGGACGCGCACCCATGTGAAAGAAGAAATCTATATTTTGGGACCTACCCTACTGGAAAGACCTAAAGGTACGCTCTTCAATTGACGTGATGCACATGATGAAGAACCTTTGTGTGAACCTGCTAGGCTTCTTGGGCGTGTATAGGAAGACAAAAGATACACCGGAGGCACGGGAGGACCTGCAACGTTGGCACGAAAAAGATGGCATGCCTCCAAAGAAGTATGGAGGTCCTGCCAGCTACGCTCTTACCAAAGAAGAGAAGGAAATCTTCTTTGAATGCCTGCTCAATATGAAGGTCCCGCCTGGCTTCTCATCGAATATAAAGGGAATAGTAAATATCCTAGAGAAAAAGTTCCAGAACCTAAAGTCTCATGACTGCCACGTGATTATGATGCAATTGCTTCCAGTTGCATTGAGGGGGCTTCTACCGGAAAACGTTCGATTAGCCATTGTGAAGCTATGTGCATTCCTCAATGCAATCTCTCAGAAGGTGATCGATCCAGAAATCCTACCAAGGTTAAGGAGTGATGTGGCGCAATGTCTTGTCAGTTTCAAGCTGGTGTTCCCACCATCCTTCTTCAATATCATGACGCACGTCCTAGTTCATCTAGTCGACGAGATTGTCGTTTTGGCCCCGTATTTTCGCATAATATGTTCCCCTTTGAGAGGTTCATGGGAGTCCTAAAGAAATATGTCCGTAACCGTGCTAGGCCAAAAGGAAGCATCTCCATGGGCCATCAAACAGAGGATGTCATTGGGTTTTGTGTTGACTTCATTCCTGACCTTAAGAAGATTGGTCTCGCTCAATCGCGGTATGAGGGAAGACTGACTGGAAAAAGGCACGCTAGGAGGGGACTCAATAATATGTAGGGACAGGCATTCTTGGTCTCAAGCACACTACATAGTTTTACGGAACTCTACCTTGGTGACCCCTTATGTCGATGAACACAAGAACATTCTGCGCTCCAAACACCCGAAGCAGTGTGGCGACTGGATTACATGTGAACACATCAGGACTTTCGGCTGTTGGTTGGAAACACGTCTCAGAGGTGACAACACTGTTTCTGATGAGCTGTACTCGTTGTCCAGGGGACCATCTTCGACTGCATTGACTTACAAAGGATACGAGATAAATGGGAATACATTTTACACGATCGCCCAAGATCAAAAGTGCACCAACCAAAACAGCGGTGTCTGCTTTGATGCAGCAACTAAGAGGGGAAAGGACACATATTGTGGTTACATAGTGGACATATGGGAACTTGACTAGGGACATGATTTTAAGGTCCCTTTATTTTAGTGCAAATGGGTTAATCTGTCAGGAGGCGGGGTACAGGTAGACCCACAGTACAGAATGACAATAGTGGATCTAAACAATATTGGGTACACAGACGAACCATTCATCCTAGCCAATGATGTGGCGCAGGTTTTCTATGTGAAGGACATGTCTACCAAACCGAGAAAAAGAAAAGATAAGGAAGCGAATACATCATACGATGAGCCAAAGCGCCACATAGTTCTTTCAGGAAAAAGAGACATCGTGGGATTGGAGGGCAAGACAGACATGTCTGAAAGTTATGAAAAGTTTCATGAAATTCCTCCCTTCAAAGTCAAGGCTGACCCAAGCACCCTGTTAAACTATGAAGATTATCCATGGTTACGACGCAATAAGCAAATGACACACGCAAAGAAAAAGTGAAGAATTTCTCTCCACAACTATTATGATGATGCCTTTGATCCAGAATATCACTGCAGTTACATGTGAAGAAATGAAATGCCTTCTGTAACAGATAAGTTTTCGTCCGAAACCCTCATACTTCGAAAGAGATAGTCCATTTTGTACACGAAGTGCATCCAGTTTTTGCCGTAACCCTCTCAACTTTTTCGCACATGCTATGTGGGTGAAATGATGATACCATGCCAACTTTCAACCTTTTTAGAGTTCATTTGTAGTGCTTTTCGATTTCAGGGTCATATAGCTCAAAAAAGTCAGTAAATGCATGAAAAATAACAAATGAAGTTAGAAAGGGTTGAAAATTGATGATGTGGCTTTGAATGGTGCATTTTTAACACACAAAAAGTCTGGAGTTCAAATAAGTTCAAAAAATGAAATCCCTTTGTAACAGAAGAGTTTTCGACCGAAACCCTGATACTTCGAAAGAGATTGTCCATTTTGTACACGAAGTGCATCCATTTTTTGCCGTAACCCTTTAAACTTTTTAGCACATGCTAGGTGGGTGAAATGATGATACCATGCCAACTTTCAACATTTTCAGAATTCATTTGTAGTGCTTTTCAATTTCAGGGTCATATAGCTCAAAAAAATCAGTAAATGCATGAAAAATAACAAATGAAGTCAGAAAGGGTTGAAAATTGATGATGTGGCTTTGAATGGTGCATTTTGAACAGACAAAAAGTTTGGAGTTCAAATAAGTTAGAAAAAGAAATCCCTTTTAACAGATGAGTTTTCATCGGAAACCCTGATACTTCGAAAGAGATTATCCATTTTGTACAGGAAGTGCATCCAATTTTTGTCGTACCCCTCTCAACTTTTTAACACCTGCTATGTGGGTGAAATGATGATACCATGCCAACTTTCAACCTCTTTAGAGTTCATTTGAAGTGCTTTTCAATTTCAAGGTCATTTAGCTCAAAAATATCAGTAAATGCATGAAAAATACCAGATGAAGTCAGAAAGGGTTGAAAATTGATGATTTGGCTTTGAATGGTTCATTTTGAACACACAAAAAGTCTGGAGTTCAAATAAGTTCAAAAAAAAAGAAATCCCTTTGTAACAGATGAGTTTTCGTCTGAAACCCTGATACTTCGAAAGAGATTGTCCATTTTGTACACGAAGGGCATCCAGTTTGCCATAACCCTCTCAACTTTTTAGCACATGCTATGTGGGTGAAATGATGATACCATGCCAAATTTCAACCTCTTCAGAGTTCATTTGAAGTGCCTTTCAATTTTAGGGTCATTTAGCTCAAAGAATGAACTAATATAAAAAAGAATGAACTAGAAAACTTTTATGAAACTCTAATAGCAAAAATAATGAACTAGAAAACTTTAATGAAACTCTAATAGCAAAAATAATGAACTAGAAAACTTTAATGAAACTCTAATAGCAAAAGGAATCAACTAAAAAGCTTTTATAAACCTCTAGTATTATTGTAACTAAAATTATATAAAATTTATGCAACTAAAATTATCAAAGTATCTTTTGTTCAAAACATTAATAGAAAAATGAATTTTCGTAAAGAATTTTTTGTTTGAAACTTTAATAGCAAACTAAAATAACAAAATCTAATTTTGATTAAAACAGACATTTCAAATAATCTAAAAATTACCAAATTGAATATAATGATAAAAACAGTAATATTAAATAGAAGGAAAAAGAATCACTCAAAAATTTATTTTTTTAGTAAAGTTATTCACAAACAGGTGATTCACACAAATTTCAAAAAATTCAAATTTAAACTATTCAAATTGGAAAACTAATGACACTAACAGAAAGTTTATAATTTTTATTACCTAAAAGCAAAAAGAATCACTGAAAAACAGTAAGTATTTTGCTGTAAGTAGAAACAAAATAAAATAAATAAAGCAAAAAAGAAAACAAAAACTGGAAAAAAAATAAAAAATACCACCTACTGGGACACCACGGCATGAATACAACTAGAAACCCAACCATGGGCCAGGATTCAGGCCCGCAGAAGGCCCAGTAGGTGCATAGGCAGCGTAGTGTTAGATTAGGCCCGTAAGCCTACATTTGAGAGGAGCTCGAGAGGGCAGCCGCAGTGGGGCTTATAAACCACTCCGAGCTCCTCTCAACTAGCAAGGTGGGACTAAACTTTTGGCCACGGGCAGCGCAAGGCCTTTGGTCCCGGTTGGAAGCACCAACCGGGACGAAAGGGGTGCATTGGTCCTGGTTCGTGGTACCAACCAGGAGCAATGCCCACCTTTAGTCCCAGTTGGTGCCACCAACCAGGACCAGAGGTCCCTGTTTCCCGCCCTTCGGGCTACTGAAAAGAGACCTTTTGTCCCGGTTGGTGGCACCAACCGGGACTATAGGGGTGTATTGGTCCCGGTTGGTGCCGTGAACCGGGACCAATGCTTCGTCTATATAAGCAGCACTTGTGAAAATTTCATTTTAGTTCTTCGACCCCTCCGACGACAACGCCAGACTGTCCCTCTGCCCTGCCATCGCCGTCGTCGCCCTGCCTCCGACGCCATCACCGCGCCCCTGCCTCTGTCGCCGTCGTCGCCCCTGCTTCCGACGCCGTCGTCGTGCCCCTGCCCCGAGCCCTCGTGGTCGCGCGCACCCCTGCCCTGACGCCGTCGCTGCGCCGCCCCTGCCCGGCCCGAGCCCTCGCC
>NC_041393.1:489684019-489696591 GCF_002162155.2 Triticum dicoccoides
CCCCCTCCCCAATAACTTCGACATGAGGGGGGGGTCAATATACCCCCTCCCCGGTAACTTCAACATGAGGGGGGGGGGGGTCGATAGACCCCTTCCCCGATAACATTTTTTCCATGTATGTATGTCGTCGTTGTCGATATACCCCCTCCCCGATAACTTCGACATGAGGGGGGGGTTGATATAACCCCTCCCCGATAACATTTTTGTTCTGAGTTACTAATTAAGGTAAAATGTTTCTGTCAGAAAAAAATAAGAAGAGGAAGAAGAAGGAAAAAAAGGAGAAGAAGAAGGAATAGGGGAGAAGAAGAAAAAATAGAAGAAGAAAAAAAGAGGAGGAGAAGAAATTTTCTTCTCCTCTTTTTTTCTTCTTCTATTTTTTCTTCTTCTCCCCTATTCCTTCTTCTATTTTTTTCTTCTTCTCCCCTATTCCTCCTTATTCACGGCTCCTAGCTACCCCGTGGATGCTATCACGGAGGCTCAACATTGCCAGCTTATGACGCAATGGCAGCACCTCAAAGTCAAGGAGGCTGTCGGCTCTGTTGCATGTCCTCAACCCGAGACAACTTTTCACTGCCGTCGGATTCCACAAGGCTATGCTTTTGTGATGGTGGATGAAGTAACGGAGGGATTTCAGGAGCTCGAGCTTGACCACCCTATAGGTGAACGGGATACTCAGCTGGGTCTTGCTCTGAAGACTCCATGTCTATGGCGGAAGGAGCACATCAAGCTTCCGAACTGGACGCCTCCGTCTCCTCCTCCTCCTCCGGTGAGTCAGGGCACTCCGTCTCCTCCTCCTCCTCCTCCGGCGAGTGATCAGGGCACTCCGCCTCCTTCTCCGGCTGCTCCGGCGCGTGAGGGCGACACTCTGCCTCCTTCTCCGCCTGCTCTGGCGCGTCCGAGCAGCCCGCCTCCTCCTCTGCCTTGTCAGCAACGGCGGAAGACAGAAGCCACCGCTCCGGTTGCTCCGGCACGTCAGAGCACTCCGCCTTATTCTACTACTCGTCAGCAGCAATGGAAGAGAGACGCCGCCGTTCCGGCGTCTAGCAGTACAGCTAGAGGCGGGAGGCGGGACAGATTCGGTCCATCTCTCAAGCCTCTAGAGAATTTACCATACGAGATGACCGAGGAGGAAAACATGAAGATCTGTAAAGCCAAAGTGAAGGACTTTTTTGCAAATAAACATCCACCTCTGGAGGAGAAGATAGATCCCGTGAAATTGAAGCGCACTTTGGATGCCCTGAAGCGACCACCACCGCCTTCATCGGATGACAACCATGTCCGCGCTCTTAAAAAGGCAGTGCAAGAAGTGCGCCAGTCGGGAACTACCTCAAGTGACAAAAGGTTAGAAGAATGAAGAAGTGGGAAAAAATTCCCCATCTCGGCGAACAGGCGAACCAATCGTGCCCCTGCGCTCAAGGTGTCTAGTGATATCGTCGCAAATCTGTCGGGGATGCTGCCCGGTACCAATCTCGGTGATTACCTGCCCGACGAAGCACATTTTGATACAATGGAGGTGGACAAATTCAGATACCAGTACGGGAAGCCTCTTGTCAAAGATGGAAGTCATCCTCTAACAACGATGATGCAAAGATTCCATCAATGGTACATGAAAACCTGCAGCGAGTCTGGGAAGGATGCTTTGACGATGAGAATTAAAGATGACCACGAATTCATTGGACAAGAACTGTTAACTGTTGATTTTGACGAGTTTTTTCAGTTCTACAATCTAAAGGCCCTCGACAAATCACTCGTGGATTGCTACTGTCTGTAAGTACTACTTTCTATAATTAAGTCTCTATATATAGCTCAGCTCTTTCATTGCATGTATATATAATTATTCTCACTATATTATGCAGATTGAAGATCGTCAAATGGAGAAAAAACAAATCTATGACATTGGGTTCATTAACCCAAATGTCATACATGAATGGACGGTTAAACACAATGTCTCAGAAACTGAGGACAACTTGCTACAATCATTGCTCAAAAATCAAAGCAAAGATAAAATACTCTTTTCTTTCAACTTCAAGTGAGTGTTAGTGTCTTGTGCACATTTGGTTTCCCTTATTACTCGAGGTTATAGTAATGTAACCGATGAGTTATGCATGCGTGTGTAGGTACCACTTTATTCTCCTAGAGATTAAGCTTGAGCGGGGAGAAGTAACCGTCTTAAACTCCAGACAAAAAGATCCCGAGGAGTATGCGGACATGACTCGAATGCTCGAAAAGTAAGTTCAATCGATCATTATCGCACCATATCGGCAACTTTGTTCATTTCCTGATATCAAGTAATTATTTTCTTTGTCTGAGAGGTTTGGAAAGAGTTCACCATAATTTCTCCGGGACTGCCAACCGAGCTGCGATTTAAACACCCGAAAGTAAGTAATCCTACCTAGTTCCCCGTATCTCCCATTGATTCTACCTAGTTTCATCAATACTATTTACCATGCTTACTTATCAGTTTGATTGACCTCTATTTTTCGTAAAGTGCTTGTGGCAGGAAGCCAGGAATGATTTCTGTGGATACTATGTTTGCGAGTTCATCTACAACGCGACGGCCTCTAATAAGCGGGGCTACTCTAAAAAACAATATGAAGCGTGTAAGCAAAAAATATTCATAATTTTATTTTATTACCGTCATTTGTTTTGAGTTTCATTCTTACACATGTATTGACTGCCTTCTTTAAATTAGCTCTGGCAGCTGCGGGATGAACTCCTACCACATGATCGCATAAAAGCAATTCAAGAGGAATTGGCAGGATTCTTTCTTGACCACGTCATCAATAAAGCCGGAGAATACCATGTGGCACTTGACTTCAGATGTTAGGGATTGTAAAAAATCTTATACTGTATATATGTAGTAGTAGCGTCGGATAGATATACGAACTTGTTGTTCGACCAATCTCTCGGAGAAGGAGGATGTCGATCACTTCTCTTTGTATATGTTCATGACGATCTTCTGCACTTAATGGTTTCCTTCATTTGCTTACTAGCTAGCGTGTTGAGTCCTCTCTATACGTATAGTATGTAGCGTCGACCAAGCACGAAGATAAGAGAGGTCACTTCTCTCTATTAGCTAGCTAACACAATATGAAACCCCTTATTTAACCCTCCAAAACCACCAACACCCCCACCCCCCGGTCAAAAAAACCCAGCTCCTGAGTTGCTGACACGTGGATGTTTTTTGGTCCCGATTGGTGTACCAACTGGGACCAAAGGCCCTCCTGCCTGGGCTTGCCGGAGCGGCCACGTGGAGCCCCACCTGTCCCGGTTCGTAAGCGAACCGGGACTAAAGGTCATGGGCTTTAGTCCCGGTTCCAGAACCGGGACAAATGGGCCTCTGGAACCGGGACAAATGGGCCTTTTTCTACTAGTGTATAACTATGCAATCACAGTGGTTAATTTCTTGTTTGTCATGAAGCCTACCACGGGGCACAGTCAATCGAAGCCAAGAAATACCCTCTAAAAAATTATATTAGATGTCTTTGTGCCCTTGAGAGATTTGAAGAGTGAGGCCGTTGAAGATGGAAGCCTTGTCTAGGACAAGGACCGTCGCGGATTTGTTGGCCATCCAGCCACATCTGCGCTCTGATTTTCCATAGCGCAGTCACTGCTGCAAATGGCTGCCTAGCCATCATCGTGCCCTGCCTATGCTGTCGTGTGCAAACCATTGTGGAAGCGCTTAGAACCCCATCGTCCACCTTTAATCGAACATGCTTCGTCTAGCATAATCATTCAGAGGCAGCGAGATGAGAGGACATGGAGGAAACCGATCGGAAGAGCCTCCCATGTCGCCAATCCAACGACATCGGGGGTCTTAATTACCACCGCTTAGCTTTAAAGTTTCCTCTTACTATGAAATTAAATATGAATAATACATCCTCCTCTCTTTGAAACAAGGGGTGTGACGGTTTCTAGGCGAACCTACATCTATCTATACGAATACCATCCTATTACTGTATCAGCACAGCCTGTATAGGTGATATTGTAGATGTCCTAACATGTTTGGTGGATGAGATCTATCGATGACTTGACCGTTTGCTTAGTTGACATCTGACTTGGTAAATATTATTGAACATGCTTAGTTGACATTTGACTTGGTTAATATATTGAACATGTGCATCGATGAATAGCGTGTTCGATTTAGCTAGGTGGTGCAAATAAAATTTCCAATCACTACATGTGTTCACCAACTATGGTTGAACATACCTATCCAACCCTAAATATCATGCTTTGATGCTATGTTTCATCTATGTGTAATAACGGTGACCAAAATGACCCAATTTCTACTACTGCTATATGAACACATGTTAGAACGTTGAGTTGAACTGACCCAACACGGAAGGCTTACAAAAACATTTAGTTCTTATTTGGCATTAGTAGGTTTCATATAATGTGCATGCTTTGCCCTTGGATCATATACTAGTGTATGCACATGAGATGTATAGTGTCTTACTTAGTGCCTGCCAAATACTACTCTATAACTATGCAATCACAATGGTTAATTTCTTGTCTACCATGAAGCACCCCATGAGGCATAGTCAATCAAGGCCAAAGAATTCCCTCTAAAAAATTAGAGAGACATCTTTGTTCTCTCGAGTGATTCCAAGATTGGGCCACGTCGAACCTGGAAGCCTTGTCCAGGACAACTACTGTCATGGTTTTCTTGGTCATCTAGGCACATCCACGCTCTAATTTTCCACATCGCAACCGCTGTTGCAGTTGTCTGCCTAGCCATTGATGTGCCCTACCTCCATTGCTATGTGCAACTCACCATGAAATCGCTTAGATCCCAACCGGCTACCATCAATTGAACATGCTTTGTCTGGCATCATCATCTGGAGGCAGCGAGAGGAGACGACGTTGAAGGAGCCAATCGAGAGAGCATCCCATGCCACAAATCTAACGATCTCGGGGGAATTAATTACCACTGCTTAGCTTTAAATTTGCCACTGACCATTAAATGAAATATGACTAACACATCATCCTCTCTTTGTAACAAGGGTCTCGAGCGGAGCCTACATCTATCTAACATTGTACTCCCTCCATTTTCTTATACAAGGACACTATGGATATATTTTGCATCTATATAAGGCCACCAATAGTAATAGAGACAAAAATTAATGATATATTTTCGTAGTAGCAACTTGTTTAATACTTGCATGCATGCAGTCATAATGACACTTAGCTACTTCCTCACTCAACGTCCTCTATTCCTTCATTGCATGGATGCGGCGTATTAATGATCCCTGTAAATGCAAGGAAAACTAGCTTGCAAAGCAGACATTATTTTATCTTGATACCTGTAATATGACTTCGTGGGTTTGTATATAAAAATGGAGGAAGTGTATCGTCACACCATGTACGATGAGATTGTAGATGCCCTAACATGTTTGCTGGATGAGATCTATTGATGACTTGACCGTTTACTTAGTTGACATCTGACTTGCAATACTACTGAACTTGCTTAGTTGACATCCAACTTGGTTAATTACTGAACATGTGGACGTGTTGAGTTTAGCTAGACGGTACAAATTAAATTAAGCCACAGTGCATGCAATTTGCACCAGCAATGCATGATGAAGCCCTTGGATCCGTAATTCTGTCTAGTACCATGCGCATGTGACGGTGAGAGTTTAGTCATTGATCGGCGTGCGCATACGTTGTGAGGGTTCTTGTTCAAATTCCACCAGTCACTACCGGACTCGCGGTCTATGCCTACGGCCAAGGGCCGTCGGCATAGGCCCCCAAGCCGTCGGCATAGGTCTATGCCTACGGCTGCCGTCGGCATAGACCCGTCGGCGTAGATGCCGTCAGCGTAGTCTTGTCAGACCGTCGGCATAGAAAAGCCGTCGGCATAGGGGCCTATGCCGACGGCCTAGCGTCAGCCGTCGGCATAGTATAGCCGTCGGCAGTCTTTTTCGTCTGACGGCAACGGACGGCGCCGTCAAAAACGCGGACGAATCATGCAATGCCACGTGGCAGGGCTATGCCTACGGCAAAGCCGTAGGCATAGATGAAATCTATGCCGACGACTTTGCCGTAGGCATAGCCCTGCCACGTGTCGTCTTCTGGTTACTCCTGGCAGCAGAGGTATGCCTACGGCCTTGCCGTCGGCATAGATTTTCATCTATGCCTACGGCAAAGCCGTCGGCATAGATCCGCCACGTGGCGAGCCCTGGTGACTCCTGGGCTTATATATGCCGACGGCTTTGCCGTAGGCATAGTTTTTTTTTTAATTTTCCCTGTTTTCTCTTTTCCAATTCATTTGACAGCATTTCAAAACAGAACAATATGAAATTATGCAGAAATATGACAGTTCATCATCTAAACATACTCAAGTTCACCATCATCATCTAAACATACTCAAGTTCATCACATCATCTAAAGATCATCACCGACTCAAGTTCATGAACATAAAAGTAGTGCAAGACATGAAACATCATAAAAGTAGGAATATGAAAGGCATGGCACGACGGCCACATGCACGGAATCATCAAGCAAGACCACCTCCGCCAAAACCACCACCTCCGCCAAAACCAACACCACCTCCGCCAAGACCACCACCTCCGCCAAAACCAACACCACCTCCGCCAAAACCACCACCTCCGCCAAAACTGCCATCGCGACCACCACCACTCTGCCAGATCGGAGTGACTGGGGTCGACGGAGCAGGAGTCGAGCCACCGGTCCCCTACATGTTTCAGAAAAGATTCTAACAGTAAATATGATATGATAGTGTTGAATGAACGAGAACTAGTTTGTCAGTAGTTAGGCAAATGTACTAACCGGACCATCACTGCCTAGTGCCACCCATTCATCGAACGTGGGCACGTGTGGGGGTTCTCCCGCAGGTGGTGGTGGGGGTCCCATTTGTGGTGGACCCGTGCCGTTACTCCAAGCCGCCAACATAGCCTGAATGTTAGTTAAACAAGCAAACTAGAAGATCAGAAGGAATGAAAGTGCAAAAATTTAGCTTGGTTTTAAGAGGGCAGAACTAACCGTCATCATCTAACGGTTGTAATCATCGTTTGCCTTCACTCGTTTCAAGTACTCCCGCACCTCGAGATTCCTATGCTCGACAAACTCCTTATATGCCTACATAATTTAGATTGTTTCTAAGTGAGCAATGCTGAAAATAAACTGAGAATGCTAGATAGAAAAAGATAAAGAGGAAGTACTTACAGCATGCTGGCGGGCTAAAGGAGTCTGTGAACGCCCCGTACTCTCTAACTGGCTCGGGTTGCTAGCCCGAAGCTGTGTGTACGAGATCGAAGGAGTGATCAAGTCGTCGAAACACGGATACCGGCCATTCTTCTTCCCCTGGATGGCCACCACCGCCGTGTCGTCGATCTGAGACTGGGCGACCTCGGCAACAGGAATATCCAGATGCAACTCCTGATAGTGATGAATGTAAGACCCCAGGTGCTCCTCGGTCTTGCCGTAGTACTGGCTCTCGCCCTCCTTGCGACGACTCCGCTCGCGGGCCAGCTTCCACGACTCCATGTCTGAGAGCGGCCTCTTCAACTTGTCCTCCTACAACGTCAAATAGAAGTTAGCCATACATAAGAACATGACGGTAAAGAAGAACAAAAATGCATCATGCACATAGATATACCTTCATGGCCTTGAAGCTCCAGTGGTTCCTGTTTCCTTGGCCGTGTGTCCCGTCGGCTCCACGGTTAGCCCGGCCCTTGATGCTCTTGGTCCGGTAGTAATCATCATCGTTCGGGTCCGGTAACTTACCATGCGGCGACACCTTGAACACAACTTCCCAACCCTTTAGGTACTCTTTCTGGCATGGGTAAGGCAGATAATATACTTGTGTGGCCTGGGTAGCGGCGATAAAGAGATCAGCTCCGGCATAGACAGTTGATGGTTTAACTTCAACTAAACCAACAGAAGGCGTATGTCTCAGGCCCTTTTTGGGGTCGAACCATCGGCATTTGAACACAGTGAGACTTAGGTGTTCGCGACCAAGTTTGAATGTAAGCTCGTATATTTTTCCTACCCTTCCGTAGTAATCTATTTTATTATCTCCTTCAGTGAAGATTCCGGTATTTATGGTTTTCGGATCAGGCCGACTGTTCTGGTGCTCCTCTGTATGGAAGCGATACCCATTCACATCATACTTTTCGCATGTCATGACGACAGGGTCAAAACCCATGGAAACCCATCTCAATTCTTCATCCATTGATTCAGTCGGATCATTTCCCTACAAGTTCAATTGAAATTATAGGGTGCATGAGTTTAATTGAAATTATAGGGTGCATGAGTTTAATTGAAAGTGTGAAAAATTACTTTCTCCATGAACCACGCAACGAAATTTTTCCTTCCATCAGCACCCTTTCGGAGAAGAGCAAGTGCCTCCGCTTCAGTAGGAGGCAGCATTCCTGTCCATTCTTCTTCAACGAATCGACTACAATAAGAAAAGCGGTATAAGAACTAGGCAAAGTGAACATAACGAATTGACTAAAATAATGGTGCAAAGGTATTACCTCATCCACTCATCCTCAACTTCCTTGATGTTGTGCAAGATATAGAACATGACATCCTCCCACTCATCTCGTGTCATGACATAAGATGTCGAGCATCCAGCCCTGCCACCTTGCCCGGTGAATAGAGGCAACTTGGGTTTATACTTGGGTTCTTCTGTATTGTATCGAGACACCTTATTGTGCAACATGGGAACATGGTCCGGATAGTAGGCTGTCCTGAGGTCTGCCACCTCCTCTAGGATAACTGCCTCAGCTATGGAAGCTTCAATCTTAGCTTTGTTTCCACATTTCTGTCTCAGATGCTTGTTCTGTCTCTCAGGGCCGTACTGCCAACGATACTGCACAGGGCCCCTCAACAATACCTCGTTCGCAAGGTGCAAAATGAGATGTGTCATCGGAGTAAAGAAGCCTGGCGGGAAGATATTCTCTAGCTTGCATATCAACTCCGGCGCCTTCTTATGCATTTCTTTTATCTTCTCAGGACATACTTCTTTATCACAAAGCGTTCGGAAGAAATGGCTTAACTCTGCAAGCACACGCCAGACATGCTCGGGAACATAGCCCCGAACCATCACCGGCATAATCCGCTCAATCCATACATGATAGTCATGACTCTTGAGCCCGGTCACTCTGCCCGTTGAAAGATTGACCCCCTTACTTATATTCGACGCATAACCATCAGTGAACTTCACGACATGTTTCAGCCACTTGAATGCCTCCATCTTATGATCCTTTTTAAGTAAGAAGTCAGCATCTGGCTTGAACCAAGATTTTCGACTGCCTGTGGGAGGTTGCATGTGAAGACGTGGTCTATCACAAATATTCTGTTGATCGACTCTAGCATTAACATTATCCTTTGTCTTATCAGGAATGTTGAGGATCGTGTTAAAAAGGGACTCTGCGACATTCTTTTCGGTGTGCATCACGTCGATGTTGTATGGAAGTTTGAGGTCCTTAAAATAGGGAAGCTGCGTGAAGGGGGTAATGTGAGTCCAGTTGTGCGTCTCACCATATCCTTCAAAACATTTTTTCCCTTTACCTTTGCCTTTGCCTTTGCCTTTCCCTTTCCCTTCACAGGCAGGCTTAAGAGCTTTGAGCTGAGCAAGCACATCCGCACCAGAAAACGTTGGAATCTCATTTACTTCATGGACAACTTTGCCTTTTGTGAAGTTCTTCTTGTCTTCCCTATCAGGATGGTCTGGAGGAAGGAATTGTCGATGCTGGTCAAAGGCAACATACTTGCCACCCTTCTTCATCCAAATGAAAATCAAGGCCTGCATGCACACTGGGCAAGGCATCTTTCCACTTGTACACCATCCGCAGAACAGGGCATAGCCGGGAAAGTCATGCATGCAATACTGTAGCCAAACTTTCATCAAGAAATTTTTCTGCAGATGTCGGTCGTATGTCAACCTCGGGAAGTACCAAGAATGGTGCAAATCATCCACCAACGGCTGCATAAACACACTCAAATTCTTCCCTGGATATTCAGGCCCAGGAATTATAAGCGACAGGAACATGGTCTTGCGTTGCATTATGGCGCCGGGAGGGAGATTGAGCGGAATAACAAATATGGGCCAGCAGCTGTATGAATTAGACGACATACCATATGGATTGAACCCATCACCTGTTATAGCAATTCTGACATTCCCAGCCTCGGCTGCTTCCTCCGGGTACTTTATATCGAATGACTTCCATGCTTCACCTTCTGATGTATGTACAATTTTTTTTGGATTGTACCTTTTCCCTTCCTTGTGCCACTTCATCATTTTGGCAGACTCCTCGGTGATGAAAAGGCGCTGCAGTCTTTTTATAAAATCAAGATACCGAAGAACCTTCACGGGGATTTTTAGCTGCCGCTTCTGACCATGCTTATCGACCACCTTAATATACCGAGAGGAACCGCACTTCCTACAGTAGTTGTCATCCGCATACTCATGCCTAAACAAAAGGCAATTCTTTGGACAAACATGTATTTTCTCATAGTCCATGGAGAGCGCCTTTATGATTTTCTTCGTACCGTACATGGTTTTCGGCAGTTCATGGCCCTCGGGCAGGCTGTTAGCCCATACTCCCAGAAATGCTTCGAAGCAACCTCGGCTACAGCCGTACTCAGCCTTCACTGCCATCAGTTGCGAGATGGCATCCAGCACAGACAGCTTGGCACCCTCATAGAGAGGTTTCTTTGACGAGGCCAAGATTTCCAGGAAGGCCTTTGCGGTTTCCTCCGGCTCCTCCTGTTCATTCGCTGAATGTGACGGAGGTGTCGGCTGTGCAGCAAAGACATCATCTAGCATGTCTCTAACCCCATCGTCCTCATAACCAGCGATGCGTTGTCGTATCACATCCTCTCTACCACGGTCCCGCTGGGCAAAGTTTATCGGCATATTAAAGTTGGGCATAAATCCATGCGTGCGAAGGTGCTTAGTCATCTCACTCTTATCTCTGCGGATACGTCTCTCACATCTGGCACACGGGCATTCTGGCACCATCCTCATTGGACTACGGAATATCTCTTTCAAAAACACATCAGTTTTCTCGACCCACTCTGTTGTTACTTGATTCCGACGGATAAACCCACTATACATCCACTGATTATCTGCATCTCTGCTTTATTGGAAGCCACACAACAAAATTAAGGATTCATTTAAATTACCAACATCAATATTTTATTTTTTACAAGGTTGACGAGTAATCCACCTACATCTCTAATAGGTAAAGATGGGTCCTAATCCCACCCGAGAATGTGTAGATTGAGTACGGTCCATGCTCTACCCCATACCGAGACAAAATTTCGGCAGCACCTCCCCGCTGTTCTCCAAATACACGTCTCGGCAAAATGTCGAGAGAATATGCATCCGGAGAACAACAGGGAGGCACCGCCGAAATCCTGTCTCGGAACGGGGTAGAGCATGAACAACGTACCCAATCTACACATCCTCGGGCTGTCCGTGGAAAGCGCTGGACAATCCGAAAGAGCTGCGGTGATAAATATGCAATTGAATGCATATTTATCGATGCAACCCTTTCGGACGGGAGACCTAGGTTACGCGACTTGATGTGAAAATTCAATCCAGTGACATGGAAAAAAAGTGGACGAGGTCATGGAATTGTTGCTCACCCTCCGATGTAGAGGATGTAGTCGATCAAAGGAGGGACGATCGTGGACAAACACCTCCAACGTCGACGATCACTCCACGAAGATGGAACACCACAAATCCTGTTAATTCGACCAAGTGCAAAAAAATAGGTTAAGCATTGACAGTTTAAACTATGAAAAAAAATCATATTTCGTCAAGTGTAAAATTTTGTCCTTCAATTTTTTTAGCAAGATCATCATGATTAAATAACCACTCATCATATGTCAATTTTGGAGCACATTTCACACAACTATTTTAGAAACTAAATGTCACATAGCAAGGATTTAGACACAGCTTCACCTCCTATCCATGCCATCTCTAGACGTCAACAACTCAAAGAACATGACACAAACAGCAACTCAAAAATTCGTTTTGCATGCATATGTGAATAGACTTAGTGGCCGAATACACCATCCATTAATCTCACATGCATATATTGTCATAATCCATTACATATCATATTGGTACAAATATTAGGCTTATGGACATAAAATCTAGAAGAGAACAATGCTAACAATTACATCACTTGTCTTTATGAAGATAAGTTACACATGTCCATACATAGTAGTTATTTGCAGCAAATTAATATGAAACTATGAATGTCATAGTAGGAAAAATGAAAAAAAAAGAGCATAGCTCACCGGGCAGAGGAGCGTCACGGCGATGGAGGGGCCGGGAGGGACGGGGCTGGTCGTGGTCGGCCGGAGAAGCAGAGCCCGCCGCCGACCGGAGCTAGCACCAGGGCCGGCCGGGCAGGGATGCGGGCCGCTGGCCGGAGCCGTGGCCAGGCGTGCTCGGGGAGGGGCCGAGGCGGGGCCCTGCCCGGTTCGTGGAGGCAACGCGCCGCCGACCGAGGCTGGGGTGGAGGCAAGGCGCGAGGAAGGGAGGGGAGGGGGTGGAGCGGCGACGGGCGGGCGGGCGGCAGATATGCGTG
>NC_041393.1:489697082-489704878 GCF_002162155.2 Triticum dicoccoides
GGGGAGGGGATGGAGCGGCGGGGAGGGGGGACGGGTGAGGAAGGGGAGAGTGGCGCGGGTGGAGCGGCGGCGGGCGGGCGGCGGGGAGCAGCGGCGGGCGGCGGCGGCGGCAGCAGCTAGCTAGCTAGCGCGGGTCGGGGACGAACGAGTGGAGCGACGAACGAGTGGAGGGGGTGAGCGGGGATTGGATAAGGCGCCTATGCCGATGGCTTAACCGTCGGCATACATTAGTCATGCCATGTGGCATATATGCCGACGGCTAAGCCGTAGGCATAGGTGTATTTTTTTTTACATGTTAATTACAAACTAGCCGTATACATGTTAATTACACACGTGGCATATATTATTAATTGTCTTCAAATATATTTTTAGTGTATATTATTTTCAATGTTATATATTTATTCTTTTTTATTTTAATGTTTTCTTACAGTTATATATTTATTCTTTTTTATTTCATATAGATTTTTAAATTTTTATAGTTATAGTTTTCCTTTTTTATGTGTTATTATTTCATATAGATTTTTATTTTTTTTAAACCGCTCGGCCCTCTCCTCTCCCGGAACCACACAGAGGGGAGGGGAGGGGAGGCGCCGATTCGAGCAGCTTCGTCCGCCAAGGCCGTGGCCTGGTCGACGGGGAGGGTGGTGGGACGCCAAATTCGAGACTTGTGAGAGGCCGCCTACTCATGATTTTATCGCGCTCCAAATATTTAATAATATTCACGCTGCATCGTTACCGCAGAACGTCTACTACCGTGTCATTGCCGTCTGTGAGGGGGGCCACACCCCGGAGACGCGTGCCGCCTCTTCGGACATGCCACCACACCACCCCGCATGTATGAGGGCCCGGTGCGACGCTCCGGTGGCATTGCTACCCCCCAGGGCCCCCGTCCCGCCTAACCCTGTAGCGTTTGACCACGGGATCTAGCCCTTTGACTTTGCACGGACGGGATTTGACCAGTGGACCTCTCCACCCGGTTGTGTTAGGTCAGCCCATAGGAACACTTTGGAGCAACATCCGGGCCAGGCCCACAGCAAGATCTCCTCCGTGTAGACCCGACGCGTCCGTTTTCCCCCTCCAGGTGCCGGCGGCGGCGCCGTCCGTGAGAGGGGGGGGGGGGCACACCCCGGAGACGCGTGCTGGGCGTTTGCAACCGCCTCAACACTTCGAGACTTGTGAGAGGCCGCCTACGCAAGATTTGACGGTATGCTAGCCCCCGGAGGCCGCCGGCCACAGTCGTAGACGTGCGAAGAGCAATCCGCGTAGAGGGAAGTGTTCAGATACTTCTCCATCAGAAAAAATTATGAAAAATTACCATCAGTCCTATAGCACATGTGCCCACGTTGTGTAAAAAACTCATGATTTTATCGCGCTCCAAGTATTTAATAATATTCACGTTGCATCGTTACCGCAGAACGTCTACTACCGTGTCATTGCCGTCCGTGAGGGGGGCCACACCCCGGAGACGCGTGCCGCCTCTTCGGACATGCCACCACACCACCCTGCATGTATGAGGGCCCGGTGCGACGCTCCGGTGGCATTGCTACCCCCCAGGGCCCCCGTCCCGCCTAACCCTGTAGCGTTTGACAACGGGATCTAGCCCTTTGACTTTGCACGGACGGGATTTGACCAGTGGACCTCTCCACCCGGTTGTGTTAGGTCAGCCCATAGGAACACTTTGGAGCAACATCCGGGCCAGGCCCACAGCAAGATCCCCTCCGTGTAGACCCGACGCGTCCATTTTCCCCCTCCAGGTGCCGGCGGCGGCGCCGTCCGTGAGAGGGGGGGCACACCCCGGAGACGCGTGCTGGGCATTTGCAACCGACTCAACACTTCGAGACTTGTGAGAGGCCGCCTACGCAAGATTTGACGGTATGCTAGCCCCCGGAGGCCGCCGGCCACAGTCGTAGACGTGCGAAGAGCAATCCGCGTAGAGGGAAGTGTTCAGATACTTCTCCATCACAAAAAATTATGAAAAATTACCATCAGTCCTATAGCACATGTGCCCACGTTGTGTAAAAAACTCATGATTTTATCGCGCTCCAAGTATTTAATAATATTCACACTGCATCGTTACCGCAGAACGTCTACTACCGTGTCATTGCCGTCCGTGAGGGGGGCCACACCCCGGAGACGCGTGCCGCCTCTTCGGACATGCCACCACACCACCCCGCATGTATGAGGGCCCGGTGCGACGCTCCGGTGGCATTGCTACCCCCCAGGGCCCCCGTCCCGCCTAACCCTGTAGCGTTTGACCACGGGATCTAGCCCTTTGACTTTGCACGGACGGGATTTGACCAGTGGACCTCTCCACCCGGTTGAGTTAGGTCAGCCCATAGGAACACTTTGGAGCAACATCCGGGCCAGGCCCACAGCAAGATCCCCTCTGTGTAGACCCGACGCGTCCGTTTTCCCCCTCCAGGTGCCGCCGGCGGCGCCGTCCGTGAGAGGGGGGGGGGCACACCCCGGAGACGCGTGATGGGCGTTTGCAACCGCCTCAACACTTCGAGACTTGTGAGAGGCCGCCTACGCAAGATTTGACGGTATGCTAGCCCCCGGAGGCCGCCGGCCACAGTCGTAGACGTGCGAAGAGCAATCCGTGTAGAGGGAAGTGTTCAGATACTTCTCCATCACAAAAAATTATGAAAAATTACCATCAGTCCTATAGCACATGTGCCCACGTTGTGTAAAAAACTCATGATTTTATCGCGCTCCAAGTATTTAATAATATTCACGCTGCATCGTTACCGCAGAACGTCTACTACCGTGTCATTGCCGCCCGTGAGGGGGGCCACACCCCGGAGACGCGTGCCGCCTCTTCGGACATGCCACCACACCACCCCGCATGTATGAGGGCCCGGTGCGACGCTCCGGTGGCATTGCTAACCCCAGGGCCCCCGTCCCGCCTAACCCTGTAGCGTTTGACCACGGGATCTAGCCCTTTGACTTTGCACGGACGGGATTTGACCAGTGGACCTCTCCACCCGGTTGTGTTAGGTCAGCCCATAGGAACACTTTGGAGCAACATCCGGGCCAGGCCCACAGCAAGATCCCCTCCGTGTAGACCCGACGCGTCCGTTTTCCCCCTCCAGGTGCCGGCGGCGGCGCCGTCCGTGAGAGGGGGGGCACACCCCGGAGACGTGTGCTGGGCATTTGCAACCGACTCAACACTTCGAGACTTGTGAGAGGCCGCCTACGCAAGATTTGACGGTATGCTAGCCCCCGGAGGCCGCCGGCCACAGTCGTAGACGTGCGAAGAGCAATCCGCGTAGAGGGAAGTGTTCAGATACTTCTCCATCACAAAAAATTATGAAAAATTACCATCAGTCCTATAGCACATGTGCCCACGTTGTGTAAAAAACTCATGATTTTATCGCGCTCCAAGTATTTAATAATATTCACACTGCATCGTTACCGCAGAACGTCTACTACCGTGTCATTGCCGTCCGTGAGGGGGGCCACACCCCGGAGACGCGTGCCGCCTCTTCGGACATGCCACCACACCACCCCGCATGTATGAGGGCCCGGTGCGACGCTCCGGTGGCATTGCTACCCCCAGGGCCCCCGTCCCGCCTAACCCTGTAGCGTTTGACCACGGGATCTAGCCCTTTGACTTTGCACAGACGGGATTTGACCAGTGGACCTCTCCACCCGGTTGTGTTAGGTCAGCCCATAGGAACACTTTGGAGCAACATCCGGGCCAGGCCCACAGCAAGATCCCCTCCGTGTAGACCCGACGCGTCCGTTTTCCCCCTCCAGGTGCCGGCGGCGGCGCCGTCCGTGAGAGGGGGGGGGGCACACCCCGGAGACGCGTGCTGGGCGTTTGCAACCGCCTCAACACTTCGAGACTTGTGAGAGGCCGCCTACGCAAGATTTGACGGTATGCTAGCCCCCGGAGGCCGCCGGCCACAGTCGTAGACGTGCGAAGAGCAATCCGCGTAGAGGGAAGTGTTCAGATACTTCTCCATCACAAAAAATTATGAAAAATTACCATCAGTCCTATAGCACATGTGCCCACGTTGTGTAAAAAACTCATGATTTTATCGCGCTCCAAGTATTTAATAATATTCACGCTGCATCGTTACCGCAGAACGTCTACTACCGTGTCATTGCCGCCCGTGAGGGGGGCCACACCCCGGAGACGCGTGCCGCCTCTTCGGACATGCCACCACACCACCCCGCATGTATGAGGGCCCGGTGCGACGCTCCGGTGGCATTGCTAACCCCAGGGCCCCCGTCCCGCCTAACCCTGTAGCGTTTGACCACGGGATCTAGCCCTTTGACTTTGCACGGACGGGATTTGACCAGTGGACCTCTCCACCCGGTTGTGTTAGGTCAGCCCATAGGAACACTTTGGAGCAACATCCGGGCCAGGCCCACAGCAAGATCCCCTCCGTGTAGACCCGACGCGTCCGTTTTCCCCCTCCAGGTGCCGGCGGCGGCGCCGTCCGTGAGAGGGGGGGCACACCCCGGAGACGTGTGCTGGAGATTTGCAACCGACTCAACACTTCGAGACTTGTTAGAGGCCGCCTACGCAAGATTTGACGGTATGCTAGCCCCCGGAGGCCGCCGGCCACAGTCGTAGACGTGCGAAGAGCAATCCGCGTAGAGGGAAGTGTTCAGATACTTCTCCATCACAAAAAATTATGAAAAATTACCATCAGTCCTATAGCACATGTGCCCACGTTGTGTAAAAAACTCATGATTTTATCGCGCTCCAAGTATTTAATAATATTCACACTGCATCGTTACCGCAGAACGTCTACTACCGTGTCATTGCCGTCCGTGAGGGGGGCCACACCCCGGAGACGCGTGCCGCCTCTTCGGACATGCCACCACACCACCCCGCATGTATGAGGGCCCGGTGCGACGCTCCGGTGGCATTGCTACCCCCAGGGCCCCCGTCCCGCCTAACCCTGTAGCGTTTGACCACGGGATCTAGCCCTTTGACTTTGCACGGACGGGATTTGACCAGTGGACCTCTCCACCCGGTTGTGTTAGGTCAGCCCATAGGAACACTTTGGAGCAACATCCGGGCCAGGCCCACAGCAAGATCCCCTCCGTGTAGACCCGACGCGTCCGTTTTCCCCCTCCAGGTGCCGGCGGCGGCGCCGTCCGTGAGAGGGGGGGGGCACACCCCGGAGACGCGTGCTGGGCGTTTGCAACCGCCTCAACACTTCGAGACTTGTGAGAGGCCGCCTACGCAAGATTTGACGGTATGCTAGCCCCCGGAGGCCGCCGGCCACAGTCGTAGACGTGCGAAGAGCAATCCGCGTAGAGGGAAGTGTTCAGATACTTCTCCATCACAAAAAATTATGAAAAATTACCATCAGTCCTATAGCACATGTGCCCACGTTGTGTAAAAAACTCATGATTTTATCGCGCTCCAAGTATTTAATAATATTCACGCTGCATCGTTACCGCAGAACGTCTACTACCGTGTCATTGCCGTCCGTGAGGGGGGCCACACCCTGGAGACGCGTGCCGCCTCTTCGGACATGCCACCACACCACCCCGCATGTATGAGGGCCCGGTGCGACGCTCCGGTGGCATTGCTACCCCCAGGGTCCCCGTCCCGCCTAACCCTGTAGCGTTTGACCACGGGATCTAGCCCTTTGACTTTGCACGGACGGGATTTGACCAGTGGACCTCTCCACCCGGTTGTGTTAGGTCAGCCCATAGGAACACTTTGGAGCAACATCCGGGCCAGGCCCACAGCAAGATCCCCTCCGTGTAGACCCGACGCGTCCGTTTTCCCCCTCCAGGTGCCGGCGGCGGCGCCGTCTGTGAGAGGGGGGGCACACCCCGGAGACGCGTGCTGGGCGTTTGCAACCGCCTCAACACTCCGAGACTTGTGAGAGGCCGCCTACGCAAGATTTGACGGTATGCTAGCCCCCGGAGGCCGCCGGCCACAGTCGTAGACGTGCGAAGAGCAATCCGTGTAGAGGGAAGTGTTCAGATACTTCTCCATCACAAAAAATTATGAAAAATTACCATCAGTCCTATAGCACATGTGCCCACGTTGTGTAAAAAACTCATGATTTTATCGCGCTCCAAGTATTTAATAATATTCACGCTGCATCGTTACCGCAGAACGTCTACTACCGTGTCATTGCCGTCCGTGAGGGGGGCCACACCCCGGAGACGCGTGCCGCCTCTTCGGACATGCCACCACACCACCCCGCATGTATGAGGGCCCGGTGCGATGCTCCGGTGGCATTGCTACCCCCCAGGGCCCCCGTCCCGCCTAACCCTGTAGCGTTTGACCACGGGATCTAGCCCTTTGACTTTGCACGGACGGGATTTGACCAGTGGACCTCTCCACCCGGTTGTGTTAGGTCAGCCCATAGGAACACTTTGGAGCAACATCCGGGCCAGGCCCACAGCAAGATCCCCTCCGTGTAGACCCGACGCGTCCGTTTTCCCCCTCCAGGTGCCGGCGGCGGCGCCGTCCGTGAGAGGGGGGGGCACACCCCGGAGACGCGTGCTGGGCGTTTGCAACCGCCTCAACACTTCGAGACTTGTGAGAGGCCGCCTACGCAAGATTTGACGGTATGCTAGCCCCCGGAGGCCGCCGGCCACAGTCGTAGACGTGCGAAGAGCAATCCGCGTAGAGGGAAGTGTTCAGATACTTCTCCATCACAAAAAATTATGAAAAATTACCATCAGTCCTTAGCACATGTGCCCACGTTGTGTAAAAAACTCATGATTTTATCTTGCTCCAAGTATTTAATAATATTCACGCTGCATCGTTACCGCAGAACGTCTACTACCGTGTCATTGCCGCCCGTGAGGGGGGCCACACCCCGGAGACGCGTGCCGCCTCTTCGGACATGCCACCACACCACCCCGCATGTATGAGGGCCCGGTGCGACGCTCCGGTGGCATTGCTACCCCCCAGGGCCCCCATCCCGCCTAACCCTGTAGCGTTTGACCACGGGATCTAGCCCTTTGACTTTGCACAGACGGGATTTGACCAGTGGACCTCTCCACCCGGTTGTGTTAGGTCAGCCCATAGGAACACTTTGGAGCAACATCCGGGCCAGGCCCACAGCAAGATCCCCTCCGTGTAGACCCGACGCGTCTATTTTCCCCCTCCAGGTGCCGGCGGCGGCGCCGTCCGTGAGAGGGGGGCACACCCCGGAGACGCGTGCTGGGAGTTTGCAACCGCCTCAACACTTCGAGACTTGTGAGAGGCCGCCTACGCAAGATTTGACGGTATGCTAGCCCCCGAAGGCCGCCGGCCACAGTCGTAGACGTGCGAAGAGCAATCCGCGTAGCGGGAAGTGTTCAGATACTTCTCCCTCACAAAAAATTATGAAAAATTACCATCAGTCCTATAGCACATGTGCCCACGTTGTGTAAAAAACTCATGATTTTATCGCGCTCCAAGTATTTAATAATATTCACGCTGCATCGTTACCGCAGAACGTCTACTACCGTGTCATTGCCGTCCGTGAGGGGGGCCACACCCCGGAGACGCGTGCCGCCTCTTCGGACATGCCACCACACCACCCCGCATCTATGAGGGCCCGGTGCGATGCTCCGGTGGCATTGCTACCCCCAGGGCCCCCGTCCCGCCTAACCCTGTAGCGTTTGACCACGGGATCTAGCCCTTTGACTTTGCACGGATGGGATTTGACCAGTGGACCTCTCCACCCGGTTGTGTTAGGTCAGCCCATAGGAACACTTTGGAGCAACATCCGGGCCAGGCCCACAGCAAGATCCCCTCCGTGTAGACCCGACGCGTCCGTTTTCCCCCTCCAGGTGCCGGCGGCGGCGCCGTCCGTGAGGGG
>NC_041393.1:489705214-489709194 GCF_002162155.2 Triticum dicoccoides
CTTCGAGACTTGTGAGAGGCCGCCTACGCAAGATTTGACGGTATGCTAGCCCCCGGAGGCCGCCGGCCACAGTCGTAGACGTGCGAAGAGCAATCCGCGTAGAGGGAAGTGTTCAGATACTTCTCCATCACAAAAAATTATGTAAAATTACCATCAGTCCTATAGCACATGTGCCCACGTTGTGTAAAAAACTCATGATTTTATCGCGCTCCAAGTATTTAATAATATTCACGCTGCATCGTTACCGCAGAACGTCTACTGCCGTGTCATTGCCGTCCGTGAGGGGGGCCACACCCCGGAGACGCGTACCGCCTGTTCGGACATGCCACCACACCACCCTGCATGTATGAGGGCCCGGTGCGACGCTCCGGTGGCATTGCTACCCCCCAGGGCCCCCGTCCCGCCTAACCCTGTAGCGTTTGACCACGGGATCTAGCCCTTTGACTTTGCACGGACGGGATTTGACCAGTGGACCTCTCCACCCGGTTGTGTTAGGTCAGCCCATAGGAACACTTTGGAGCAACATCCGGGCCAGGCCCACAGCAAGATCCCCTCCGTGTAGACCCGACTCGTCCGTTTTCCCCCTCCAGGTGCCGGCGGCGGCGCCGTCCGTGAGAGGGGGGGCACACCCCGGAGACGCGTGCTGGGCGTTTGCAACCGCCTCAACACTTCGAGACTTGTGAGAGGCCGCCTACGCAAGATTTGACGGTATGCTAGCCCCCGGAGGCCGCCGGCCACAATCGTAGACGTGCGAAGAGCAATCCGCGTAGAGGGAAGTGTTCAGATACTTCTCCATCACAAAAAATTATGAAAAATTACCATCAGTCCTATAGCACATGTGCCCACGTTGTGTAAAAAACTCATGATTTTATCGCGCTCCAAGTATTTAATAATATTCACGCTGCATCGGTACCGCTGAACGTCTACTACCGTGTCATTGCTGTCCGTGAGGGGGGCCACACCCCGGAGACGCGTGCCTCCTCTTCGGACATGCCACCACACCACCCCGCATGTATGAGGGCCCGGTGCGATGCTCCGGTGGCATTGCTACCCCCAGGGCCCCCATCCCGCCTAACCCTGTAGCGTTTGACCACGGGATCTAGCCCTTTGACTTTGCACGGACGGGATTTGACCAGTTGACCTCTCCACCCGGTTGTGTTAGGTCAGCCCATAGGAACACTTTGGAGCAACATCCGGGCCAGGCCCACAGCAAGATCCCCTCCGTGTAGACCCGACGCGTCCGTTTTCCCCCTCCAGGTGCCGGCGGCGGCGCCGTCCGTGAGAGGGGGGGCACACCCCGGAGACGCGTGCTGGGCGTTTGCAACCGCCTAAACACTTCGAGACTTGTGAGAGGCCGCCTACGCAAGATTTGACGGTATGCTAGCCCCCGGAGGCCGCCGGCCACAGTCGTAGACGTGCGAAGAGCAATCCGCGTAGAGGGAAGTGATCAGATACTTCTCCATCACAAAAAATTATGAAAAATTACCATCAGTCCTATAGCACATGTGCCCACGTTGTGTAAAAAACTCATGATTTTATCGCGCTCCAAGTATTTAATAATATTCACGCTGCATCGTTGCCGCAGAACGTCTACTACCGTGTCATTGCCGTCCGTGAGGGGGGCCACACCCCGGAGACGCGTGCCGCCTCTTTGGACATGCCACCACACCACCCCGCATGTAAGAGGGCCCGGTGCGACGCTCCGGTGGCATTGCTACCCCCCAGGGCCCCCGTCCCGCCTAACCCTGTAGCGTTTGACCACGGGATCTAGCCCTTTGACTTTGCACGGACGGGATTTGACCAGTGGACCTCTCCACCCGGGTGTGTTAGGTCAGCCCATAGGAACACTTTGGAGCAACATCCGGGCCAGGCCCACAGCAAGATCCCCTCCGTGTAGACCCGACGCGTCCGTTTTCCCCCTCCAGGTGCCGGCGGCGGCGCCGTCCGTGAGAGGGGGGGGGGGCACACCCCGGAGACGTGTGCTGGGCGTTTGCAACCGCCTCAACACTTCGAGACTTGTGAGAGGCCACGTACACAAGATTTGACGGTATGCTAGCCCCCGGAGGCCGCCGGCCACAGTCGTAGACGTGCGAAGAGCAATCCGCGTAGAGGGAAGTGTTCAGATACTTCTCCATCACAAAAAATTATGAAAAATTACCATCAGTCCTATAGCATGTGCCCACGTTGTGTAAAAAACTCATGATTTTATCGCGCTCCAAGTATTTAATAATATTCACGCTGCATCGTTACCGCAGAACGTCTACTACCGTGTCATTGCCGTCCGTGAGGGGGGCCACACCCCGGAGACGCGTGCCGCCTCTTCGGACATGCCACCACACCACCCCGCATGTATGAGGGCCCGGTGCGACGCTCCGGTGGCATTGCTACCCCCAGGGCCCCCGTCCCGCCTAACCCTGTAGCGTTTGACCACGGGATCTAGCCCTTTGACTTTGCACGGATGGGATTTGACCAGTGGACCTCTCCACCCAGTTGTGTTAGGTCAGCCCATAGGAACACTTTGGAGCAACATCCGGGCCAGGCCCACAGCAAGATCCCCTCCGTGTAGACCCGACGCGTCCGTTTTCCCCCTCCAGGTGCCGGCGGCGCCACCGTCCGTGAGAGGGGGGGGGGGCACACCCTGGAGACGCGTGCTGGGCGTTTGCAACCGCCTCAACACTTCGAGACTTGTGAGAGGCCGCCTACGCTAGATTTGACGGTATGCTAGCCCCCGGAGGCCGCCGGCCACAGTCGTAGACGTGCGAAGAGCAATCCGCGTAGAGGGAAGTGTTCAGATACTTCTCCATCACAAAAAATTATGAAAAATTACCATCAGTCCTATAGCACATGTGCCCACGTTGTGTAAAAAACTCATGATTTTATCGCGCTCCAAGTATTTAATAATATTCACGCTGCATCGTTACCGCATAACGTCTACTACCGTCTCATTGCCGTCCGTGAGGGGGGCCACACCCCGGAGACGCGTGCCGCCTCTTCGGACGTGCCACCACACCACCCCGCATGTATGAGGGCCCCGTGCGACGCTCCGGTGGCATTGCTACCCCCAGGGCCCCCGTCCCGCCTAACCCTGTAGCGTTTGACCACGGGATCTAGCCCTTTGACTTTGCACGGACGGGATTTGACCAGTGGACCTCTCCACCCGGTTGTGTTAGGTCAGCCCATAGGAACACTTTGGAGCAACATCCGGGCCAGGCCCACCGCAAGATCCCCTTCGTGTAGACCCGACGCGTCCGTTTTCCCCCTCCAGGTTCCGGCGGCGGCGCCGTCCGTGAGAGGGGGGGGGGGCACACCCCGGAGACGCGTGCTGTGCGTTTGCAACCGCCTCAACACTTCGAGACTTGTGAGAGGCCGCCTACGCAAGATTTGACGGTATGCTAGCC
This sequence comes from Triticum dicoccoides, assembly GCF_002162155.2. NCBI lineage: Eukaryota > Viridiplantae > Streptophyta > Magnoliopsida > Poales > Poaceae > Triticum > Triticum dicoccoides. Next base: position 489,708,613 of record NC_041393.1, read on the forward strand.
CCCGGAGGCCGCCGGCCACAGTCGTAGACGTGCGAAGAGCAATCCGCGTAGAGGGAAGTGTTCAGATACTTCTCCATCACAAAAAATTATGAAAAATTACCATCAGTCCTATAGCACATGTGCCCACGTTGTGTAAAAAACTCATGATTTTATCGCGCTCCAAGTATTTAATAATATTCACGCTGCATCGTTACCGCAGAACGTCTACTACCGTGTCATTGCCGTCCGTGAGGGGGGCCACACCCCGGAGACGCGTGCCGCCTCTTCGGACATGCCACCACACCACCCCGCATGTATGAGGGCCCGGTGCGACGCTCCGGTGGCATTGCTACCCCCCAGGGCCCCCGTCCCGCCTAACCCTATAGCGTTTGACCACGGGATCTAGCCCTTTGACTTTGCACGGACGGGATTTGACCAGTGGACCTCTCCACCCGGTTGTGTTAGGTCAGCCCATAGGAACACTTTGGAGCAACATCCGGGCCAGGCCCACAGCAAGATCCCCTCCGTGTAGACCCGACGGGTCCGTTTTCCCCCTCCAGGTGCCGGCGATGGCGCCGTCCGTGAGGGGGCCGAACCCCGGAG
>NC_041393.1:489709435-489760034 GCF_002162155.2 Triticum dicoccoides
CGATGCGTCCGTTTTTCCCCTCCAGGTGCCGCCTCTTTGGACATGCCACAACACCACCCCGCATGTATGAGGGCCCGGTACGACGCTCCGGTGGCATTGCTACCCCCCAGGGCCCCGTCCCGCCTAACCCTGGAGCGGTTGACCACGAGATCTAGCCTTTTGACTTCCCACGGACGGGCTTTGACCAGTGGACCTCTCCACCCGGTTGTGTTAGGTCGGCCCAGAGGAACACCCGGGAGCAACATCCGGGCCAAAACCACAGCTACATCCACTCCGTGTAGACCCGACGCGTCCGTTTCCCCCCTCCAGGTGTCGGCGGCGGCGCCGTCCATGAGGGGGGGCATACCGCGGATGTGAGGGGGGTCACTCTCTGAAGACGGGTGTCGGGCGTTTGCAACTGCCACACAACTTCTGTCGGCATAGCTGTTTCAGATATGCCGACGGCAGCCGTCGGCATAGGCTCTGCATGGTGCGGCCTGGATCAATGACGTGGCCTGCGGACCTATGCCGACGGCCCCCGTCTAGGCCGTCGGCATAGCTCTGACGCCATTAGCCAGGGGGTGGCCGGGCCCCACGTGTATGCCGACGACCTATGTAAGCCGACGGGAGCTGTCGGCGTATATGTAGCTAGGCCGACGGCCATTCTATGCCGACGGGTGCCGTCGGCTTATCTCTGCGTAACCCGACGGCCTTTGTACGCCGACGGCCAGAACCAGGCTGTCGGCATATCTCCCAGGAAGCCGACGACGGCCGTCGGCATTGTTTTGGCCGTCGGGGTATGGCCCTGTTCCGGTAGTGAGTTCCAGAATAAGGTTCAGTTGGAGCTTCTCCTTCTCTGCAGTATCCGGCCGGCTATATATATATACTGGAGCATCGTGGTTTCCAGTGCATCTGTTGTTCCATTTTGCTGCCTGCTAATGAACTAATTTCATCTTGCCTTCCGCGAGTCAGAGACAACAATGACGCCGCCCAATTTCTCTTTCCGTTTCCTGGCTCGGTTGCTTCTTACCATCCTCATCACACTCTTTATTCTCACGGGCAACCCAGTCAGCGCCCGCTGGCGTCTGCCGCGCAGATGTCGTAAGTACCCGCTGGATCGATCTGATTCCTACATTCTCTTTTCTAACCCCGGAGATGTGGATCATCCAAGGCACATTAGTATGGCGTACGCCTTCTGTACCGGCAGCTTTCTGTTCCAGCTTGTAACAGTATGATTATTACACATTATTACCACTGTATTATTCTCTTTTCTATAACTTTCTTGTATACGTTCTCCAGTCGAAGAAGCAGCAGCTAGTCGACCTGTTGGTGGAGGAGCAGCAGCTAGTTATCTTGCGGGTGAAGGAGTAGCAGCTAGTCCACTTGCTGGTGATGGTGAAGGAACGGCTTTTAACCCGGTCCCCTGCCCAAGAATGTACGCAGGCCGTGCATAGCCGAAAGCATCTCAGTTGCTACAACATGTGGATAAGCTGGATGGTTTGTGCAGGACACGACGCCATGGCAGGTTTTCTGCATACAAGTGAAATGTTTGATTTATCGATCTACAAGTGTAGATCCTTTGAATAAATGACCATTGTGGTTATTCAGGAAGTGGAAAACAGACATGTCCCACTTTTGTATTGAGAAAAGACGTATGTACTCCGTAGTACTTTCTCCGGACGGTAATATAAGATCGAAATTTCCATTTGGCGAACCACCTGAAATTCTACAACCGAACCGAACAACTTCATTTCCGTCGATTTCCAGATCGTGCGATCGCGCACTCCTGGCTGTTTATTTTGATGATGTATTTAATGGGAAGGTTCTGGAGACGTGGGCGTTGACCGCCGCGACTTTTTCTCTTCGCTAGATCTGTTGATAGGCCCTGTGTATAGGTGCAGTTTTTTTAGTCATAAAAACGATGCTGAGTATCGGATTCAAACCCACGCCAAGCAGCGTACGTGAACCACTGACCAACTCAGCCAGGCTAAGGCTGGTTGTAATGGGAGTATCATAGCTAGTATCATGCATGCCAACTAGGCAACTTTAATGAGGTGGCATAGAATTAAATGAAGTAAGAGAGGGTTGAGTATCATATTATGATACCGTATCATAATAAATGCTACACTAGTATGTGTCATGCATGGCAATAAATAAAGTCATCTAGATACTACCATATGGTACTATGCATTAGGGAGGTAGTATCATACATTACTATTATATGCATGATACTAACTTATGATACTACCCATTACAACCAGCCTAATTGTTCTGCAAATGCATGCACATCTTGCTATTGGACTATTCTCTGTTGGGAGCCCTCTGTTGGTTCCTTTTTCATCTTCTTTGAGGAATCTCCATCACGTTCCTTGTCTCCCTATTTTTTCCTTATTCGATTTTCTATTTTTTGCGAGCAGGTGATGGCTCGGATTCGTAAGAATTTTAGATAAAGAAAAATAGTGTTCAATCAATGATCAGGTTTCTGAAAATATTGCTTCAGAACGTAACTTCATCTGAGAGGAGTTGAGTAGACTAGGAATCTCCAGCGCCCTCTCGTGCATCAAACTTTTGAGAAGTGGACGAGATGCGTCATCCCTGCATCATGGTTACTATGTGTTATAGTTTTTTTGCGTGGCACTATGTGTTATAGTTTTTTTTAATGTTCACCATGTGTTATAGTTACTAACATGGTTTCTATATCTACTGTGCTAGATGTACTATAGTTATCAACATGGTTTTTTATGTAGTTACCGGATTACATGTGCTATAATGCACCCGGGTAGATTCTGCATGAATAATATGGTAATTTACACATTGCAAACCTAATAACTTATGCACAAACACCGTGATAAGTTTGACCTAGGGAGAAAAGTTGAAAAACCCTCCAATAATTTCGACGTAAATAGCATGCTAATTTACCCACTGCAGACCAAATAAGTTAGTGGCAAACACCATGGTAATTTTGACCCAGGAAAAAAGATGTTGAAATTTACCCCGATACATTATGTGTAAATATCATGGTAATTTACACACCACAGACCTGATAACTTACTTGTAAACACCATGGTTACTTTGACCCCGAGAATTTTTCATAGAAAATATTCGCCCGCTACCTTTTTTATAAATAGCACGGTAACTTACACACCATAGATCTCATAACCCATGTACAAACACCAGGATAACTTCGACCTGGGAAAAAAAAATGTCGAAAACAATATCCATGTAATTTCTGTGTAAATAGTATGATAATAAATGTGTTGTAGGCTGATAACTTGCGTACAAACACCATGATAATTTTGACTCGGAGAAAAACATGCCCCCGGTGACTTCTGCATAAAAAAAACATGTTAACCTACGTGCTGCAGGGTTGGTAAGATACGTACAAACATCATGATAACTTTGACCCGAGGGGCAGTTGAAGAAACACACCCCTCTTCTATAAGACACCTGGACAAATCCCACACAAAGCATATAACAAGTATTTTTGTTTTCTTATATGTGAGGGAAGGAATGTTGACTAATATGTTCGGAAAAGCAGTGACGAAGGGTCGTGGGAGAGCACGATCGCGACATCATTCTGTTTTATCTCGAAAAGCAGACTATTCATACAGAGCAAGCGGCCAACGCTCTAAGGGCATTTCTAATTGATCCTAAAAAATAGAGGACTAAACACCCTCTAAAGATGGCTGGACCTAATGATCCTCTAAACTAGTTGGAGTAAATATATTTTTGCTCAATTCCTTTAGGCTAGCCGCATGAAGTACAAACAATTGCACAATATATCATCAATCTTTCAAATATTTGAAGATACATATATTGAAAATATACCCTAGAGGCAATAATAAATTGGTTATTATCATATTTTCTTATTCATGATAAAGGTTTATATTCATACTAGAATTATATTGACCAGAAACTTAAATACATGTGTGAATACATAAACAGATACTATGTCTCTAGGAGTCTCTACTAGACTATCTCGTTGATGAAAGATGGTTATTTGATAATACTTTGTTCCTAACCAGACATGTGTTGTCATTTGATAATGGAATCACATCATTAGGAGAATGCTGTGATGAATAGGACCCAACCATAAGGTTAACATTTGATTGTATCAGTTTATTGCTATAGCTTTCTTCATGTCAAATATCTATTCCTAAGACCATGAGGTCGAGCAACTCCCTAACACCGAAGGAATACTTAATGTGTACCCAAACATCACTTCGTAACTGGGTGATCATAAAGGTGCTCTACAGGTGTCTCCGAAGGTATTTGTTGGGTTCGCATGGATCGAGACTAGGATTTGTCACACCGTATGACAGATCGATATATCTGGGCCCTCTCGGTAATACAACTTTGTAAAGAGCCTGCAAGCAATGTGGTTAATGAGTTAGTCACGAGATCTTGTATTAGGGAACGAGTAAAGAGATTGAACTAGGCATGGAGTGTGGCACCCCGGCTCAGAGCAACCGGTTTACCTTGCATTGCCAGCCCAGAGATCTAGTCTTCTGGCAACACACAATTTCTTCATACAGAAAACAACCGCTTTATTGATGCTAGCAGAAACATAAGTTCAATATCACATCAAGTAGCGAGGCCAAGTGGCACACACGGTGTGGCTGAATAGTATGTACATTATTTAATGAACATGAAGGGGCCTCGATCATGACAACTATGCGGCAGCGGAACGACGACGAAGCGGAACTCCATAGCACAAGGACACCGATGTGGACATGATCTAGACACGGGAAGCACTCCGATCCGGTAAGACATTCCTAAAAGCTGGCATGACATGCCAAGTCAGTACATTGAATGTACTTGCAAGCTCACAACAAGTATATGTTGGGGAACGTAGCATAAATTCAAAAATTTTCCTACGTGTCACCAAGATCTATCTATGGAGAAACCAGAACCGAGGGGAAGGAGAGTGCATCTACATACCCTTGTAGATCGCTAAGCGGAAGCGTTCAATGGAACGGGGTTGATGGAGTCGTACTCGCCGTGATTCAGATCACCGATGACCTAGTGCCGAACGGACAACACCTCCGCGTTCAACACACGTACGGAGCGGATGACGTCTCCTCCTTCTTGATCCAGCAAGGGGGAAGGAGAGGTTGATGAAGATCCAGCAGCACGACAGCGTGGTGGTGGATGCAGCAATACTCCGGCAGGGCTTCGCTAAGCAACTACGAGAGGAGGAGGAGGTGTTGCAGGGAGGAGGGAGGCGCCAGGGCTTATGGGTGCGGCCACCCCTCCCTCCCCTCCCTTTATATAGGCGCAAGAGAGGGGGAGGGCGCAGCCTTGCCCCTTCCTCCAAGGAAGGGGTGCGGCCAAGAGGGGGGAAGGAGTCCATCCTCCCCAAGGCACCTCGGAGGTGCCTTCCCCTCTTTGGACTCTCCCCTCTCCAAGTCTCCTTGGCGCATGGGCCTCTTGGGGCTGGTGCCCTTGGCCCATATGGGCCAAGGCGCACCCCGTACAGCCCATGTGCCCCCCCGGGGCAGGTGGACCCCCTCGGTGGACCCCCGGACCCCTTTCGGCACTCCCGGTACAATACCGATAAAGTGCGAAACTTTTCCGGCGACCAAAATAAGACTTCCTATATATAAATCTTTACCTCCGGACCATTCCGGAACTCCTCGTGATGTCCGGGATCTCATCCGGGACTCCGAACAACATTCGGTTTGCTGCATACTCATATTCATACAACCCTAGGTCACCGAACCTTAAGTGTGTAGACCCTACGGGTTCGGGAGACATGCAGACATGACCGAGACGGCTCTCGGGCAATAACCAACAGCGGGATCTGGATACCCATGTTGGCTCCCACATGTTCCACGATGATTTCATCGGATGAACCACGATGTCGAGGATTCGATCAACCCCGTATGCAATTCCCTTTGTCAATCGGTACGTTACTTGCCCGAGACTCGATCGTCGGTATCCCAATATCTCGTTCAGTCTCGTTACCGGCAAGTCACTTAACTCGTACCGTAATGCATGATCCCGTGACCAACCACTTGGTCACTTTGAGCTCATTATGATGATGCATTACCGAGTGGGCCCAAAGATACCTCTCCGTCATACGGAGTGACAAATCCCAGTCTCGATCCGTGTCAATCCAACAAACACTTTCGGAGATACCTGTAGTGCACCTTTATAGTCACCCAGTTACGTTGTGACGTTTGGTACACCCAAAGCACTCTTATGGTATCCGGGAGTTACACGATCTCATGGTCTAAGGAAGAGATACTTGACATTGAAAAAGCTCTAGCAAAGCGAACTACACGATCTTGTGCTATGCTTAGGATTGGGTCTTGTCCATCACATCATTCTCCTAATGATGTGATCCCGTTATCAATGATATCCAATGTCCATGGTCAGGAAACCGTAACCATCTATTGATCAACGAGCTAGTCAACTAGAGGCTTACTAGGGACATGGTGTTGTCTATGTACCCACATATGTATCTGAGTTTCCTATCAATACAATTATAGCATGGATAACAAACGATTATCATGAACAAGGAAATATAATAATAACTAATTTATTATTGCCTCTAGGGCATATTTCCAACAGTCTCCCACTTGCACTAGAGTCAATAATCTAGTTCACATCGCCATGTGATTAACACTGACAGGTCACATCGCCATGTGACCAACATCCAAAGAGTTTACTAGTGTCATTAAAGTAGTTCACATCATCATGTGATTAAGACTCAATGAGTTCTGGGGTTTGATCATGTTCTTCTTGTGAGAGAGGTTTTAGTCAACGGGTCTGCAACATTCAGATCCGTGTGTACTTCGCAAATCTCTATGTCATATTGTAAATGCTGCTTCCACGCTCCACTTGGAGCTATTCCAAATGGTTACTCCACTATACGTATCCGGTTTGCTACTCAGAGTCAATTGGATAGGTGTTAAAGCTTGCATCGACGTAACCCTTTACGCCAAACTCTTTATCACCTCCATAATCGAGAAACATGTCCTTATTTGTTATAAGGACAATTTTGACCACTGTCTAATGATCCATTCCTGGATCATTCTTGTACCCCTTGACTGACTCATGGAAAGGCACACTTCCAGTGCGGTACACAGCATAGTATACTATAGAGCCTACGTCTGAAGCATAGGGGACGACATTCGTCCTCTCTCTTCTGCCGTGGTCGAGCTTTAAGTCTGAACTTCATACCTTACATCTCAGGCAAGAACTCCTTCTATGACTGATCCATCTTGAACACCTTCAAGATCATGTCAAGGTATATGCTCATTTGAAAGTACCATTAAGCATTTTTGATCTATCCTCATAGATCTTGATGCTCAATGTTCAAGTAGCTTAATCCAGGTTTTCTATTGAAAAACACCTTTCAAATAACCCTATATGCTTTCCAGAAATTCTACATCATTTCTGATCAACAATATGTCAACAACATATACTTATCAGAAATTCTATAGTGCTCCCACTCACTTCTTTGGAAATACAAGTTTCTCATAAACTTTGTATAAACCCAAAATCTTTGATCATCTTATCAAAGTGCATATTCCAACTCCGAGATGCTTACTCCAGTCCATGGAAGGATTGCTGGAGCTAGCATACCTGTTAGCATCCTTAGGATCGAAAAAACCTTTCTGATTGTATCACATACAACCTTTCCTTACGAAAACTGGTAAGGAAACTCGTTTTGACATCCATCTGCCAGATTTCATAAATGCAGCTAATGCTAACATGATTCCGACGGACTTTAAGCATCGCTACGGATGAGAAAATCTCATCGTAGTCAACTCCTTGAACTTGTGAAAAACTCTTTGCCACAAGTCGAGCTTCATAGACGGTGACATTACCGTCCATGTCCGTCTTCTTCTTAAAGATCCATTTATCTCAATGGATTGCCGATTATCGGGCAAGTCCACCAAAGTCCATGCTTTGTTCTGATACATGGATCCTATCTTAGATTTCATGGTTTCTAACCATTTGTCGGAATTTGGGCCCACCATCGCTTCTCCATAGCTCGTAGGTTCATTGTTGTCTAGCAACATGACCTTCAAGACAGGATCACTGTACCACTCTGAAGCAGTACGCATCCTTGTCACCCTATGAGGTACGATAGTGACTTGATCCGAAACTTTATGATCACTATCATAAGCTTCTACTTCAATTGGTGTAGGTGCCACAGGAACAACTTCCTGTGCCCTGCTGCACACTAGTTGAAGTGACGGTTCAATAACCTCATCAAGTCTCCACCATCCTCCCACTCAACTTTTCGAGACAAACTTTTCCTCGAGAAAGGACTCGATTCAAGAAACAATCCATATTGCTTTCGGATCTGAATTAGGAGGTATACCCAACTGTTTTGGGTGTTCTATGTAGATGCAATCATCCGTTTTGGGTTCGAGCTTATCACGATGAAACTTTTTCACATAAGCGTCACAGCCCCAAACTTTCAAGAAACGACAGCTTAGGTTTCTTTAAACCATAGTTCTCACGGTGTCATCTCAACGGAATTACGTGGTGCCCTATTAAAGTGAGTGCGGTTGTCTCTAATGCCTAACCCATGAACGATAGTGGTAATTCGATAAGAGACATCATGGTACGCACCATATCCAATAGGGTGCAACTATGATGTTCGGACACACCATCACACTATGGTGTTCCAGGCGGTATTAATTGTGAAACAATTTCCACAATGTCTTAATTGCGTGCCAAAGCTTGTAACTCAGAGACTCATCTCTATGATCGTATCATAGACATTTTGTCCTCTTGCCACAATGATCTTCAACTTCACTCTGAAATTACTTGAACCATTCAATAATTCAGACTTGTGTTTTATCAAGTAAATATACTCAGTATCTACTCAAATCATCCATGAAGTAAGAACATAACAATATTCATTGCATGCCTCAGGACTCATTGGACTGCACACATCAAAATGTGTTGCTTCCAACAAGTTGCTATCTTGTTCCATTTTACTGAAAACGAGGCTTTTCAGTCATCTTGCCTATGTGGTATGATTTTCATATCTCAAGTGATTCAAAATCAAGTGAGTCCAAACGATCCATCTGCATGGAGTTTCTTCATGCGTATACACCAATAGACATGGTTTGCATGTCTCAAACTTTTCAAAAACGAGTGAGTCTAAAGATCCATCAACATGGAGCTTCATCATGCGTTTTACACCAATATGACTTACATGGCAGTGCCACAAGTAAGTGGTACCATCATTACTATCTTATATCCTTTTGGCATGAAAATGTGTATCACTATGATCGAGATTCAATAAACCATTCCTTTTAGGTGCTAGACCATTGAAGGTATTATTCAAATAAACAGAGTAACCATTATTCTCCTTAAATGAATAACCATATTGCGGCAGACATAATCCAATCATGTCTATGCTCAACGCAAACACCAATAACAATTATTTGGGTTTAACACCAATCTCGATGGTAGAGGGAGCGTGCGATGCTTGATCACATCAACCTTGGAAACACTTCCAACACGTATCGTCAGCTCACCTTTAGCTAGTCTCCGTTTATTCCGTAGCTCTTTTATTTCGAGTTACTAACACTTAGCAACTGAACTGGTATCTTAATACCCTGGTGCTACTAGGAGTACTAGTAAAGTACACATTAACATAATGTATATCCAATATCCTTCTATCGACTTTGCCAACCTTCTCATCTACCAAGTATCTAGGGTAATTCTGCTCCAGTGGTTGTTCCCCTTATTACAGAAGCACTTAGTCTCGGGTTTGGGTTCAACCTTGGGTTTCTTCACTAGAGCAGCAGCTGATTTGCCGTTTCATGAAGTATCCCTCCTTGCCCTTGCCCTTCTTGAAACTAGTGGTTTCACCAACCATCAACAATTGATGCTCCTTCTTGATTTCTACTTTCGCGATGTCAAACAACGCGAATACCTCAAGGATCATCATCTCTATCCTTGATATGTTATAGTTCATCACGAAGTTCTAGCAGCTTGGTGGCAATGACTTTGGGGAAACATCACTATCTCATCTGGAAGATCAACTCCCACTCGATTCAAGTGATTGTTGCACTCAGACAATCTGAGCACAAGCTCAACGATTGAGCTTTTTCTCCTGAGTTTGCAGGCTAAGAAAATCGTCAGAGGTCTTATACCTCTTGACGTGGGCACGAGCCTGAAATCCCAATTTCAGCCCTGGAAACATCTCATATGTTCCGCGACGTTTCGAATACGTCTTTGGTGCCTCTACTTAAACCATTTAACTGAACTATCACGTAGTTATCAAAACGTGTATGTCCGATGTTCGCAACATCGACAAACGACGTTTGGGGTTCAGCACATTGAGCGGTGCATTAAGGACATAAGCTTTCTACTGATCGCATAATCGCTACTATCAACTTTCAACTATATTTTCTCTAGGAACATATCTAAATAGTGGAACTAAAGCGCGAGCTTACGACATAATTTGCAAAGATCTTTTGACTATGTTCAGGATAATTAAGTTCATCTTATGAACTCCCACTCAGATAGACATCCCTCTGGTCATGTAAGTGATTACATGATCCGAGTCAACTAGGCCGTGTCCGATCATCACGTGAGACGGACTAGTCATCATCGGTGAACATCTTCATGTTGATCGTATCTACTATATGACTCATGCTCGACCTTTCGGTCTCTGTGTTCCGAGGCCATGTCTGTACATGCTAGGCTCATCAAGTTAACCCTAAGTGTTTTGCGTGTGTAAATCTGTCTTACACCCCTTGTATGTGAACGTAAGAATCCATCACACCCGATCATCACGTGGTGCTTAGAAGCGACGAACTTTAGCAACGGTGCACAGTTAGGGGAGAACACTTCTTGAAATTGTTGTAAGGGATCATCTTATTTACTACCGTCGTTCTAAGTAAACAAGATGCATAAACATAATAAACATCACATGCAATTATATAGTAGTGACATGATATGGCCAATATCATATAGCTCCATTGATCTCCATCTTCGGGGCTCCATGATCATCATCGTCACCGGCATGACACCATGATCTCCATCATCATGATCTCCATCATCGTGTCTTCATGAAGTTGTCTCGCCAACTATTACTTCTACTACTATGGCTACCGGTTAGCAATAAAGTAAAGTAATTACATGGCGTTGTTCAATGACACGCAGGTCATACAATAAATAAAGACAACTCCTATGGCTCCTACCGGTTGTCATACTCATCGACATGCAAGTCGTGATTCCTATTACAAGAACATGATCAATCTCATACATCACATATATTCATCACATTCTTCTTGGCCATATCACATCACATAGCATACCCTGCAAAAACAAGTTAGACGTCCTCTAATTGTTGTTTGCATGTTTTACGTGGCTGCTATGGGTTTCTAGCAAGAACGTTTCTTACCTACGCAAAAACCACAACGTGATATGTCAATTGCTATTTACCCTTCATAAGGACCCTTTTCATCGAATCCGTTCCGACTAAAGTGGGAGAGACTGGCACCCGCTAGCCACCTTATGCACCAAGTGCATGTCAGTCGGTGGAACCTGTCTCACGTAAGAGTACGTGTAAGGTCGGTCCGGGCCGCTTCATCCCACAATACCGTCAAAACAAGATTGGACTAGTAACGGTAAGCATATTGAACAAGATCAACGCCCACAACTACTTTGTGTTCTACTCGTGCAAAGAATCTACGCAATAGACCTAGCTCATGATGCCACTGTTGGGGAACGTAGCATAAATTCAAAAATTTTCCTACATGTCACCAAGATCTATCTATGGAGAAACCAGCAATGAGGGGAAGGAGAGTGCATCTACATACCTTTGTAGATCGCTAAGCGGAAGCGTTCAATGGAACGGGGTTGATGGAGTCGTACTCGCCGTGATTCAGATCACCGATGACCTAGTGCCGAACGGACAACACCTCCGCGTTCAACACACGTACAGAGCGGATGACGTCTCCTCCTTCTTGATCCAGCAAGGGGGAAGGAGAGGTTGATGAAGATCCAGCAGCACGACGGCGTGGTGGTGGATGCAGCAGAACTCCGGCAGGGCTTCGCTAAGCAACTACGGGAGGAGGAGGAGGTGTTGCAGGGAGGAGGGAGGCGCTAGGGCTTATGGGTGCGGCCACCCCTCCCTCCCCTCCCTTTATATAGGCGCAAGAGAGGGGGAGGGCGCAGCCTTGCCCCTTCCTCCAAGGAAGGGGTGCGGCCAAGAGGGGGGAAGGAGTCCATCCTCCCCAAGGCACCTCGGAGGTGCCTTCCCCTCTTTGGACTCTCCCCTCTCCAAGTCTCCTTGGCGCATGGGCCTCTTGGGGCTGGTGCCCTTGGCCCATATGGGCCAAGGCGCACCCCCTACAGCCCATGTGGCCCCCAGGGGCAGGTGGACCGCCCCGGTGGACCCCCGGACCCCTTTCGGCACTCCCGGTACAATACCGATAAAGTGCGAAACTTTTCCGGCGACCAAAATAAGACTTCCTATATATAAATCTTTACCTCCGGACCATTCCGGAACTCCTCATGACGTCCGGGATCTCATCCGGGACTCCGAACAACATTCGGTTTGCTGCATACTCATATTCATACAACCCTAGCGTCACCGAACCTTAAGTGTGTAGACCCTACGGGTTCGGGAGACATGCAGACATGACCGAGACGGCTCTCGGGCAATAACCAACAGCGGGATCTGGATACCCATGTTGGCTCCCACATGTTCCACGATGATTTCATCGGATGAACCACGATGTCGAGGATTCGATCAACCCTGTATGCAATTCCCTTTGTCAATCGGTACGTTACTTGCCCGAGACTCGATCGTCGGTATCCCAATACCTCGTTCAGTTTCGTTACCGGCAAGTCACTTAACTCGTACCATAATGCATGATCCCGTGACCAACCACTTGGTCACGTTGAGCTCATTACGATGATGCATTACCGAGTGGGCCCAGAGATACCTCTCCGTCATACGGAGTGACAAATCCCAGTCTCGATCCGTGTCAATCCAACAGACACTTTCGGAGATACCTGTAGTGCACCTTTATAGTCACCCAGTTACGTTGTGACGTTTGGTACACCCAAAGCACTCTTACGGTATCTGGGAGTTACACGATCTCATGGTCTAAGGAAGAGATACTTGACATTGAAAAAGCTCTAGCAAAATGAACTACACGATCTTGTGCTATGCTTAGGATTGGGTCTTGTCCGTCACATCATTCTCCTAATGATGTGATCCCGTTATCAATGACATCCAATGTCCATGGTCAGGAAACCGTAACCATCTATTGATCAGCGAGCTAGTCAACTAGAGGCTTACTAGGGACATGGTGTTGTCTATGTACCCACACATGTATCTGAGTTTCCTATCAATACAATTATAGCATGGATAACAAACGATTATAATGAACAAGGAAATATAATAATAACTAATTTATTATTGCCTCTAGGGCATATTTCCAACAGTATAACATAATGGCAAACAATAATATGACAATTAAGCAGGTTGAATGCAATGCTGCAACATACTACTCATGAAGTGTATCATGCTTGTGCACCGAGTCCCTCGGACTCTCTTACCAAATGGGTTACTTCATAACCAACATCATCAAAACGGTGATCGCTCCCGGATCACAAACGAAACCAACACTTTGGTTTCCACAACAACGACCATCTCCATGGCCTCAACAATCTCCTCACATAACCAGTGCCAACCATATACTTTATTTAGTGTGCAAGATTAGCTTAATCATGTTGATCCATGGTGTGACCTACTTACGAGTTGTGTCCGTAACCGAGGACGCGAGTATCGATAGATTTAGTAAACACTCTGCAGAGGTTAGTACACTATACCCACACCACGGAACCCATGGCCTCGCACTCCCATTCGGGTGGACCAATAGCGTTCCGACAGAACCCTCCCATTGCCATAACACTCTCTCGGCCACTCCGACCAACTCCCCTCTTCGGCTAAGTCATGGGTGGCCCTGATGTCTAGCAAAGACATCCAACAGCCACCGTCGTGGCAAAACAATCAACGGTCCCAAACGGGGACAATGTACCATAACAACAACGAGCACTGTCGGAGGGATTGACCACGGGTAGCCTCATCGGCACCCTATGGTATTTCAAGACATTGGGGCTAGCTGTGCCCCTCACGCCTTCCAAACAAAAGTCTGACTCCTTGGGCCGGCTGGTCCAACGGGACGGCTGCAAGAAGATGGCACGCTCCCAACAGGCAGCCCCAGGGGGCCGGCATCTGGCAGGCGGCCCCGCGCCCTCTCAAAGTTCGCACCCATTTACCACGACAAGACAGGGCGTGGCTACAGTACGACCTGCCACCCCCGAATCCAGGGTGAGCGTGGCCACAGTGTGGGTGTACCAAGAGGATATCCCTCATCCGGCGTGGCACTGTTGACACGCCGCCCATGACGCAACCTTCGCCAGCGGTAGCCATGCTCCCATGATGGGCGGCCGATACAGTCCGCAGGCGGCAGGACCTACCTGTCCGCGAGCATCTAGAAGATGGCGCACCCTCAGCAGGCGACCTTGAGAGCAGGCCGACCTTTAACAGTCAGCCCTCCCTTCCCTCGGGGTTTGCGCGCCATTAAACTGATGAGATGGAGTGTGGCTACAGTGAGCGCCCGCCAGGCGGCGGGACTGTAGCCATGCCCCTCCCGACAAGGCCTTCACCATCAAGGGCGGGGCTACAGCAAAAGGCAATCAGCATGGCCTGCAGGCGGCGGGCCCTACCTTTCGGCCGACTTCGCGGCAGCCGGCGGGACCCACCAAGCGGCGGGCCCTAGCAGCCGGCGGAGAAGCCGGCTCTCAAAGACATTGACGGCCGGATCCTACACCCGACCGGATTACCGTTGTACCCTTGGGGGGGTAGGCCTATATAAACCCCCAAGGCTCACCCATGCAAAGGGTTCAGAACCCCAGCCAACTTACACACACACATAGAGAGAGAGAGGAGAGAGCTAGCCTTTGGCCTTCTTCTTCCTCTAGCCGAAACAGCTCAAGGAGCACACTTGTAGCTACTCTATTGATGATAGTCATCATGCGGAGACTCCGCAGAGCAGGACTAGGGGTGTTATCTCCTCAGAGAGCCCCGGACCTGGGTAAGACTCGTAGGCGCTCGAGATCTCGCTCACTCCCACTTCTAGGACCCGATGACTTACTACTATCCCCATCCATGATTAGCCACCCCCTAGCATATGTCGCTACACATCCCCGACATTTGGCACCCACCGTGGGGCAAAGTGCACCATCGTTCAGAAACATGTTCTGGACGGGAACCCTCTTCCTTCTTGGCGCGCACAGCCAGCCCGGCACGCCTGATGGCGCTTGTGTCGACGCGCTTCGTGGCGTGGAAGCTGCTTGCGCCGCAAGCCGCCTAGCTAATCTCCTCGGCGGGATCAGCCTCTCCGACGAGCCCGCACCCGACACGGGAGCAGACGACCCCGCGAGCTGCCTCGTTGGCCTCCTCGGAAAACTCTGCATCACCGATGAGCCCGCCTCTGACTTAGAGTCCGTTGGCTCCACCGATCCGCCCATCGAGATGCTCATCGACTCCGACATGGCCTCCACTGACGCCTTCCCCAGTAATGTGGATATCATCGACGACCCGCTCCCTCCACTCGCTAGCAACGCCAACGCTAGCATCATCGCAGAGGTGATGGTCACTGGCGATAGCTAGGACACATGCAGGGTCGCTCAGGACCAGCTGCGAGCGACCATGCAAGGCCTAGCTACCCCCATCGCTGCCAACACGGACAAGGCGACGCTGGAGTTATTCCGCGTGACGCTCCTCGAGAGTGCCAAATAGTTGGCTGCCATGAGACGTCGTGCTGAAGTCAACCCGCATGAGATTAACCGTGTCGTGGGTGGCATGCCGACTACTAACGAACCTAGCCGAGCAGGCACGGTCCAGCAGCGCGGCGCGGCTATTGCCAGCATGCTGAGAGTCGGACACCCAGTCTACATCACCCCAATGGAGAACCTGTGCACCGCTTAGGCGGTGGTAGATGAGCTGGAGAACCTAGAAGGCGATGTGCACTGCAGCCATATGATGCAAATCTAGGAGTTCCTCGACACCGCGGCTGTGCAGCAGGATGTGCACCGCCGCGTGTTGGAATCCGGCAAGCATGCCGAGAACAATCCGGCCCACCGAGATCATGGAGCAACCTCTCGGTCCCCAATAGGCGGCGCTCGCGATCAGCGAGACCAAGAGCCGGCTGCTAGTCGCAGTTGGCACACCCGCATCACGATTGTGCGTGACCAAGACGGCCGCCCATGAGCAGAAGAGCGGCGGGACAACCGTCCGCTTCCCCCACACCCCCCTGCAGAGAGAGGCGTGCTTCCCCACCGCCTGTTGACCATCCGACTCTCGGAGGCCGGCTTGGCCCCCGTGAAGGAGTCAGATAGAACGACGCGCGCCACCGGATTGAGCGGCTTGCTCGGTCCCTGGCCGTAGAAGATGAAGATGCAATCGGCCCAACCTGCTTTGGCCCCCGCATTCGCGATGAGCCCTTCCCCAAAGGGTTCTCGCTCCCCCGAGATACTCCCAAGTACAACGGCTCCGTGAAGCCGGAGGACTGGCTTGTCGACTACTCCACGACCGTCTACATAGCCAACGGCAACAAGCGCGTTGCCGTGAAGTATGTTCCTCTGATGCTCCAGGGCATGGCCCGGACATGGCTGAACAGCCTCAACCCCTACAGCATCAATAGCTGGATGGACTTCACTGATGTCTTCATCCGCAACTTCACTAGCACCTACAAGTGGCTGCCCAAGCCTCGCCATCTCTCCATGTGCGTCCAAGGCCCCACTGAGTCCACCCGCGACTACTCGCTGGGCTGAGTTGCGCAACTCCTGCGAGGGGGTGCATGAGGTGCAAGCCGTCGAGTACTTCATCGCCGGTGCCGAGAGGGCACCCTGCTCAAGCAAAAGCTCTTGTGCGACGAGCCGGCCACGCTAGACGAGCTCCTGAGCATGGCAGACAAATGTGCCACTGCCGACTCCTCCATGAAGTCGGAGATCCGGGTTGACGCGTCCGAGAAGGTGGCCCCGCCGGCTCCTCGCACACCGGCTGGCGATTCCAGCCGGCGCCAACAGCGAACGACAACAAACACAAGGCCTAGCAACCGGTCTCCAACAGCCGGCAAGTTACAACAATCGAAGACCAGCAGCTGGAGGGACAACCCGGACCCAAGCGTCAGAAGGGCGGCAAGCCGCTTGGTTCCCGCTTTCTCCTTCGAGCAAACCCTTGATGCCTTGTGCAAGTTCCATAGTGGCGCGAAGCTGTCTAACCACACCACCCGGAAATGCCACTGGCTCACCCGAATTGCCAAGGGCGAGGGCCTGCCGCCTCCGCCAGCTGGCCCGCTGGCTCCACCCCCTCAGCAGCCGGCGGTCCGACCAGTCGGCGCGATCCAAGATGAATTCCCCGAAGAGCATGGCACCTACGTTGTCTTCATCAGTGTGGCCAAAGACAAGCACAGCCGACGACAGCAGCACCGCGACGTGAATGCTGTTGCTTCAGAGGTTCCCCAACCCATCCACTGGTCCGAGAGGCCCATCACCTGGAGCCGTGAAGACCACCCGGCCGTGATGTCGACGCTGGGTGGCTACGCCGTGGTGCTGGACTCCACCTTCTCCACCGAGAGGCGGGCTTGCCGCTTATCCCAGATCCTGATAGACGGCGGTAGCAGCATCAATATCCTCTACCGCGACACCATGGAGAAGCTTAACATCAAAGAGAAGCAGCTCCAGCCTAGTCGGATTGTCTCCCACGACATCATACCCGGACTTTCCTGCTCTCCAATCGGCAAGATCAAGATAGATGTCATGTTCAGCGACAAGAACCATTTCCGCCGCGAGCCAATCTGGTTTGAGGTGGTTGACCTGGACAGTCCCTACCACGTGCTCTTGGGTCGGCCCGCACTTGCCAAATTCATGGCAGTGCCGCATTATGCCTACTTGAAGATGAAGATGCCGGGTCCCAATGGCATCATCACCATTGTCGGCGACTACCAGAAGTTGCTCATGTGCGCCGCCGCCAACAGTCGGTTGGCCGAGTCCCTCGTCATTGCCGAAGAGAAGCGCCTCCTTGACCGGGTGGTGGCCATGCCCAGCAAGTAGTCGGACATACCATCCGACCCCAAGGATACAGAGGCTCAAGGCTCCTTCCAGCCGGCCGAAGATACCAAGAAGATTGCCTTGGATCCGGCGCACCCGGCGAGGTTTGCTGCCGTAGGATCAAAACTCGACATCAAATGGGAAAGCGAGCTCGTCGATTTCCTCCTTGATAATCGGGACATATTCGCATGGTCTCCCAAAGACATGTTGGGTGTTCCGATGGATTTCGCCGAGCACAAGCTACATGTGAGGCCGGATGCAAAGCCGGTCAAGCAACCCCTCCACCGCCTGTCAGAAGAGAAGAGAAGGATTGTTGGTGAAGAGATCGCCCGCCTTCTAGTAGCCGGCTTCATCATGGAAGTATTCTACCCAGACTGGCTTGCCAACCCAGCCCTCATTCTGAAGAAGAACAAGTGGTGTATGTGTATCGATTACACTAGACTCAACAAAGCCTGCCCCAAGGATCCGTTTGCCTTGCCTCGGATAGATCAAGTGATTGAATCCACAGCCGGATGTGAGCCGCTATCCTTCTTGGACGCCTACTCAGGCTACCACCAGATCAAGCTGAACTGGGCCGATTGGCTGAAGACCGCCTTCATCACACCATTCAGAGCCTTCTGTTACCTGACCATGACGTTCGGCTTGAGAAATGTCAGCGCCATGTTTCAGCGTTGCATGCAGAAGTGCCTCCTCTAGCAACTCGGCAGAAATGCCCACGTCTATGTAAACAATATTGTGGTGAAGACGGAGAAGCGCGACACCCTTCTGGAGGATCTCAAGGAGACCTTTGATAATTTGCGCCGTTTTCAAATCAAGCTCAACCCGGAGAAATGTGTCTTCGGAGTCCCAGCCGGCCAGCTCCTTGGTTTCCTGATCTCTGAATGCGGCATCGAGTATAACCCTGTGAAGATCAAGGCCATCGAGCGGATGCAGAGACCGACTCGGCTATGGGACGTCTAGAAGTTCATCGGGTGCTTGGAATCTCTCAGCCGGTTCATCAGTCGGCTGGGCGAGAAGGCCCTACCCTTGTACCAACTGATGAAGAAGACAACTTGCTTTGAGTGGACTGACCAGGCGGATGAGGCTTTCCTCCAGCTCAAGAAGATGCTGACCATGCTGCTTGTTCTAGCTGCTCTGACTGCTAAAGAGCCCATGTTCCTCTACATCGCCGCCACCAGCCGGGTGGTCAGCACCGTGATCATGGTTGAGCGCCCAGAAGATGGCAAGGCATAGCCGGTCCAGAGGCCGTTTACTACCTGAGTGAGGTGATGTCCGCCTCCAAGCAGAACTACCCCCACTACCAGAAGATGTGCTACGACATGTACTTTGCCGCCAAGAAGTTCAAGAAGTACTTTCAGGAGCACACCATCACGGTCGTCTGCACCGCCCCACTTGCCGAGATCATAGGCAATAGAGATGCATCATGCCGGGTAGCCAAGTGGGCCATCAAGCTGCCCCCACACCATCCTCTACCAGCCCCGCACCGCCATCAAATCCCAAGGGTTGTCCGACTTCCTCATCGACTGGGCCGAGACCTAGTACCTGCCGGCAGCGCCAGATTCTACTCACTGGCGGATGCACTTTGATGGCTCTAAGAAGCGCACCGGTTTGGGAGCTGGCATTGTCCTCACCTCTCCCAAGGCGACAAGCTCAAGTACATGCTGCAGATTCACTTTGCCGCTTCCAACAACGTGGCCGAGTACGAGGCGCTCATACACGGACTCCGGCTGGCCAAGGAGATTGGTATCTGCCGAATTCTGTGCTATGGAGACTCGGACTTGGTAGTCCAGCAGTCGTCTGGCGGCTGGGACACCAAGGACGCAAACATGGTGAGCTACCACTTCCTCGTCCAGCAAATCGGCGGGCACTTTGACGGGCGCGAGTTCCTCCACGTGCCACGGGCCGACAATGAGCAAGCCGATGCCCTGGCCTGGATCGGCTCCACCCGGCAAGCCATACCAGCCGGCGTCTCACTCCAGTGTCTCCGCAAGCCCTCTATCAAGACTTCACCGGAATCAGAGTCCATCTTCATGCCGACTGCCCCCGAAGCAGTCAGATCCGGCTCGGGGACTTCAGCAGCCTGCCCGGGGACTTTGGCAGGCGGCCCGGGGACTGCAGTACTCAAACCCGGCCTGGGGACTTTAGAACCCAGCCCAGGGGCTGGAGTAGTCGGCCCGGGGACTTCAATGACGCAGCAAGCAGCGGCCGGCTCCGACCCGCCGCCTCCCAACCCAACCGCCCTGGTTCCGGTTGCTGTCATGACAGTAGTAGAAGCACCATCATGGACGCAGCCCATCCTCAACCTCCTGGTGAGCAGAGAGCTACCAGCCGATGAGATTCTAGCCCGGCAAGTGCAAAGCGGGCAGCAACATACACAATAGTGAACAGAGAGCTGGTCAGGCGCAGTGTGACTGGTGTTTTCCAGCACTGTGTTGAGCCAGAGAAGGGCATGGCCATCCTCAAAGACATTCACCAAGGCGAATGTGGTCACCATGCTGCTTCCAGATCCCTTGTCGCCAAAGCTTTCCGCCATGGTTTCTTCTGGCTGACTGCTTTGGATGACAGCAAGAAGCTGGTTCAAAAATGCAATGGGTGCCAACACTTTAGCTCCAAGCAACACCTACCGGCCTCTTCACTCAATACCATCCCCATCACTTGGCCATTTGCCGTTTGGGGTTTGGACATGGTGGGCCCATTCAAAACAGCATGCGGCGGCATGACCCACCTGCTGGTCGCCATGGACAAGTTCACAAAGTGGATTGAAGCAAATCCGATCAAGAAATTGAGTGTTTTGACTGCTGTGACCTTCACCGCGGACATCACCGTCCGGTACGGCACCCTGCATAGCATCATCACCGACAACGGCACGAACTTCCCCAAAGGCGCCTTGGCCCGTTTCTACGCGACGCAGGGCATCCGACTGGACTTAGCGTCTGTTGCCCATCCGCAGTCAAACGGCCAGGTGGAGCAAGCAAACGGCCTCATGTTGTCTGGCATCAAGCCCTGACTGGTTGAGCCGCTGGAGTGCTATGGCTGGCTGCTGGATCAAGGATCTGCCGGCCGTCCTTTGGAGTCTCTGGACTATGCCGAACAGAGCAACTGGCTTCACTCCCTTCTTCCTCGTGTATGGGGATGAGGCCGTCATCCCAACTGACATCGAGTTTGACTCGCCTCGCATCACCATGTACACGGAGGTGGAAGCGAAGGAGGCGCGGGAAGATAGCGTCGATCTGCTGGATGAGGCTCGACTGTTAGCACTCAGCCAGTCCGCCATCTACCAGCAGAGCCTACGCCGCTACCATAGCCGGAAGGTCAGGCCATGATCCTTCCGTGAAGGGGACCTTGTGCTCTGGCTGATCTAGCAAACAACCGGCCAGCACAAGCTCTTGGCTCCTTGGGAGGGGCCTTTCATCATCAGCAAGGCCCTGGGCAACGACGCCTACTACCTCATCGACGCACAAAAGCCCAGGGCACGCAAGAGGGACGATTCCGGCAAAGAGACGGAGCGCCCATGACCGTTTTACAGTTGATGCAGTGTATGTACCACTCTACCTTTTGTATTATGCAAAGATAACAGGTCCCCCGAGGAGCACTCGGGGACTACCTTTTTATCTATATGATAAGCTTGCATGTGAATCTATTATTTCATTCCTTCGCCTGGCACCGGGTCCGGTCAGCCGGCCCGGGGGCTCGCCGCCTTGTCCTATGTTGATACCACCTGCAGTCAGACAAGTAGTGTGCCGACATCTAAGCCCTCTCTCACCTTAAGCCACAGCTCGCAGAGCGACTGTCCGGCTGGCAAAGAGCTAAAGGCAGGAAATGATGTCCACACGAAAAATGACTAAGGAAAAAAATACCAGCATAGGCCAAGCCGGCTCCTCACCTCACCTGTCCGGCTGCTGAGCAGCCGGCCGCCCGGCTTCTCGCTTGACTAGCTACGCTCTAGATGGCTGAAGTAAGTTTTCTATCCTAAATGGCCTAGTCCTTGACCCGACCATAGAACTGCAGAGCGGCTATCCGACTGGCAAGACGACAACCAAAGGAACGCGGCAAGGGAAAAAGCCAAACAGAGCAAAAAAGCAAATCGAAGCCAAAACCTGGCAAGAGCGCAAGCGTGTGCGAATAAGATCATTTACATAGCAAAACGCTCATGCCAGCATTTAACAGAGTTTGAATTACACCCCCAGCGGGTGGACCTGCGCGAATTTAACTTGTTTGAGAGTTACAAGGCAGGGAAAACTTGAAAGATAAATGGCCTAGGCCAGGGGCACTACAGGCGGAGTGGACAGGTTGACCGAGGCAGAGGCACCGACTGGTGGAGCATCCGACTGGCGGGTCTCGGCCTGGTCGGCATGGGGAGCAGTCGGCACGGCCTTCCGGTGCTAGCTGGTCGAGGCTTGATCAGGATGAGGCCAGCTAATCACTCCGTCATCCAATGCGACGTCCTCGCCTTCCTTGTCCTTCTCCTCATCGCCCTCGTCGCTTGAGGCGATCTCCTCCGTCGAGTCCTCACCCTCCTCCGGGTTCAGCCCGAACCAGTTGGGCGGCACCTCAGCGCTTTCGTCGTCCCGCTCCGGGATGAAGATGGTGGTGTCGGCGTACTCAACGATCGCTGCAGTGCGCTTGACAAGCTCGCCATGCATGATCTCCAGCTTGGGTCCGGCCTCCTGTCGGAAGGTAGCCAGCTGGGCCAGATCTAGTCCCGGATACCAAGCCTTGACAAACTCCAAGGCCGTCCGAGTGCCCGCCCGGGTGGTGGCGCCCTTCCAAGCTTCAAACCGCTCAACCACCACCTCCAGCCAGTCAGCAGTCCGCCTGGGGGTGCGGGGGACCTGGGCATGCGGCCAGAGCGCAGTCAACACCTGCTACTCGGCGTGCTGCAGGCGGCAGAGCAGACATCGAGCTGGATCCAAGCGCGTCTTGATGGCCAAAAGCTGCTTGCCAAAGTTCCGAGGCGCGTTTGGCAGAATGTCTACGCCTGCCCACCTCCGCTGCTTGTGCCGCGCTTCGATGGCCTGGCTGACCGCAACGAACTGACCAGGAAAAAAATCTGTTCAAGAAGGAGGGCAAAGAGTTTAGAAGCCAGAATCTGGCTCGCGCAGCAGTCGGCGGCCGTACAAAGAGGATACAATTTACCTTTGATTATGTCCTCAACCTCTCCGTAGCCGTACGACAAGAACTCCCTCTCGGCCCAGTTCGAGCACTGAGTCTCGAACTCGGCCTTGAGAAGAGCTTCGCCATCCTTCAGCTGCTGGACCTCCGCCTTGTGCTTCTCCGCCTGGTCCGCTAGCTCCTTCGCCAGTCGGTCGCACTCCTTGGTGGCCTGGCTGCGCTCCTGCTCCTTCGTGTGGAGCTCGAACTCGACCTCACCGCGGCACTTCCGCAAATCAGCGGCAGCCTCTGCCAAGACATGGAAGATAAAATGTCAGCATCAACCAAAAAGCAAGTAGTCATCAGAAGATCCGGCCCGACTTCTCAGCAGTCGGTCCGAATCTTAGGGGCTACACCCAGTGGGTGTGCTGACGCGCCCCTGCGGAAAGAAAGATGAAGTGCTTACTTTGGCTCCGCGTCAGATCAGCGGTCCGCTTGACTAGCTCCCGGTTCTAGGAGTTGAAGGCGGCCACACGAAGACTGTGGTAATTCTGCAACAGAACGACAATTCAGCACTTGCATCATACCTTGAAGTTCCGAACCACCTGCTCAGCAGCCAGCCCGGTACTCGGGGGCTACACCCAGTGGGGGTGCGCACCACAGAAGATCACAAGAATCAAAAACAAAAAGCATAGAGCGTACCTGGACGGATGCCTGCATCATCAAAAGCTCCTTCCTGGACTACAGGAGGGTGTCACCGTGGGCGTTGATTTGGGCCAGGATGTCCTGCACCGCCACGTTGAGGACACTTGTGCCGGCCCCGCACGTCCAGTCCGGCGGAGCGGCGTTGATGGCCTTGACAACAGGCGCCGACGATCTCGCGGCCCCAACCTCCACGGCCTTGGCACTGAGACCACCTTCACTAGGCGGTGGCGCGCCAGGACACGGGGCATTGCAAACTAGCCCCCCACCAGCTCGCTATCAAACGGCGACAGCACCGGCACTTCGGGTCGGGTGCCTTGCTGATAACCCACAAGTATAGGGGATCAATTGTAGCCTCTTTCGATAAGTAAGAGTGTCGAACCCAACGAGGAGCTAAAGGTAGAACAAATATTCCCTCAAGTTCTATCGACCACCGACAGCAAGTTTTATGTGGGAGAGGCATAAGCTAACATACTTTCTCTTCTTGGATCATATGCACTTATGATTGGAACTCTAGCAAGCATCCGCAACTACTAAAGATCATTAAGGTAAAACCCAACCATAACATTAAAGTATCAAGTTCCCTTTATCCCATACGCCACAACCCCCTTACTCGGGCTTATGCTTCTCTCACTCAAGCAACCCACTATAAGTGAATCATGAACGTATTGCAACACCCTACATCGGGAATCCCTCATGCTTGCGCGACACGGAGGGCACAATAGGACAGCAACATAACCACAAGCAAATTAAACCAATCATAGCAATTCACCAATCACCGATAGGACAACGAAAATCTACTCAGACATCATAGGATGGCAACACATCATTGGATAATAATATGAAGCATAAAGCACCATTTTCAAGTAGAGGGTACAACGGGTTGCGGGAGAGTGGACCGCTGAATATAGATGGGGGGAAGGTGATGGAGATGTTGGTGAAGATGATGGAGGTGTTGGTGTAGATCGCGGTGATGATGATGGCCCCCGGTGGCGTTCCGGCGCCACCGGAAGCGAGAGGGAGAGAGCCCCCTTTCTTCTTCTTCCTTGACCTTCTCCCTAGATGGGAGAAGGGTTTCCCCTCTGGTCCATGGTCTCAGTGTTTGGATTTCTCTCTCTGTCTCTCTCTGATCTGCGTTCTGGTATTCTGCCCTTTCACTGTTTCTTATATATCCGGAAATCCGTAACTCCGATTGGATTGAAACCTTCGCCATGATATTTCTTCGAAAATTAGCTTTCTTGCGGACAAAGAAGAGCAGAAACCGCCTTACGGGGTGCCCACGAGGGTCAGGGGCGTGCCCCCTTCCTCGTGGCCCCCTCGGGCACCGTCTCGCATCGATTCTTCTTCCCAAATATCACAAATATTCCAAAAATATTCTCCATCCGTTTTTATCCCGTTTGGACTCCGTTTGATATGGGTTTTCTGCGAAACATAAAACATGCAACAAACATGAACTGGCACTGGCACTGGATCAATATGTTATTCCCAAAAATAATATAAAAAGTTGCCAAAAGTATATGAAAGTTGTAGAATATTGGCATGGAACAATAAAAAATTACAGATACGACGGAGACGTATCAGCATCCTCAAGCTTAATTCCTGCTCGTCCTCGAGTAGGTAAATGATAAAAAGATAATTTTTGATGTGGAATGCTACCTAGCATAATCTTGATCATGTAATCTAATCATGGCATGAATATTAAGACACGAGTGATTCAAAGCTATAGTCTATCATTTGACATTAAGACAATAATACTTCAAGCGTACTAATAAAGCAATCATGCCTTTTCAAAACAACATGGCCAAAGAAAGTTATCCCTACAAAATCATATAGTCTGGCTATGCTCCATCTTCATCACACAAAGTATTTAAATCATGCACAACCCCGATTTTAGCCAAGCAATTGTTTCATACTTTAGTATTCTCAAACCTTTTCAACTTTCACGCAATACATGAGCGTGAGCCATTGATATAGCACTATAGGTGGAATAGAATATGATGGTGGGATTTACCTGGAGAAGACAAAAAGGAGAAAGTCTCACATCGATGCGACTAATCAACGGGCTATGGAGGTGCCCATCAATTGATGTCAATGTGAGGAGTAGGGATTGCCATGCAACAGATGCACTAAGAGCTATAAGTGTATGAAAGCTCAAACTGGAAACTAAGTGGGTGTGCATCCAACTTGCTTTCTCATGAAGACCTCAGGCATTTGAGGAATCCCATCATCGGAATATACAAGCCAAGTTCTATAGTGAAAATTACCACTATTATATGAAAGTGACAATATAGGAGACTCTTTATATGAACATGGTGCTACTCTGAATCACAAGTGTGGAGAAAGGATAGTAACATTGTCACTTTTATTCTCTTTTTTTTGCGGGCTTCTTGGGCCCCCTTTTTTTATTTAGGCTTCTTTGGTCTCTATTTTTTTCGGGACAATGCTCTAATAATGATGACCATCACACTTTATTTACTTACAACTCAATATTACCACTCGATATCTCGAACAAAGATATGAATCTATATGAATGCCTCCGACGGTGTACCGGGATGTGTAATGATCTAGAATAGCAAAGATATCAAAAAACAGACCAGCCATGAAAACATCATGCTAGCTATCTTACAATCATGCAAAGCAATATGACAATGAATGCTCAAGTCGTGTATATGATGATGATGGAAGTTGCATGGCAATATATCTCGGAATGGCTATGGAAATGCCATAATTGGTAGGTATGGTGGCTGTTTTGAGGAAGATATAAGGAGGCTTATGTGTGACAGAGCGTACCGTATCACGGGGTTTGGATGCACCGGCGAAGTTTGCACCAACTCTCGAGGTGAGAAAGGGCAATGCATGGTACCGAAGAGGCTAGCAATGATGGAAGGGTGAGAGTGCGTATAATCCATGGACTCAACATTAGTCATAAATAACTCACATACTTATTGCAAAAATTTATTAGCCATCGAAACAAAGTACTACACGCATGCTCCTAGGGGAAGGGTTGGTAGGAGTTAACCATCGCGCTATCCCGACCTCCACACAAAGGATGACAATAAAAATATATCTGATGCTCCAACTTCGTTCATAACGGTTCACCATACGTGCATGATACGAGAATCAAAAACCTCAACACAAGTATTTCTACTAATCCACAGTCACCCACTAGCAGGACTCTAATATCACCACCTTTATATCGCAAAACTATTGCAAGGAATCAAACATATCATATTCAGCGATCTACAAGTTTATGTAGGATTTTATGACTAACCATGTGAATGACCGATTCCTGTCATCTCTCTAAGTAGATATAAGTGAAGCAAGAGATTTTAATTCTTTCTACAAAATATATGCCCACGCGCTAACAAATATAAGTGAAGCAAAAGAGCATTCTACAAATGGCGGTTTTCTATGTGAAGAGAAACATGCAATCCAAACTTCAAATGATATAGGTGAAGCACATGAAGCATTCTATAAAGCTGTACTCAAAAGATTTAAGTGAAGTGCAATGAGCATTCTATAAATCAACCATGGACTATCTCATACCAGCATGGTGCATAAAAGAAAAGTGAAAACTAAATGAAAAAGACGCTCCAAGACTTGCACATATCGCATGAACGAAACGAATCCGATAACATACCGATACTTGTTGAAGAAAGAGGGGATGCCTTCTAGGGCATCCCCAAGCTTAGACGCTTGAGTCTCCTTGAATATTTACTTGGGGTGCCTTGGGCATCCCCAAGCTTGAGCTCTTGCCTCTCTTCCTTTTCCTCATATCGAGACCTCCTCGATCAAACACTTCATCCACACCAAACTTCAAGAGAAAACTCGGTAAGATCCGTTAGTATAATAAAGCAAATCACTACTCTAAGTACTGTTGAAAATCAATTTATATTTAGTTTTCGAATTGTGTCTACTGTAATATAACTTTTCCATGGCTTAATCCACTGATAGGAATTGATAGTTTCATCAAAACAAGTAAACTATGCATCAAAAACAGAATCTATCAAAAATAGAACAATCTATAGCAATCTGAACATTCACCATACTTCTGGTACCCCAAAAATTCTACCAAAATTAGGAAACAAAAACTATTTGTACAGCAAGACAGTCCAAAAAGTTTCAGAACTGTTGGACGTTCCAGTAAAAAAATGTAAAATCGCGCACTACAGCCAAAGTTTCTGTCCTGCACCGCACAAACCAACAAGCATTGTAAACATCCCAAAGGCAAACCTTGGAACACTATGTTTATAATACAATGGAATTATACAAGGGGATAATTATTTTTGATGAAAAGTTTCTATAATTAAGATTCAGAAAGTTTCCGTGAGCATGAACAAAGTTCAAGGAGCTCTCCCACTTCAATAATGCTTGTTTCTCTCACTTTCACTTTCCTTTTTGAAAAGTTCTGGGTGCCCCTCTTTATTTTTTTATTTTTAAACTATATAAAAGCACTCAACAGAAATAAATGACTCTCTAAAACTTCCGGGTTGTCTCCCTGGCAGCGCTTTCTTTAAAGCCATTAAGCTAGGCATATAGTGCTCAAGTGATGAATCCACCCGGATCCCAAGGTATATCAAAGACAATTTTAATTAACAATGATTTGTAATTTAGTAGTGAGCACAAAGTAACATATATCATGCAACCATGAAGTCTAACTCTCTTCCTATGCATCTTCATGTCATAAAAGAACAATTCTTGCACAGATAGTAAAGGCCAATACATAGTATAAACAGTTTCTTGCAATTCTATCGTGTTGGAAACATAAAGAGGCGGAGATATAGTTCCTCTCTCATAGTAATTGCAAGTAGGAGCAACAAGCACATGCATATTATATCTATCAAAATTATCATGTGTAACGGTAAAAGGCAAGCCATCAATATAATCCTTAATAAGCACAAACTTCTCCGATATAGTGTAGCTTGGAGATTTCAAAAAGATAATAGGACTATCATGCGTGGGTGCAATAGAAACAATTTCATGTTTAACATAAGGAACTATAGGAAGTTCATCTCCATAAGCATCATTCATATTGGCATATTGGCCACAAGCATAGCAAGTATCATCAAAAAGGGGTATTTCAAGAGAATCAACCGGATCATAGCAATCATCATAGCAATCATCCTTTGGTAAGCATGAAGGGGAATTAAACAATGTATGAGTTGAAGAGTTACTCTCATTAGAAGGTGGGCACGGGTGATCAATCCGCTCTTCTCCTTTTGTTCTTCGCTCTCCTCCTCATCTTTTTCATCCAATGAGCTCACAGTTTCATCAAATCCTTCTTCCATAGACTCCTGCAAAATATTAGTCTCTTCTTGGACAGCGGAGACTTTCTCAATAAATGCATCAATATCGGAATTGTATTTATAATTCTCATAACAATATTTAATTATAGCAAAATTTTTAGGTTTGTAAACAGCATCATCAAGATTTTCACACTCTTTAAATAAAGATTCAATCTCATAAGCACCCATAAAAGCAACGAATTCTTCTATTTGTTCCACATCATAGTAATCATATATACCATTAGCATAAGAAGCTAAGGTTTCATTACCATTAAATTTGCATGAAAAGGGAAGGTGTGGAGCGTTCATCCTAGAGCAACAAGTATAATCATATCTCAAGCATAGTTGCCTAGCATACCAATACAACATATAAATTTGATCCCATAATAGTTTCCCTTTTTGTGCCAAGGAATAATCCCTAAAGTAGTCACGTTGATCCAACGTGTCTCCCATAACATAATTGAATGGGGGTTTCTC
This sequence comes from Triticum dicoccoides, assembly GCF_002162155.2. NCBI lineage: Eukaryota > Viridiplantae > Streptophyta > Magnoliopsida > Poales > Poaceae > Triticum > Triticum dicoccoides. The sequence continues at coordinate 489,739,084 of NC_041393.1, forward strand.
AGGATTATCAAAGTAGTACATAATATCTTTCACATAATGAGCATCGAGCGTTTTAGGAGGTTCCCCATCTCCATGAGTAGCAAGTAAACCTAATTTTTTTGGTATTTCATAACTAAAGATAGAGAACAACTAAGAACATCAAATAAAAATTACTTAGTGATAAAGCAAACAAATACACACGAGAATATTCACCCCACGCTATGACTCCCCGGCAACGGCACCAGAAAAAGGTCCTGATAACCCAAAAGTATAGGGGATCAATTGTAGCCTCTTTCGATAAGTAAGAGTGTCGAACCAAATGAGGAGCTAAAGGTAGAACAAATATTCCCTCAAGTTCTATCGACCACCGATACAACTCTACGCACTCTTAGCGTTTGCTTTACCTAGAACAAGTATGAAACTAGAAGGACTTTGCAGGCGTTGTTGGATAGGTTTGCAAGATAATAAAGATCACGTAAATATAAACTTGGGGCTGGTTAGATTAAGAAGCAATAAAGTTAGTATAGCGAGTGTGGAAAAGTGGCGGTAGGAGTTGTGAAATTGTCCCTAAGCAATTGACTACTTTACTAGACCGATAGCAAGTTTTATGTGGGAGAGGCATAAGCTAACATACTTTCTCTTCTTGGATCATATGAACTTATGATTGGAATTCTAGCAAGCATCCTCAACTACTCAAGATCATTAAGGTAAAACCCAACCATAGCATTAAAGTATCAAGTCCCCTTTATCCCATACGCCACAACCCCCTTACTCGGGTTTATCACTACAAAAAAATATACTTCCGTGATGATACGTGTTTGTCATAGCAGGTCACGTTTTTTGTCATGCATGTACATCCATGACAAATTTATGACAGAATCAAGATAGTCATACCTGTGCTGTCGTAGAAGTGTTCCATGACATTACCAAAATTATCATCACGGAAGTGTCCACTTCCATGACGATAAATCACGTGTCACAGAAGTGCTTTCGTCAAGGGTGACCGACACGTGGCATCCACCGTAACAAAACGCTGTTAAACTATCGGGTCGGGTTTTGGATCCGATAACCCGTTAACAGCCCCGACCAATGGTGATTTTCCATGTGTAAAATCATCATTGGCTGGAGGAAACACGTGTCGGCTCATCGTTGGGACAGATGTCATCCACTCATTGGACAGAAAGCGCCTATGATACGTTGACAGGTGGCACGACCCAACAGAGGCCCATTCCTATGAAAAGGCCGGCCCATTTGACTTGGTCAAAAGATGGCGGGCCGTCCCATGTAAAGCATGTTAACGTCCTGTTCGCATATAGCCCATTTACATCCCGCTAACCCAAGGCCCGCTACGCCGTATCCGAATTAGGCCCAGTAGCGTTACCTGGGCCATCCAATATGATTCTAGACCGTTTTCACTTCTAGCCCATGTATGGCCCATGACGTCTTTGGCCCATATGAGGCCCTATGTAACTCTTGGCCTATTAATGGCCCGTGGTGAAACTGGCCCGTAATGAATAGTGTATCACTTTACACCCATTAACGGCCCATGGTGAAACTGGCCCGTAATGAACAGTGTATCACTTTATACCCATTAACGGCCCGTTATTCCGTTGGGCCGTTTCCAGCCCATGTTATCTTTCGTCCTTCTCAGAGCCCATTTATTCTTGGGATCATTTCCAGCATTTGTTTACTTACGGCCCATTACTGTCATTTTCTGCTTGTGGGCCAAATTCAGCCCGTGGTTACAATCGGCCCGTTTGTGGTCTGTTAATACGTTGGGCCATTTTCATAGCGTCATCAAATATGGCCTATTAATGATGGCCCGTTATGGTCGGCCCATGAACGGACGATTCCAACTCTAGCCCGTTTACGACCATATTGCGTCCTGTTATTGGCCCATGTTTGGCCAATCAATCATACTGCCCGTATAAGGCCCATTGATGATACGACCCGTAGAAGGCCCATTGTTTCTACGGCCCATAGAAGGCCCATTGTTTCTACGGCCCGTAGAAGGCCCACTGTTTCTATGGCCCATAGAAGGCCCACTATTTCTACGGCCCGTAGGAGGCCTAGTCTCACTACAGTAAATATTAGCCCATGGTTATTGTGGCCTAGTTTTAAAAAATAGGTTATTGCAGCCACTAGCAAACCGCGGAAAAAGAACTGCTATGACTACAAGCAAACAAATAAACAAGACAACAAGGAAATGAATAAGCAAGCAACTTACGCTAGGCTATCATGACTATCACACATATTACATCCACTGGGCATCAAAGTTCGCCACCAGTGCAAATAAACGCGCCGACAAAAGAATATGCAAAACTGAGAGCACTTCAGAAGGCACTAGGCCTGGCTAGGTCGGCCCCCCAAACAGCTGAAGAAGCTGAGTAGACCTCAGTTGTGTCAATCATAGATGCATCAACACTAGATTTAAGGCATGATGGTGCGCACGGCAGTCCTCTAACATCTTCATTGCATCTTTGACTTCAAGTCGGAGCTGAGCTGAAGCAAGCCTTTCCGCCTTAAGTTGAGACTGAAGAAGTCAAATTGATTGAGGCAGCGACTGCACAGAGGTTTTCTCACTCCTGTTGGTGAGTAGCTTCAACTCACTGTCTTCATCAAGACAGGACCTTGGGGTCATCTCGCTATCCTCAAGATGGTTTGGCTCACTATCTTCCCTAAAGTTCTGCCTGGCGTAAGAGATACGACTCTGAAAGAGAAACAAGGAGACACGTAACAGGTTTCACAATTATATAAGCAAATAAATGGATCTGTTCTGCATAAGGAACATGTTTTTACAACTACAATTTGAAACCGGTAGTTGTTGCAAACATCCAACCAGATGTAAACAACAAAGCAAACAACAGTGGAGGAAATGATGCCTATCCAAATCTATACTAGAACAAAGTTTGAAGGCTTGAGAAGGATGAACTTACATTACATGTTAACACGGGCTGGACAAAGCCCTTCTCCATGTTGATGGAAGGATAATTCAATAAATTCCCCAAAGAAAATTCTTTATAAGCGTTGCCATTATTCTACATTTTGCAAAGAGTAAATATAGATCAAATAATATTGGAAGAAATAGAGGATAATGAAGCTCAGGTGCAGACTGATGATACATAATCAAATAGCAATTAATAAAGTACATCGTTACAAGGCAAAAGGGAGAGAGGTACCGACAAGAGCAATGCAGAGCCCATTATTGTTTTGAGATCGTATGATCCTCTGAGCAAGGAGATTCATCTGAAATTAGTTTTCATACAAGAGAGAAGGTAAGGCACAAGCAGAAATTTAGAAGTTCAAATTTTGAATTGATATCATAGACAGTACCTGACACTGGGCTCCCAGCAGTTCTAATAGGGGTTTGGCCACTGGAGTAGGGGTAAAACGTGGTATAGTTGGGCCTGTGTTTTCTGTGGCTGCTGATCTATCTGATTTAACAGGTATCACTACCTTTTCCAAATACCTAGTTTGTACTCCTTGAGGATCTGCACTCACCCTCTTCCTTTTGGACATCTATTACGAAAGAACAACATTTGACTGGAAAAACATAGTGTAACAACACATGGAAAAGGTACAGAAAATGGATAGGTATGGCATATACTCATATATGATGCTTAAACTAAGCAGATGGTGTAACAAAGTGGAAGTAATGCAAGAGGTCATATGCAAAATATGTGCGACCAATACAACTTTGCAAAGTTAGAGCAAGCACCTTGATGGGTGAATAAGATAGGCCATCCTCCACCATGCCAAGTTTGTTAGCCAGTGGATCGTTCCGCAATATTCCTCTCATGCGCCCATTCTCATATTCATTTTGATAATGTTCAATATCTGACATGCATGAAAACATAAAAACAAGTGAGATTTTCTTTGTAATGCAGAAGTGATTCTAATCCAATACTGCCTCCTTGTAAACCCCTTTCTGCTATCTCTGCAATTCTTTTAAAAGATGCCATGCATGCTGTAATTTGTTGTGTGCATTAATATAATGTGACCTACTACTCAAAATATGAGAGCTCCAGAAGTGATGACACTTCGCAGATGACAGCTTCAACATATAGTAAAGAAGAACAAGTCGACCTAACTTGACAGATTCAAAATATACTAAGGGAGAACAACTCGACCTGACCAATCGAACGCAAGAGAAGAGTATCTTCTTAAAGAAGAGCATCTTCTTAAAGAAGAGCAGAAGAGCAAGCAAATTGAAGATATTACAAGTCTTTCAATACAATGTCAGTTGGCCACCCATGATGAACCAGAGCGCACAGAGAAATACTATTCTTTTCGGTCTCTCCATATGTGGCTCACATGCATTTCGAAACTAAAGTAGGAACATTTAGCTAACCAATTAAACATCTCTCAGTTTTGCTAATATCAGCAATAATATCAGATATGAATTTGTACAACTAAGCTTGTTTAGCTTGATGAGTGGAGAAGTGCTATTACGACACGAACCACGTAGGCTTATTGTGGTCATCATAAAATGGGGAAAACATAAGCATGATGAGTACAATGTTGACCGTGGCAGTGGGATGGCAGATCTGAAGCTGCAAACCGCGCAAAGGGTAGTTAGCAACCGATGTTTGCTTTGAAATAACAACTAAGATTTGGTATGGACAAGAAAGTAAGGTCAACAAGTGACAAAGAAATGCAATTATGCTGTCTCTCTATATGTCGTGACATGCATTTGGAAACTCAAGTGGGACCTTTAGCTAACCAATTAAATGTGTCGGTTAACTAATATTAGTATCATATCACAATCATATTTGAACAAGTAAGCTTTCGAATTCTGAGTGCGTGTTGTTTAGCTTGAAGGGTGGAGTAATGCTAGCACGACAGAAAGCACCTACACAGATCATAGTATAGTAGATAAAAGGGGAAAACCCTAAGCATCAAGAGAAAAATCAGGAAAGTGGAACTAGCTGGACCAGTGGGTGGTGCACATGCTTTTCGAAACGAATATAGGAACATTAGGTGACCAATTAAACGTTCTCTGTTTTAGTGATATGAGCATCATATCAGATTCGTATTTCAACATATGAGCTTTGGGTTGAGGTCTTGAGGAGCAGTGCTAGCACGACATGAAGCACCTACGGTGATGGTAGTGAATATAAAGGGGGGAAACCATAAGCTTTACGAGTATAGTGCCCGTGCCATGGCGGATCTGAAGGTGCAAACCGGACAAAGCTACTTCGCAACCAATGTTTGCTTTCAACTAGCCACTACGATTTGGTACGGACAAGAAAAGTATAGTAAACAATTTATGATCTATTTTGCGGGTGAGATCAATAACTTAAGCACATATGGAAGAGTACCACCTCTCTCACGACGCCGTGTAGGCCTATGCTGATACGTTGAGAGTGCTGCAGGTGCGATGGCTGTCAGCGGCAGGGAAGAAAACTTTAGACGACAGTCAGCCGGGTCGGGGGATATACCCTGTTGCCGTGGACGAGGCGGTCGTAGGAGCAGCAACGACAAGGTGGACGACAGCACCGATGAAGCCATAGGAGGCGATGGAAGGATCCTGGTCCAGTGCCATGGATGAGAGACGTCCATCTCTTGCAGTGGACGACGGGGTAGGGGTAGCGGCTCCAGCAAGATGGAGGATGGGGTGGCAGACGGAGGAGGCTTGCCACAGTGCGGAGGTTGTCGTGCCGCTGATGGTGTATGAATGGGGAAATGTGGGGGGAGGGGGGATCTCAAACTTTGGGACACGCTTCTCTGAAATGGGGGAAAGTTATGAACTTATCCCCCATTTAAAATTTCGGACATCGCGTCGGTTGGGGATAGGACGGTAATCTCGCATCTCCCAAATATTTGCCGGTAACTATTTCGGGCGAGGAGAGGGTGTTTTTCCGCCCACGGTTGGCGCCCACGGTGTATGAACGGGGCTGACATGTAGGGCGGTTGTGTCACGTCTGATGTTAGTTACACATCTGCCCCTATTTAAAATATTAGACTACATCGATTTTGGACAAGGAGAGTTTGTTTTGCCGCCCACCGTGCATGAATGGGGAAATGGAGGAAGAGACACATGTCTTTCAGACGAGCTTGAATCAAATGTGTTTTTCCGCCCATGTTTGGCACCCACCGTGTCTGAATGGGCTCAGAGGCCGTCGTGTCACGTCTGATTGAAGTTACTAGTCTACCCCTATCGACAACAGTGTAAATCCGGTCGATAAGGATGTCAAGTGTCAGGGGTAGACAGTAATTTCCATCTTGCAAACACTTGCTTCGGGAAGCCCACAAATTATAGTGGGTGTTTAGGCGCTTCGTTCAAAACTTGGGGGAATTAGCATTCACGTTTGCCCTGGGCCCTGGCAAACTAAATTCAAATCCAATTTGTATTCAATTATGAATATCCATAGATAATTATACGTTTTGTTATTTATTTCTTCAAAACCACAACAAAGATTTATTCCACCTTTATATATGATTATGATTTAGAAATGCCGTGATCTTCGAATTCAGTAGGTTGGATACACTCTGAGTCAAACAGTTATTTCATCCAATACAATATGCTCACACGAAAAACAGTTCACCTTATGTCAATCATACAAGTAATGAGGATTACCTCGCCTAAAAAATCCGGATCATTACAACACATGGACAAGATAGGGGGTCTTGCAACATAATCCATTCAGAGACATGACACAACCTGCAAGTACAATAATCTAATGACAATTTCAATTGGTATCTAAAGAAGAACCGGGATTACCTTGGGCTTCAGATAGCAGAAACAGCAGGACCTCCTCCATCTTCAAATGCAACATTCTTACTTCCTCCAATTCTTGGGTTGCTTGCATAATGCGTGCCACTAATTCCGTAATTTCCTGCCTCAAGATAAAGATTACCTCATTCATGGCAGCCACACCATCTCTTTCTGCCCCTAGTAGAAACTCAAGCACTATAATATCTGTGCTTAGACTGCTCTCCAGCTGTGTTGCCTCTGAACTGCTACCATCTGGTAACATGGATGGCGCACTGCTTCCACAAATAGATTCTGGGGTTGTACATTGTGTCCTAGTGTGAACGGCATCCTGAAAGGTTTCCGCTGGACATAAGTAAGAGATAGTTATCGTATGATCCAGGCAGTAAGCTTACATGGTAAACGACGGACGAATTATTACCGAGCATGGCAAACTATATTTAAATGGTTCGAAGTAGCATCAGCCAAAAAGAAATTAAAATGGTAAGATGAAACTTGAAGGGAGTGTACCACCGCTATATTTAAGTTGCCAAGGCATCTAAGTAGTTGAAATAATCTGAGAAAGCACTTAACAGTGTGGCCTCATATAAACTACGAAGACAGTCTTGTGATGAAGTTGAGAGGAAAAGTTAAGGACTCAAATGAAATAGGCATGCATTTCTTTACGATAGTAAAGCAGGCACTGCTGACATATTGGCCAACCCAGGTATAGCGTAACAACAAACAAGCATTAGAATCAAGCAATACAACAAAGCAGACAACTGAACTATTTGTAATTCGGTAGGATTACAGGTTGAGGGCACAAGCCAAGAAAGCAGCCCACTCGCATTACATTTCACATGTACTAAAACACACTGGCTTACCATATGTTGCTGTGAAGCCTCACTGATGTTGCATTGTTCTTTGAAGATATCGTCAGCATCTTGTGGTTGCAAATCTAGTTGTTGTAGTTTATTCTGCACCCTCTATTTAGGTAAAATTAAATTTAATCGCATGCACTGGTCCGAATTGATCATTAATGGTTTATCTAAACTAATGAAAGAAGGGTGTGTGCATACACGACAATATATCTGCTTCCCTCTATTTTTATGCTTGTTCGAGGTGCCAGCCCCAAAAGAACGAATATTTTGCTTGATGGGGTTGGCAACTCCATAATAATAGGAGCATCAAATTAGTCATGCAACTTGGGAAGATCAAGAACACACAAACAAGTAATGAACAGAGGCTCGGAGCAGTGATGTAATAGCTAGCACCAGAACATGTAGGGTAAAACGAACAAAAAGCAGCGGAACCACATGCTAGTTTGCTGATGTGTAATTAAGCATACAGAACATTAAGCAGTCTGATGGAACCAACAGGTGGCATCAGAACAAAACTAAAGCATAGTAACTATATGTGCACTGGTATGTAATTTAGCACATGTAACATGTTCACTGCCAGAAGTATGGCCCTACAGGTGCAAGCAAAATAACGCATCTCATGAAAAACTGAATGATGCCCTCAAGAAATTCAAAGGTGCGGTGCTTATGCTAGGAAAGTGAACGTAGGTGCCGGCCGTTGGATAATAGTACCTGATTCTCGGTGGCATATGGGTATCGATGTCATACTTGATAGCTAAGGATCGTCGATGGTGCTCGTGTTGCGGTTGCGTTTGGGCTGGCTGTCGCCGTCGCTGAAGCGGATCTGGTGCTACGGGTTGCGGTGCCTATCGACATAGAAGAAAGCTCATCTGTGGTAAGTGAACAGTTGCACGATAAAGAGAAAAAACGAAGGAATACAAATCGAAATAACCTGATGAGGCTGCGGCGTTGGTAAAGCAGGGCCAGTGGAGTTGAATATGGCATCCGTGGAGCGGGTCCGGTGCAGTGGACAAAGGCTTTGGCGGGCGCGTTGTACAGTGCTTTCGGTGAGGCGGATCTGTTGCGGCGAACGAGGGCTTGTATGAAGGGCCAGCGAAGGGGCGGACAAGGGAGTCAGTGAAGGGCCTACGGTATGGTGGACGAGGGTGCCGGTTAAGCAGATCCGGTGCGGTGGACCATGATGGCGGTCAAGGACATCTGGAGCGGTGGACAAGCCAGTCGCTGAAGCGGCTGCGGTGAAGTGGTGAGTTGGCAGTTGGGGGTTCCAAGGTGCGGAAGGTAGATCCAGCGGTGTGGGAGGTCCACCGCTGCGGCAGAGGACTAGATTCGGCGGCTTGCCGTGGTTGGGGGGTCGGGGAGGGGAAGGGGAGGGGCTTTGGGGAAGAATGTTGGGGGCAAAGAGGGGAAACAATAGAGTTACCCAAGCATCCCTTTTCCGTTCATGTGGAAGGGGTAAAATAGGAATATCGCAGGGCTAAACTTTCGGGCGCGTGATATTTCTATGTGAGCGGGAAGTTTGAAAGCTTTTGGCGCCTAAAATTATAAGTATTCTGCTCTCGTACGACCGACTATGGTATCATGGCCGACAATTTGTTTGTTTTGCACGCAAAAAAATGTGCAAGTTTTGAAAATCAATGTCTCCAACTCGAAACTTAGATTGTCCATTCAATTCAAATATGGATCATTGAGGTACTACAAGCAAATACCATCATACGGTCCAATTCAAATGAAATTCCAAATGTGTTTATCCTAAATATGATGACAAAAGCAAAAATGTGTATGTGTATGAATAAAGTGGATGATTATAAAGTTTGAACATGCCCGTATGTGTATTTCTCTAGGTTTGATATATGAATTTGAAATCACGAAATCCCGGCTTAAAAAATGTACCTCCGTTTAAATGAATTACAAAAGCTAATGATGGAGTCGAATTCCAAAATTCCAATCTTAGATTTGTAATTCTGGTACATCAAGGTATATCACACATGTTCAAATGTATCGTTATCTCATAGTACAAACTGTGAAACAAATTGATCAACCATGAGTGCACAATATCTCAATTACGCTAAAGTCCCTCAAATATAGACACTTCACTCTTTATCTGAAGTCAACCCCCCCACCACCACCACACACACACACACATAGAGAAGTCGTTCTCTCCCCCAAACACAAACACACGAGCACATCAACACCCCTCTCTCTTCTAAAGTCCGGACCCCAACATATGTCTCTATCACTTTGTCCTCGGGCATGCACACATCTCTCCCCTCACTCTCTAGGTCTCCCGCTATCTCTCTTACCCAAGCACACACACTATGTAGAGTGTATATTTCCCATACACACAAAACGTCGCCCCCAAACGTCTATCTCCCTAGTTATGTGGTTCTCGCGCACTCACCTCACACACCACCCCCACTACAAACAAGCACAGTTTGTCTCCTTGTGCACCACTCTCCTCTTTCTATCTCTCCCACATGCGGACCCGCCCCAGCTCCTTCCCTGTATACATATATGTTGTGACTCTTTGCATAGCTCCCTAATGTATAATCGTTCTCGATTTCGCACATTGTTCTCTACACCATCTATTCTAGATCTCCCATGAAGTCCCTATCACACACACGATGACTCGCTTCCCTTGCGTCTCCATTCATAGGCCAATTTCGGACAACATCAACATTGTCTCCCTATCTATACGCCATTTATGGACACAAACGACCCCTCTTGCCCCCTCTCTTCCGCTCTATCTCTCGTCGCTAGCTCTCTCTTTCTCTCGCTCTCACACCCCTCTCCCACACACACACACACTCGATGTCTCTTCAAAATAGTCTGCTCCCCCCGCCCGCACCCGTTCTATCCCGCTACTACACATGTCACACCATTCCCCCTTCCCTTATACTAGGTTTACATCATCAGTGGTCTCTCTACTCCACATACACTCTCTCCCTCTCACACACAAATGCGTGCACGAACACACACAGACACGCACAAACACCCATTTATCTGGATCCTCATCTCTCCCCATGTCCGCATGTGTATCTCACACACTCACTCTCTAATTATGTATATGTGTCTCCACATTACACAACACAAATCCCCCATGTGCATGTCTTTCTATATCCTCCACACACATAGACACAAAGAATCTGTTATCATTGCCTCAGTCTCTAACATATCACACATGCACACTGTCTCTCTCTCTCTCTCTCTCTCTCTCTCGCAAACACGCTTAACAAGGGTTTCCCCGTGAATAACTTACCATCTATTCATCAACAGTCGTGGCAGTACGGCAAACACGAGACGTGAAAAAGAATAAATCTACACGTGCTTAGACCACCTAGTATGACTACTAGGACTAGACCAAGCCAAAAAGCGCGCCGCCGTCACCCCCTCCTTGTCGGCGACGGGAAAATCTTTGTTTTACACCGTCGAGAAGTCATTATGTTAAGGACCCACATGCCAAGGCGTTGAATATAATGTAGATCCTAGTTTACGGAAGCAAGTATCGATAATACGTTTGTATATCCATACTTATATTTCTTCTCTTATAAAAAACCGAGTTGGTGATGATGGTACGTGTGCCATCTTGCAATATAGACCGTCCGATCTATATCTGACGGATGGAAATTAAACTAAAAGATACACGCACCCCTCTCCACATTTGTAGACAAGGCCTTCCCTCGTTCATCCTTATCTCCAACAAACCTCATTGTTGAGCAATTAAGAAAGGAAGCCTCTGGAACAAACTGGCCTGGTGGCCACTGCCGGCGTCGTCAATCCCCATGCCTCCGCTCAGTCCCCCACCAACCACCACCACACCCCACTCCTCTTCACCTTATCTCACATTTCTTGAGATATCATTAGTTTTTACACATGGGATTACCCCCGCAAGGGTCAATCACAACAAGTGTTTTATAAAAAATGCATCTTGATGTTCCGTGCAATGCACGGATCTTGCTAGTACTCCTAAACAAGACTAAGTTGGTGATGCTGGTGTGTCTACCATCCGTCGTTTCTGACCATTAGATCTACATCTAACGATTGTGAGGTAAGTTGTTGCATTTTCTCACCAACATCCCACTTGTCTACCAATTTGCAGAAAAACCCATAATTAGTATCTTAAAACCAACCACATCCCTCCCTGACCTCACCAAAACAGCCCAAGGAATATATTCTAATTGAAACATAATATTACTCTAGTGACATACGTATATCAAAATTAGAGTGTTTTGTACCAAGTTTGTGAATAAGTATTATTCTAATTATGATTCATTGCAACAGACATGAACATTGCTAGTATTTCCAACCATGCATTTTTCCTAGTATTCCATAGTTTCGAGTTTTCCATCAAGATATTCGTCACTCATGGTTGATATTTAGTTTCAATCATGTACACATATGTGCTATGTAACTAGCCTTGCTTATTGGCTTCCAAAGCTTAACTTTCACTCCTACTTACAATATGTAGAGTATTCAACAAAAAACTACCACTTTCAACCAGCCCTAGGAAGAATCTATTATACAAAAAATAGCAAAAACATACCCAAAATTTCTTAATCCACGCCAAAAACTACTACCTAGTACTCCTACCAATTAGGTTCGTTTAAACCCATTTATGACAGGGTTGGCCCACATGTCCGTGCTGACGAGGCAGCTTAAACCAACACATTTTGTTTGACCGTTGACACGAGGGACCCACATCTGACCTTCTATCCTGTTATTCCCCCTCAAATCATTATTTTTCCTGAACATTACTTCAAACAGTACTGATGCGTGTTCATCGGTGGTGCCGATGATGAGCGAGTTGGCTGCCGCTCCGCCGGATGGGCCGGACGCCGCACTGGCCTCCGCATGGGTTGGCAGGCTGGCCCGAGCGTGACTCACGAGCGAGCAAGCCGCCGCGCTGGCCTTCGGTTGAGCCAGATGGCTGGCCTTAGCGCGGCGCGCGCGAGCATGCCGCCGCGCTGCCATGCCAATCTAGCTAGCAAACCTTGCAGACAAGCAGCTGGACAGAGCTATCTTGGCTAGTTAGCGGCCGCGAGCGCCGGACGGAGCTGGCATATAGGCTGCCGCAACATGGGCTCTACTCCACCGGCGGTTTTGACCTCGCCTTCTGCCGGCGGCGGTAGTTGCGTCCCATGGTCACTCGAGGATTTTTGTTGGTAAGAGCATGTACAATGGTTGATAAGGTAGTCTTATCTTAAGTCTGCCACGTATGCAAGTGGTAGTAGTTTCTTGGCATTTTAGTGGTTTCTTGCATTATAGGGGTATCTTGTAAGGAACAATGTACGTAATACTAGTGACAAAAGGCGATTCTAGGTTGCGTTGTACTCCAACGAGTACTACTAGTGGTCACGGGAGTGTATACCTCGTTTTGTGGGTTCGATCCTGGTCGAATGCACGACGGCCTTTTTTTAAATAGTACCACTACACTTTGCTGTGAGACAATATTTTACACGAGTAGTTTGATTTTTGAAGTCAAACGAATGTGCGGCCCCACAATTTGGGTGCACTAGATAGCCTAGCCATGTGAACGGGTTTTCCTTCCCAGCATCCCATGGCTCGCGTGCTCGCCCTAGCCGCACCTCGCTTGCAGCTTCCTCATCAACTAGTAGCATATTTAAACTAGCGCTTCCCAATTAAGCCCGAGGAGCCGGAAAAGCCTGGCGGGGCATTGGGAACTGTGCAATATGGCTCTGCACGTAAAGTGCTCTACTACTACTATGTAGCTTGTGGCGTTGCACGCATGGACTTCACTCCATTAACGGCTCTACTATAAAAGAAATTCCTATTGACGTGTTTTTTTAAACGGAGGCAAAAGCTTTGCTTCATCTCTTCATAAAGAAGGAACTACTAACAAAGTTCGACGAGATCCATTACACCTCCACAAATGGAAGCGAAAAGCCTAGTCTCGCTGTATCAAATAACTCAAATGTTCTGCCCCCGCAGTAACCGTCGTTGATAAACAGGCTGCTAGTGTGTGCGTGAGAGGAGCGGCTGAGTAGGCCAGCTACGTGAGAGGAGCGGCTGAATAGAGCACCGAGAGTACCCACTAGGCCACTACACAGGTGTACTTTCCCTGCATTGATAGTACAACGATGGTTCTAGAGAATAGTAGTACCCTCCACTTCCAACTGTAGCTCCTTGGCCCTGAGATTCAAGAGTTCAAAACTGGTGCACTATACTAGAACTACACAAGAAGTACAGTACATCACACTACTAGTTGAGAAAAGTAGTACTAGTACTGCTACAGTACGAGTACGTACTCCTCCGTCACATAATGTAAGACGTTTTTTGACACTAGTTGGCGTGTACAAAAAATGGCAAAAACATACCAAAATTTCTTAATCCACGCCAAAAACTAATACCTAGTGCCAAAAATTTCTTACTAGTGCTATTATTTACAGTATAATGCAATCCCATAACGTTCCATACTGCTAGTACTAGTAGTAAATAATAGCCCCACCCCTTCGCTGAGGAACGATCTACAGTTGGAAGGGACGAGGCCCTGCGGTTACTACACTCTTATCTCCTCCTCGCCAGTTCCCCTCCCCCCGAAGAGAAGGCAGTTCGTCGCTGCTCCCATGGATTCTCTAGGCAGTTCTCCTCCTCGTCGGGGCTGGGAGACCTTGGACGACGATCCTCTGTGAGAAATCGCACACCGCTCCGACGTCCTCACCGCCGCAAGACTCGGTGCTTCCTGCACCAACTTTTCAAGACGCTGCTTAAACATGCTTGGGAAAAGGCCATGCTTGTTGGTCTTCCATGCGTCCTCGAGGAGAAGGTTCTTCTATGGGAAAATCCTTCGAACAGTCCACTGCTCTCTGGCCATGGTTGAACATTGACTCTGCTAGAGTTGCCGACGTTGAGAGGTAGTCAGATTTTGTCCAATGAGCAGGTCAGTAATGGAGTTCGATCATGTAGTACTTAGTTATTCCATTTCTATCCCGTAATTTCTCTGCTGCCCACCATCTTATATATAGGTCTGGGTCGGTGCCAACTAAGATTGGCTTGCATACCTCCAGCCGGATACCACCATCATTTTGCAGAACATCCACAGCAGTGCGGCCGTTCCGGTAGACCTCTTCTCCACCATTGGGATCGGCCTTCCGGACTGGCTGGGCTTGAATACGTATGATGATGCCTACATGAGATTGAAGAAGATAGCAATTGCGGACCCGCCGACAAAGCGACGCGGCTACAACAATTACTATCTCATTGCGGTGTTCGACATAAGGATTGCCATCAATGCAAGAGGCAGTAACGGCAGAGGCTGGCGCATGTTGGCGGTGGCAGATTTGTACCCGTACACGTTCGAAAATGCCGTGCGCCATCTAGGCCGTATCTTCGCGGTGACAAGCCAGGGGACTTGTTTCATCTGGTTGCCATCCGACGGTACGGGAGATTACAAACGGAATGCACAAACCATCATTTGCATCCCTAACGGTACTCCATTATTTTGCAGGGACCAGTCATCCCCCGATCAAAATAAGATCGCCGATCCTGGATGTGCATTTGCATCCACGATTTGGTCTAACCTGGAACCTTGTAGCTGACTTTGGCATATTGGGTTCAACTATCTTAGCAGTCGTTACCCATGGTACCACTGATGTGCAACATGGTCACACAATCTACCACGATCGAACCGTCACCATCTACCCAGGTATTCCATTTTTTAACCCTCTCGCCTTCTCTTTCATTGTTGTACTAGTATTATACTTAGTAGTACTAGTAGGAGTACTTTTTACCTTGGAGGACGTGTATAGCTAGCTAGGCCCTTGAAGACTTGAACCCACTAGCTGCCACCATTTTTGTTTTTCCATGTCTTACTATCTCATCCATGTAGCCAAGAGTGTGGCTATATATAATAAGCCGGTTATTTTACTTCCTCTATACCGGAGTAGTACTATTTGCTGCACAGTATTATTGACCGCCATATTTGAGCACAACATTGTTATGCATGGACCTTGACTATGTACGTCACCATGTGTCCAGATCTGGGATGCCGCATGTACTAGATGAACGGCACCGAGTTCGACCCCCGTGATGCTACGTGGGTGCCGAGGAACACTCTTGGAGAGTACTCGCTTTTCATCGGGGACAGCTACCCCATTGTGAAGCGGATGCCACCTTCCGTGCACGACACGAAAGGCCTGCCGTTCATGAAGCATGGTTGTGTCTTCATTGCGCACCGCCGGATGAACGACATGCTGGGACACGCTATCCCTGATTTATGCCGCTTCAGCTTGGATGAGTCTCCATCGTGTGGAACCGGACTAGAAAACTACGACAATGATTCCCGTTGCCCACCGTTATGGATCATGCCATCCATGAAGAACACCTGGGACTGGAACCTAGAGGAGGACATGTAGCCCATCTATAACGTGTAAGTGGAGTATGGTAATTGTGAACGGTAGCGCTGTGAATATATGTGGACTAGTCGTGCACAAATTTATCACATGAATTGGAGATGAACTTGTGTGGCATACTGGCATTTGTCCTTTAGAATTTATTACTAGTAAATGTGTTATGTGTACGTGAAACTTGTGTGGTTATTGCATGGGCTCCAACATGCTCTTTGAGAAAAAAAGGTGGCACAACTTTGGATATACGTGACGTGGCGGCATCATATAGTAGCATCGTTCGCTATAGTTGTAGTACACTCCTACTAGGACGACAACTCCTATAAAACATTGCGCTTGGCTCTTTGCCTCTTCGGGAGGTTCAACAGTTCGTACTCGTGTGAACCTTGCACTTGGCTCTTCGCCTCTTCGGGAAGGTCCAACAATGATGATACTACAGTACAATATGCTTCTGGCAATCTGACACCGATTGAACTGCTGCACGTCCACTGCGAGGGCGAGGGCGAGGGTGAGGGAGAGGGAGAGGGCGCTGTAGTCAAAACCATCTCCTCGTCCTGCGAACCACCGTGCGCGTGGGCGAGGGAGAGGCGTAGTAAGCAAGCTTCTCCTTGTTCGGCGAGTTGACGGGACACATCAACGGCATACTAGTACTAGTAGTAGTCCATACTGTGTCCTTTCCGATTAATATGGCTTAATTTGAAACGAGAAAATACACTGGCGGTCAACGTATGTAACACGACGCTCTTTACGGTCACTATATATAGTTTTGCGGTGATTATATGATCACTAGCTCATCGTAGAGCACCGTATTGCACCCTACTGACCGGCCACATAGTCGACGTGGCACTTTGTTGACTGGTTAAATTGTCACCTGGTTTCTGGGTCCCACCTGTCAGTTGGCAGAGCAAAGAAATCAGTTAAACAAAACTTTACGCAGGCGCGACACGAGTCCAACCCTTGCGCGCGAACCGCCCTGGCTGTGTATGTTAATGCATGCACGTGTACTCCCTCGGTCTTCCAACAAAGAGTGTACATCGGCTATAAGGCTGGTCATAGTGGAGAGTAACATATACTAGTATCATGCATATGATACTAGTGTATGATACTACATCTATAGTGCATAGTATCATAAAGTAGTATCATAGATGGTCTCATTTATTGCTATGCATGACACATACTCCGTCCTTTCCGGTTTATAGGGCTTATCTCAAAATTTTAGTTTTTCCATTTTATAAGGCTCACTTTGGTTGTTTTCCATCACATGTTCAGATTCCAAGGTGCATTAAATCATTGCATGCAAGTATTAAGAGAAAATTGACCAATGCATATACTTTATGCATGCATGCATTGCAATTAATGCATTGATAAACATAGGGGGTGTTTGGTTCCAGGGACTTTTTTGTGTTGGGACTAGAAAAAGTCCCTAGCAAACCAAACAGGGTGGGACTTTTTTGAGACTTTTTGCTAAAAGTCCTTAGAAGCACCTCCTTGAGAGTCTTTTTCAAAAAGTCCTAGGGACTAGAAAAAGTCCTAGAACTAGAGAACCAAACACCACCATAATTTTTTGAGGAAAACAAGAGCATTAATTAGGTGCTTTTGCAAAACTACAAAAAGTATTCCACCACTAACCATCTACCTTGATTGGTGAGATTTTTGAATTGAGCCCTATAAACCGGAAAGGAGGGAGTAGTAGCATAACATTTATTGTGTTATGGTATCTACCTATGTTTACTACTACCCTCTCTCTCTTCTTTAATTGTTTGCCACATAAGCATGTTTGCGAGTCCCAAGTACATGATACTAGTTATGTTACCCCCACTATGGCCAGCCTAAAACAAAGAGTGTAGTACATGATGTACATCTACACTTCCAATGCATTTAGCCTTTAATAAAAATCGATATTGATTGAATAATGCACCAACTTGTGCTGTAGGTATAGGCTACATGTCTATCCTTAATTACAGCATGCAACGACCTTCATTTAATCTTCTTGTCTCAATGGTCGCATGCACACATAAGTCTGATACTTTTGGGCGTTAATTATGCCCTGGTCAATGTGTAAATCTCTAAATGTAGTACAGTCTTTCACGGACGTAGGGAGTAGGTTGAGCACTTGAGCATGAGCGTGTGCGTTGCGTTGTGTGCTGTTTGCCGCATGGGTGCGTGAGTGTTGCGTTCGTCCATGTGTACGTGTGAGTGTTGCATGTTGCATGCATGCATGCATGCATGGGGCTTACTCCCTCCCATTGACATGTACATATTTCAAGCTTCCTCTGTTCCCTCCATATGGTGATACTCCCTCTGTTCCCAAATACGGAGTAAAAGCCTCCCTCTGTTCCCAAATATGCAGTATTTGTCTTTCTACAGATTTCAACAAGTGACTAGGTATGGAGAAAAATGAGTGAAGTGAGCGTCGAGGCATAGGGATACTGTAGAAAGGAAGTCCTCGCGATCCATTATTCCCCATCTCGGTCAAAGAGAACTATTCAACTAGTCTTCGCAGTGAAGTGACAATACACGCTGCAGCAGATGGGACACATAATTAATAAGCTGAACCAGCGTGTTGGTGTTACTAAATCAGCCTTACCCAGTACTGCCATCATGTTTGCCAGTAGAGCACGCTTCCGCAAATATGCCTACGCACCTCTGTCCTCCATTAACTGACATATGGGCTCTCTTGTGGTAGACCCACATGTCATTGGTGTAACTATTTACACTCCGAAGGACGGTATATTCTGGTAGTAGTACTAGTAGAATTGAGATTTAATGCACTTTCTTCCCCGTCTTCCACTCTTCTTCCTCCTCTCTTCTTGTTCCTCCTCTCTTCCCCATCATCGGCCGCACACCATTTACCCCCGCTCACTGCTCTCCCGCCCGCGCCATCTTCCTTGGTAGCTCGTGCGTACCATATCCCCACGCTCACTGCTCGGCCACACGAGGAGAAGCTTCTTCGCTCGCCCGCCCGAATCCACTTCCCCGCTGGCTCGCAGGCACCGAAAACCCCAATGGCAGAACCGACTGACACACAGAGCCCCGATTGGAATTCCCTCTCCTATGTTCTCTTGGAGCAGATATGCAGTCGTATGGACCTACTCAGCATCGTCCGTCTGGCCGCATGCTCGGTGTCTTTGTACCATCTACTCATCTGCAACCGACCGGCTCTTTTCAAGACACCTTGCTTGCTGATGCCCGATCCTCGCAGGTGGCCCAGACACCGACTTGACGATCCTACAGAGGTTGCCGTGGTGCCCCTCGACATGCTACCACTACCCGTCCACCTGTCCTTCATGCGCGACCACTACTGGGCGGGCATGAAGGCCAACTGGATCATCCTCATCCACCACTCCGGTAGTCAGTGCTGTCTCATGGATATCTACATCCAGCGAGAGATCACCATTCCATCATTGGATACCGCCACCATCAAACCTCGCGGCCCGCCGAATACTCCTGCCTACTACGCACGAGACGCGTCAAGCTTTTGGCTCGACCTCTGTTTGCAGAAAGTTGTAACCTGCGAAGTGCCCACACCATCAGAAGACTACATGGATTACAAGCTCATTGCCTTGTTCAACATGGGATTAGTTTACGTGGAATCCGGTCACCATACATGGTTATGGCTCATCATCAATCCTGTTGAGGCAACATTTCTGTCTGATGCTATAGTGCACGATGGCATCGTTTACGCGGTCGACACACAGATTGGCTGCCTATACTGGTGGAATCTATCATCGTGTAATCGTTCTATCTCATCTCATCTTTACCTTATGAATACTAGTGCCTGTTCATTTGTTACAAATTTAGAATACATAGCATGTCTATAACCACATCATTGCTATATGTTCCTCTCATTTCCTAGATTTTTATGACCACACATGTTATTGTTAGAGTTGATATGAGAACAATTGGCATCTAATGAGTGTTAGAATACATATTATGAGCATAAGATCATGATTGCTATATGTTTCTCTCATTTACAAGATTTTTATAACAACGCATGTTATTGCTTAGAGTTGATATGAGAATAGTAGTAGTAAGTGCTATGGTAGAATAAGAATAGGCGCTGTCATAGCTGTTTTCCTCTCATTGTTACAGGATGTTTGAACCGTGACATATTGCCAAAATATGAAAGCCATTGGCTAATTTTTTTAACTTGGGGTATGATTATGACCACGGCATTGCAATTCTCTGTCTATGACATGTGTTACTATTATAATAATCTTAATTCCACACATACTCTGAACATGATTGTTTATTTTTGTCCTTTTGGTCTTCAATTTGAATTGTTGCAGCACACACAAATGCGCTGGCCTTCATGATTCCAGGACCTGGAATCGTACCAGCCGATGGGTGGTGGTTTATCGCTTGTTCAGCTGACGGCGGTCATTTGATGCTCATTCGCACATACCAAATTGACCAAACCATTACATCAAACCACATGCAGTACAATGCGTGGGGCGTTCATGACATTGATGGCTATGGCTGCTTCCTGTTCGAGAAAGATCCCAGCTCCGTTGGGCCAGGCGTATTCAATTGGAGGCGGGTTTACAGCCTCGGCAACCACTCCTTGTTCCTCGGGCTCAATTATCCGATCATCCAACCAATCATCGATCATATCACCGGCGATGATTACCGTGCTATGCAACTTCCATTCGCGAGGGGGGGACTGTGTTTACACATCATACCATGGGTTTCATGAATCACCATATCCAGAGATTCGTCGACACAGCTTGTTGCCAGATAATCTTCAGTGTGTGAAAGGCATGAAGCTTCCATGCGATGGATGGCTTTTGCAAACCCGACATGCGGCGATGTGGTTCATGCCAACAGCAAATATGAACAACTTGATTCGTGCCGATATCTAGACTGAGCCATGTATTCTGCTGCTGTAGCATGACCCTCTTTTGTTGGATATTATGTACTGTTGTTAGTTTGAAGCACTCATCTGGTTTGAAGGATAGTAGATACCTTCCTGGGATCAAGTGCATCCTAACTCACCTGCGTAGGATGTACTGATAATGATGATGGAGATGCTGTGCA
>NC_041393.1:489760258-489765280 GCF_002162155.2 Triticum dicoccoides
TTAGGCTTCAAGTGCGTACTTGTTAGTTAAACCTATGTATAAATTGTGGCACTAAATACGACTAGTAAGTAGTACAGTAGCAGTACTAGTATATGTCGGTCAAATTATTCATCATGTCCACACATTAAATTGACATGACAACATGCTGCGCGTGAGGTGACACAAGAATCTTGGTGGCGTGTTCGGGTATTCTGGACTTCAGATTTGGAGTACCACTTATCTGTCGAAATCTTTCATCATTCACTTAAAACAGTCGATTGATCATACATTGAGTACCACATATAACTGGAATTTCCGATGCAAGTCGAAGAAGGATTGGCCGGTGCTTCCGGCTGGCGTCAAGTTAGATCCCACGGATCAGGAGCTGATCGAGCACCTTGAGGCCAAAGTGAGTGCTGAGAGCGCGAGATTTCAGTCTCTCATCGATTTGTTCATACCAACCATCGACAGCGAGCACGGCATATGCTACACCCAACCTGAGAAACTTCCAGGTAAGACACCGATCGGCCGTCTACTTGCACAAACATATTCCTTTGTTTGTAGCTCTATTTTTCTTTTTGGACGCAGACCTGGTGAAGCAATTACAATTTGACAGTTAATAAAAAGTGAAACAAGTGACTGCAACATGCCAACGATGTTATGAAAATGCCAACTACGTACACTAAAACCTGCATTCCACAATACTGCAGGTATCACACTGAGTGGCCTAAGGAAGCATTTCTTCTAGCGCAATTCCAGGGCGTTCAAAAGGGGCACGTGGACGCGTCGGAAGATACAGTCGGAGTGCGGCATGCACGCGATGTGGCACAAGACCGGCAATACCTTGCCGGTGATGGTCAACGGCCGGCAGACGGGCAGCAAAAAAGGTTCTGGTGCTGCACACCAACAAGAACTTCGACCAGCAGAGGACCAACTGGGTGATGCACCAGTACCACCTTGGGGACCTGGAGCAAGAGAAGGAGCGGGAGCTGGTCCTCTGCAAGATTTTCTACTAGATGAACACTAGGGCCAGGAGTAAAAAGATTATAAGTTAGTTTGGTATTGGTAGTTGTACTACCTTGTCGTCCGCAAGTTGGTATTGTTGTTAACGATCTTTTGGTATGAACTTGCATTTGCTTCCAACCATCATGCCGAGGGTTGACGTGGATATAAAGCTGAATCATTTGTTTTGAAACGAATTTTCAGGCACCTGATTTTTATTTGATGGGTAGCATAAGCACCTGCTGTTCGAATTCCCAGTTCTCCAATTTTTTCGAAACAAGTGCATGCACTTATTATCATGATAAAAAAATATCTGTGCTGCATCCCAGTTATCAGTCTGTACTTGCAGAATTCTCTCGTTTATTGAGCACGTATATTGTTTTTTCAGGTCGAGCAAGTTTCAACTGGGCTGTAAACTGCCCAGGGTTGGTTTTGTTTTTACCAGGCCCAGCCCATGATGACAACGGGGCACAAAGATCCAGCAGGTATCTACTGGCCTATGGCCCGCCAACATTAGTTATATTTTGTCTTACAACCTCCGCATGTAGTTTTTTTACTGAATCAAACACACAGCCCAGTTCTATTATCCTCTTGAAACGCATGTCCTACATCCATTTTCTAATATGTACCTATAGTTTTACTAGTGCATATACACGTATCATTATATTGAAAACACATAAAATTCCTTTTTCATATTTATATCCTTATTTTTGTTGTTTTTTTCCACCCAGCGCTGATTTTTTACCACTGGTTTTCCCTTAAACCAACTCAATTGTCCCACGTCTTATATGCTTACAAAAACAAAATGATTTTTTTGGCAAATCAATAAGTTCTTAAAAAAATGTTTTCATTTTGGGATTACAACAGTTCGGACTCCACTGAAATATGCAAACTAAGGTTGACAGCTGGGTCCACAGCCACAACCCAGTTTTTTTGTGACCTGCCAAGTAAGTCGCTTTGTCAGGCCTGTTGGGCTGCAAATCTTTCAAGACGAGGAGAGCTTTCATTCGGCTGGCCGAGAAAATGGCCCATCAGTAATGAGAAATGGGCTATACATTTTTAAAACACATCAAATCGGCAATTAGTTTCAAATATCTTTATTTCATTTCGAGATTTTAAATTACGTTAATTTTTATGTGTGGATAATTTGTTGGATTTTATATTGATATCCCTGTTCAAGAATTCGTCCGATTAACCAGTTAACTTGCCGCCCTACTCGTAGGGTCACCGTGTAGCTGATAAACCGATAAATCATCCGATTACTTGATTAAATGGCCGATTAGCCTATTAATCCCCTACTCGCGAGCCAACCGAGGAGCTACCAGTTAACGATTTCCTCAACAATGATTGATATACATTTATTTTTAAAATCAATTTGAATGTGAGTCGAAATTTCGGGATTAAAAACAGTTCGGACCGCACCGAAATATGCAAAATTTCATATAATTTTTTAATCGTGGCCACAATATGGGATGTAATGCTAACAAAAAGGTATGGGCTCCAAAAAAACCTTAAGAATTAGCAAATGGGCTGTAAATTATTAGAAATAATGGCAGATGGGTTGTATGCTGTTTTCCACAGATTTGAGGCTTTCCTAAAAAAAGGTTGACGCACAAGCAGTGACTGTTGGATGTCCATCCAATGGCCGTCATGCTTCTTCAATCTCTGCTCTTCCTGCTCCAGCCGCTGAAACAAGCGCTGTCGGGACTGCCTGCTCCCTCCTCCCCGCCGTCGACTGTGGTGCTGCGCAGGCCTCACCGCCCCACCGTACTCCTATCGCTGGCCTAGCCATCCCTCTACTCACCCACACTGCTGTTATTCTCCGGCGACGACAGACAAACCAGTAAACCCTCGTACAGTCGTACTCCCCTCCGCATGGGAAACAACTGCCAAGTCTTCCCTGCCTCCATGTCGTTCCCTTCCTAGGCCTCGCCGTCGTCCACCGCCCTAGTGCTCTCGGCGCGGCCAGGTCAACATGGTCAACGGCCGACATGCATCTGAAGTGGACTGTACGTGGAGAGGCCGACAACTGGGTCCACGGCCGCATGCAAGGAAATGCCTCCTTATTACGCGCAAAATAATGATAACTCCACCTGACATCAGGGACCCACCGAAAGGGCCTCTGTATTTCGCGAAAAAAACGTTACCACCGCTGACAGCTCGGACCCACCAACTATATCTTCGCACGCAAGGAATTGCCTCCTTATTACGCACAAAAAAATGAATACTCCCCCTGTTAGCTGGGACCCAGTATAGTGGCAGGCTGACTTGTGGGCCTACTAAGTTGACGGGGACAGAGGGCTTTGTCAACTTAGTCAATATGCACGATTCTAGCTCCAGTGACCGTATGATGTCCATCCAACGGCCGTAGTGCTTCTTCAACCTCTGGTCTTCTTGCTCCAGCCGCCCAAACCAGCGCCGGTCGTGCCTCGTGCTCTTGCCTCCCGTGGCCGGCTGCGATGCGGCGGAGGCCTCACCGCCCCCTACTACTCCCACCGCTGGCCAGGCCATCCCTCTACTCACCCACACCCCCTGTTAACTGTTATTCTGCGGCGACGGCAGCCTCACACCGCAGCGAACCAGTGAACCCGCGTACTCCTCTACGCATGGGCATCCACTGCCGCGTCTTCCCCAGCTCTGCGTCATCCCCTTCCTAGGCCTCGTCGTCGTCCACTGCCCTGGTGCTCTCGGCGCGGCGTGGTCAACATGGTCAAGGAACGGCTTCCATCGGACGTGGACTGTACGTGGAGAGGCTGACAGCTGGGTCCATGGCGGCCGCAAGGAAGTGCATCCTTATTACACGCAAAATAATTATTCCTCCACCTGACAATAGGGACCCACCGGACGGGCCACTGTATTTCGTGAAAAAAACGTTTCCCCCCTGACTGTTGGGACCCACCAACTACACCTTCGCACGCAAGGAAGTGCGTCCGGGCAAAAAAAATGATTCGCCCCCCTGACTGCTGGGATCCACCAGCTACATCTTCGCACGCAAGGAAGTGCCTGGCAGTCGGTACCCACCTGGTCGAAGCGTACATAGCATTGTCATTCTGGTCGCGAACGTGTACGTACATACTGGTGGATGTAGAGGTGTGCATGTGTCATAGTAGAGGCGCGCTCGTGTCATAGTAGAGGCGCGCACGTAGCATGTACACGTACGTACAACGGCCAGGGTGCAAGAAAGAAAATACGACCATGTATGTGTACATACAGGCAGGGTCTCGAACACCTACTCGCGCATATATACGTACAACCAGGGCTCATGTACATGGCTGGGTCAGAACAGAGAAACAATGTTGTCGTTGTGTTCATGGGGAGCCAACCAGCTGGGTCGGAACGGAATGCATGGTCGTGTTCATTGGGAGGGCTTGGACGGAACAGGCGATGGAAACAAGGCCTGGCTTATCGCAGAATGGAGGAAACGGCTTGTGTTCGACCGGCCATGTTCGAAACAGGATCATGTTCATCGGGAGGGGTCTGGCGTACCACAAAATGGAGGAAACGGACCTCCTACGGTTGAAACGGGGGTCCTGTGATCGGGAGGGGCGTGGTGTACCACAAAACAGACAAAACGGACCTCCTAGGGTCGAAACGGGGTCCTGTTGATCGGGAGGGGTGTGGCATACCGCAAAATGGACAAAACGGACTTGTGTTGGAGCGCTACGGTCGAAACGTGGGTCCTGTTCATCGGGAGAGGTGTGGCGTACCGCAAAACGGGACTCCACGGGATACTGTTCATCTCCACCGCCGACCTCCTCCAGCCTCCACGGGCTACTGTTCATCCACCGTCGACCTCCTCCAGCCTCCATCGCGCGCTACTCCACCGGCTACTGTTCAACCACCCCTCTCCATGGGCTCCTGTTCAACCACCCCTCCACGGGCTACTGTTCATCCACCCCTCCACCGTCTACTATTCATCCAGCCCTCCACGGGGTCGTCCTGTTCATCCAGCCCTCCACACCACGGGGTCCTATTCATCCAGAGGCAACGCCACGGGTCCTGTTCATCCACTCCCACCGCTCACTGTTCATCCACCCCCCC
>NC_041393.1:489765378-489783777 GCF_002162155.2 Triticum dicoccoides
CCGCAATGCTCAATGTTCATCCAGAGAGGCAACATCGACCGACTTCAGTTAGCAGCAGTAGCGCAGGAATCGATCGCTCGGGTTCAGTAACGTGTAGCCTGCAGTGTAATCGCTCGGGTTCAGTTAGAGCCCAACGCCGCCTCACTCGGGTTCAGTTAGATCCAACGCCTCGCACACACGCGCGTACGTGTACGAGAGAAACACGGATTGCTCGGCCCCCGACCACCCACCGTAACCGGGAACTCCCCAAAATTTTCCTCGCCCTCGCTTCTACCACGGTTTTTTCCGTCATGGACGGCCCAAAGAATGTCATGCAGCTGCGTCTCTGGCCCGCCCAAGACGAAAAGCCCATTTCCTGTCATGATTTTTTGTCATAGAAGTAGGAGCCCACCACATCTATGATAATACCGGGTTTTGTCACAATTATCGTCATAGAAGTGTCATATGTATGACAGAAAAAAAATTTGTTCGGCCCAAAATGTCATAGATGTGTCTTTTTTTGTAGTGTATGCTTTTGTCACTCAAGCAACCCACTATAAGCGAATCATGAACGTATGGCAACACCCTACAACGGGGATCCCTCACGTTTGCGCGACACGAAGGGCACAATAGGACAACAACATAACCACAATCAAATTAAACCAATCATAGCAATTCACCAATCACCGATAGGACAACGAAAATCTACTCAGACATCATAGGATGGCAACACATCATTGGATAATAATATGAAGCATAAAGCACCATGTTCAAGTAAAGGGTACAACGGGTTGCTTGACAGTGGACCGTTGAATATAGATGGGGGGGAAGGTGATGGAGATGTTGGTGAAGATGGCGGAGGTGTTAGTGTAGATCGCGGTGATGATGATGGCCCCCGACAGTGTTCCCGTGCCACCGGAAGCGAGGGGGAGAGAGCCCCCTTTCTTCTTCTTCTTCTTCCTTGACCTTCTCCCTAGATGGGAGAAGGGTTTCCCCTCTGGTCCATGGTCTCCATGGCATGGGAGGGGCGAGAGCCCCTTGGAGATTGGATCTGTCTCTCTGTCTCTCTCTGTTTATGTGTTCTGGTATTCTGCCCTTTCACCGTTTCTTACATATCCGGAGATCCGTAACTCCGATTGGATTGAAACCTTCACCACAATTTTTTTCTTCCGAAAATTAGCTTTCTTGCAGCCAAAGAAGAGCAGCAACCGCCTTATGGTGTGCCCAGGAGGGTCAGTGGCGCGCCCCCTACCTCGTGGCCCCCTCGGGTACCGTCTCGCATTGATTCTTCTTCCCAAATATCACAAATATTCCAAAAATATTCTCCATCTGTTTTTATCATGTTTGGACTTCGTTTGGTATGGGTTTTCTGCGAAACATAAAACATGCAACAAACAGGAACTGGCAGTGGGCACTGGATCAATATGTCAGTCCCAAAAATAATATAAAAAGTTGCCAAAAGTATATGAAAGTTGTAGAATATTGGCATGGAAAAATAAAAAATTATAGATACGACGGAGACGTATCACCTACATGCCAGCAGTCGGCGTGTGTGGGGGCACCTCCGTCTCCAGGATGATGGGGTCGTCCCCTCCCCTCTCCAACGACGACATCTGCCCCAGCTCCCCCAGCCGGTGCCTGGTCCTCTGCCACCACGGGCTCCGCCTGCTGCAAGCCGGTAGGCCCCGGAGCCCCAGCGTGGGCCTGCCCCTCCTCCCATGCCTTGGCCGCAACATCCACCTGCTCCTTGGCCACCACGTCGGCCTGTGCCTTGGCCGCTGCATCGGCTTCCGCCCGCGCCACTTCGGCCGCTTCCGCCTTTGCCTGGGCCACAGCCTCCCGCTCTTGTTGTGCCTCCTGCGCATTCCTCTCTGTCGCCTCCCGAAGGGCAGTGGTCGGGTCCACGCGGCGGACGATTTCAGGGCCGCGTGCCGCCCCAATCACAAAGGCGGACGGGGCCAGCGACAAAGAAAGCGGAACCCTGTACGACACGGCAAGATAAAGCTAA
Source organism: Triticum dicoccoides (assembly GCF_002162155.2). Lineage (NCBI taxonomy): Eukaryota > Viridiplantae > Streptophyta > Magnoliopsida > Poales > Poaceae > Triticum > Triticum dicoccoides. The sequence goes on from NC_041393.1 coordinate 489,767,366, forward strand.
GAAGAAGTTCGCAAGAAAAGAAGAAACAAACAGAAGACTGAGGCAACCGAGATACTTACACGGACACCATTGGGCGCTGCTTCAGGCCCTTCTGGATGGCGGCCGCCTTCGTGGCCTCTTGCCACTTGGTCACAGTAGTCGCGGCCCTGGCCTTCTTGGACGGCTGACTGCCGAACAACCCGGTGTCGGCTCTCCGCTTCGGCCCGCCGGGTACTCCACACGGTACCGTCGAGGAGCCGGCGCCTGTCCTGCCGGCGTCGGGGGCACGGTGCAGCTCGTCATCTTCTTCGTTGTCATCCGGCCACTCCCCGATGCCGCCTCCTGTGGAGCTGCCTGCTCCCTCACTGCTGCCTCCTACGCTGTCGTCCTCCTCCATGGCGGCCGCCCCCATCTCAGGGTTGTCTGCGTCGCTTTCAGCGCTGTCCTCTATGTACTATTGACCTAGGGCCTGCGCGCCGGCTGCCGTCTGGCCCGAGAAGCATTGCGTCACAGCCGGACGGTCAGGCAGCACGATAAGATTGACAAGAGCAAAGAAAAAAAATTTAGAGACTTACCGGAGGCGGCGTGTTGGCGCGGCTATACAGTTCCTTGCTGAACTGCAAGCTCACCTCGTCGAGCTTACACACGGAGAAGTAATTGACCAGCCAGACCACCTCTACAGTCGGCAGCGCCTTGGTGCACATCCGGCACGGGTCCTGGAGCCCACTCTTGTCACTAATCACTTGGGGTCGGGCCTGAAGAGGCAGCACCAGGCATTCGACGAATGCGACCAGCAGGTCCGAGGCCCTGAGGCCTTTCGACTCAGTGAGCGCGGTGGAGACGGCGGCCGACAGCGTCCGACAGCGTCCTCGGCCGGAACTTCCAGTTTGTGCGAGGCTCGACTGGTGGGCCGGCTGCATAAACCGGCAAGTTGACGTAGTCCAGCGTCGCATGGACATTTCGGACGTAGAAGTATGATTTTTCCACAGCTTGACCGACTCTAGAAGAGCAAGGGCCGGGAAGTGGACCCCTTAGCCGGTGCACCGCGCTGCCACACAGGCCCCGCACTACGATGCGACGCCTTTGGTGGTGGTACCGAGCTTGAGGTAGAAGAGCTCCCCCCAGAACACAAGCTGACGAAGGCGGCGAGCAGCACGACGGTGTTGGGCGTGAGATGATGGGGTTGAAGTTGGTAGAAGTCGAGGAAGGAGCGGATGAAGCCGCTCGCCGGCAAGCCGAAGCCGCGGACGAAGAGCATCCCGAAGACGACATGCTCGCCCTCCTGCGGCGCCGGCGAGATTTCCCTCCCAGGAGGGACGCACACCTCCATGTTCGCCGCACGAGGAAGCCGCCGCATCTGGCGGAGGAACTTCAAGTGGTCGACATGGATGTGTGAACCATCCCAGTCGCCTCGGGCCATTGCTCGTGGGTGTGTGGTGACGGCGCGACGCAGCTACGCGATGGAGAGGCCGCAGCAATGCAAAGAAGTCATGCGGCTGCGGGCTGCAGCGAAGCTCCGACGGCGGGCAGCGGCTCGCCGACAGCAAGGAAGCATAGAAGATGGAGGAATAAGAAGATGAGGAGGCAAGACGTGGGGCGAGGGGGGGGGGGAGGGCGGGATTAACTGCGCCTACGTCCCGCATGACTCCGTGCATTCCATGCTTTAATGGCGCGTAACTAAGGCACCTAGGAAGGACAACCGTCTTCCTCGGTCGCAGCAGATCCGCACGCTCACCGAGGCCCTGTAGTGGCAGGCCCTGGACTGCAGCGATGCCCCATCATGCACATGGGCTAGCAGGTCGGCCTGGTCTACTGGAAACGCGTGGCGGGCGGGCAACGGGCGGCAAGCCTACCGCCCGGCCAGCTCGCCACCTGACGTTTACTGTGACGATTCAAATTCACCAACTGGCCGACCCCTCCTTGGCTGGCTCCCAGCAATCGTCTTCACCAGAAGCCGGACGAGGCAAGGCCATCAGGCCATTCGGAGTAGGAAGCTTCTGAGGCTCCTCGATTTCAGCTGCGGCACCCCACCAGCTTTGGGGACTGTTGTCGGAGGGATTGACACGGGTAGCCTCATCGGCACCCTATGGTATTTCAAGACATTGGGGCTAGCTGCGCCCCTCATGCCTTCCAAACAAAAGTCCAACTCCTTGGGCCGGCTGGTCCAACGGGCCGGCTGCAAGAAGATGGCACACTCCCAATAGCGGCCCCAGGGGACCGGCATCTGGCAGGCGGCCCTGCACCCTCTCAAAGTTCGCACCCATTTACTATGACAGGACAGGGTGTGGCTACAGTATGACCTACCACCCCCGAATCCAGGGAGAGTGTGGCCACAATGTGGCTGTACCAAGCGGACACCCCTCGTCCGCCGCAACACTGTTGACACACCGCCCATGACGCAACCTACGCTAGCGGGAGCCATGCTCCCATGATGGGCGGTCGATACGGTCCACAGGCGGCGGGCCCTACCTGTCCGCGAGCAGCTAGAAGACGGCGCACCATCAGTAGGCGGCCTTGAGGGCGGGCCAAACTTTAACAGTTGGTCCTCCCTCCCCTCGGGGTCTGCGCGCCATTAAAGTGATGAGATGGAATGTGGCTACAGTGAGCGCCCGCCAGGTGGCGGGACTGTAGCCATGCCCCTCCCAACAAGGCCTTCGTCATCAAGGGCGGGGCTACAGCAAAAGGCAATCAGCATAGCCCACAGGTGGCGGGCCCTACTTGTCGACCGACTTCGCGGCAGCCGGCGGGACCCAACAGCCGGCGGAGAAGCCGGCACCCAGAGACACTGACGGCCGGGTCCTACACCCGGCCGGATTACCGTTGTACCCCTGAGGGTAGGCCCATATAAACCCCCAGGCTCACCCATGCAAAGGGTTCAGAAGCCCAGCCAACTTAAACATACATAGAGAAAGGAGAGAGCTAGCCTTGCTCTTCTTCCTACTCTAGCCGAAACATGTCAATGAGCACACTTGTAGCTACTCTATTAACGATAGTCATCATGCAGAGACCCTGCAGAGCAGGACTAGGGGATTTATATCCTTGAAGAGCCCTGAACCTGGGTAAGACTCGTAGGAGTTCAAGATCTCGCTCACTCCCGCTTCTAGGACCCGACGACGTACTCCTGCCCCATCCATGATTAGACACCCCCTGGCATATGTCGCTACACATTCCCGACAGGCACACAAGGTTATGTCTGCTTACCTGGCCAAGGTACCACTAGTACGCGTCGGTGCTATACAAACAGTTTTTAACCCCTATCTACGACAGCATTTGGAATCGTCGCCTAGTGAGTGATGGCTGATACGTCTTCGTCGTATCTATAATTTTTGATTGTTCCATGCCAATATTCTACAACTTTCATATACTTTTGGCAACTTTTTATATTATTTTTGGGACTAACATATTGATCCAGTGCCCAGTGCCAGTTCCTGTTTGTTTCATGTTTTATGTTTCGCAGAAACCCCATATCAAACAGAGTCCAAACGGGATAAAAACAGACGGAGAATATTTTTGGAATATTTGTGATATTTGGGAAGAAGAATCAACGGGAGACAGTGCTCGAGGGGGCCATGAGGCAGGGTGGCGTGCCCCAGGGTGGTGGGCGCACCCCTGACCCTCGTAGGTACCCCGTAAGGCGGTTACCGCTCTTCTTTGGCCGCAAGAAAGCTAATTTTCGGAAAAAAATCATGGCGAAGGTTTCAATCCAATCGGAGTTACGGATCTCCGGATATATTAGAAACGGTGAAAGGGCAGAATACCAGAACGCGGAAACAGAGAGAGACAGAGAGACAAATCCAATATCGGAGGGGCTCTCGCCCCTCCCACGCCATCGAGACCATGGACCAGAGGGGAAACCCTTCTCTCATCTAGGGAGAAGGTCAAGGAAGAAGAATAAGAAGGGGGGCTCTGTCCCCCTCGCTTCTGGTGGTGCCGGAACGCCGCCGGGGGCCATCATCATCACCGCGACCTACACCAACACCTCCGCCATCTTCAGCAACATCTCCATCACCTTCCCCCCATCTATATTCGGCGGTCCACTCTCCCGCAACCCGCTGTACCCTCTACTTGAACATGGTGCTTTATGCTTCATATTATTATCCAATGATGTGTTGCCATCCTATGATGTCTGAGTAGATTTTCGTTGTCCGATCGGTGATTGGTGAAGTGCTGTGATTGGTTTAATTTTCTTGTGGTTATGTTGCTGTCCTATTGTGCCCTCGTGTCGCGCAAGTGTGAGGAATTCCCGCTGTAGGGTGTTGCAATACGTTCATGATTCACTTATAGTGGGTTGCTTGAGTGACAGAAGCATAAACCTGAGTAAGGGGGTTGTGGCGTATGTGACAAAGGGGACTTGATACTTTAATGCTATTGTTGGGTTTTACCTTAATGATCTTTAGTAGTTGCGGATGCTTTCTAGAGTTCCAATCATAAGTGCATATGATCCAAGAAGAGAAAGTATGTTAGCTTATGCCTTTCCCACATAAAACTTGATTATCGGTCTAGTAAAGTAGTCAATTGCTTAGGGACAATTTCACAACTCCTACCACCACTTTTCCACACTCGCTATACTAACTTTATTGCTTCTTTATCTAAACAGCCCCTAGTTTATATTTACGTGCTCTTTATTATCTTGCAAACCTATCCAACACCACCTGCAAAGTCCTTCTAGTTTCATACTTGTTCTAGGTAAAGCGAACGCTAAGCGTGCGTAGAGTTGTATCGATGGTCGATAGAACTTGAGGGAATATTTGTTCTACCTTTAGCTCCTCGTTGGGTTCGACACACTTACTTATCGAAAGAGGCAACAATTGATCCGCTATACTTGTGGGTTATCAAGACCTTTTTCTGGCGCCATTGCCGGGGAGTCATAGCATGGGGTGAATATTCTCGTGTGTGCTTGTTTGCTTTATCACTAAGTAATTTTTATTTGATGTTCTTAGTTGTTCTCTATCTTTAATTATGGATATGGAACACGAAATACCAAAAAAAAGGTCTACTTGCTACTCATGGAGATGGGGAACCTCCTAAAACCCTCGATGCTCATTATGTGAAAGATATTATGTACTACTTTGAAAATCCAATGAAAACCCCATTCAATTATGTTATGGGAGACACGTTGGATCAACGTGAATACTTTAGGGATTATCGCTTGACACAAAAAGGGAAACTATTATGGGATCAAATTTATTTGTTGTATTGGTATGCTAGGCAACTATGCTTGAGATATGATTATACTTGTTGCTCTAGGATGAAGGCTCCACACCTTCCCTTTTCATGCAAATTTAATGGTAATGAAACCTTAGCTTCTTATGCTAATGGTATATATGATTACTATTATGTGGAACAAATAGAGGAATTCGTTGCTTTTATGGGTGCTTATGAGATTGAATCTTTATTTAAAGAGTGTGAAAATCTTGATGATGCTGTTTACAAACCTGAAAATTTTGCTATACTTAAATATTGTTATGAGAATTATAAATACAATTCCGATTTTGATGCATTTATTGAGAAAGTCTCCACTGTCCAAGAAGAGACTAATATTTTGCAGGAGTCTATGGAAGAAGGATTTGATGAAACTGTGAGCTCATTGGATGAAAAAGATGAGGAGGAGAGCGAAGAACAAAAGGAGGAAGAGCGGATTGATCACCCGTGCCCACCTTCTAATGAGAGTAAATCTTCAACTCATACATTGTTTAATTCCCCTTCGTGCTTACCAAAGGATGACTGCTATGATGATTGCTATGATCCGGTTGATTCTCTTGAAATACCCCTTTTTGATGATACTTGCTATGCTTGTGGCTAAGATGCCAATATGAATGATGCTTATGGAGATGAACTTGCTATAGTTCCTTATGTTAAACATGAAATTGTTGCTATTGCACCCACGCATGATAGTCCTATTATCTTTTTGAAATCTCCAAACTACACTATATCGGAGAAGTTTGTGCTTATTAAGGATTATATTGATGGGTTGTCTTTTACCGTTGCACATGATAATCTTGATAGATATAATGTGCATGTGCTTGCTGCTCCTACTTGCAATTATTATGAGAGAGGAACTATATCTCCGCCTCTTTATGTTTCCAACACGATAGAATTGCAAGAAATTGTTTATACTATGCATTGGCCTTTACTATGTGTACATGAATTGTTCTTTTATGACATGCCGATGCATAGGAAGAGAGTTAGACCTCGTGGTTGCATTATATGTGTTACTTTGTGCTCACTACTAAATTACAAATCATTGTTAATTAAAATTGGCTTTGATATACCTTGGGATCCGGGTGGATTCATCACTTGAGCACTATATGCCTAGCTTAATGGCTTTAAAGAAAGTGCTGCCAGGGAGACAACCCAGATGTTTTAGAGAGTCATTTATTTCTGTTGAGTGCTTTTATATAGTTTAAAAACAAAAAAATAAAGATGGGAACGCAAAACTTTTCAAAAAGGAAAGTGAAAGTGAGAGAGACAAGCATTGTTGAAGTGGGAGAGCTCCTTAAACTTTGTTCATGCTCACGGAAACTTTGTGAATCTTAATTACGTAAAAATTTCATAAAAAATAATTACCCCCTTGTACAATTCCATTGTATTATAAAAATAATGTGCCAAGGTTTGCCTTTAGGATGTTTACAATGCTTGTTGGTTTGTGCGGTGCAGGACAGAAACTTTAGCTGTAGTGCACGATTTTACATTTTTTACTGGAACGTCAAACGGTTCTGAAACTTTTTGCACTGTCTTTATGTACAAATTTTTTATATTTCCTAATTTTGGTAGAATTTTTGAGGTACCATAAGTATGGTGAATGTTCAGATTGATACAGACTGTTCTTTTTTTTACAGATTCTGTTTGTGATGCATAGTTTAGTTGTTTTGATGAGACTATCAATTCCTATCAGTGGATTAAGCCATGGAAAATTTATATTACAGTAGAAACAATGCAAAAACAAAGTATGAATTGGTTTGAAACAGTACTTAGAGTAGTGATTTGCTTTTGTACTAACAGATCTTACCAAGTTTTCTGTTGAAGTTTTGTGTGGTTGAAGTGTTTGATCGAGGAGGTCTCGATATGAGGAAAAGGAAGAGAGGCAAGAGCTCAAGCTTGGGGATTCCCAATGCACCCCAAGTAAATATTCAAGGATACTCAAGCGTCTAAGCTTGGGGATGCCCCGGAAGGCATCCCCTCTTTCTTCAACAAGTATCGGTATGTTATCGGATTCGTTTCGTTCATGCGATATGTGCAAGTCTTGGAGCATCTTTTGCATTTAGTTTTCACTTTTCTTTTATTTACCATGATGGTATGAGATAGTCCATGGTTGATTTATAGAATGGTCATTTCACTTCACTTAAATCTTTTGAGTATGGCTTTATAGAATGCTTCATGTGCTTCACCAATATCATTTGAAGTTTGGATTGCCTGTTTCTCTTCATATAGAAAACTGCCATTTGTAGAATGCTCTTTTGCTTCACTTATATTTGTGAGAGCGTGGGCATATCTTTTGTAGAAAGAATTAAACTCTCTTGCTTCACTTATATCTATTTAGAGAGATGACAGGAATTGGTCATTCACATGGTTAGTCATAAAATCCTACATAAACTTGTAGATCGCTGAATATGATATGTTTGATTCCTTGCAATAGTTTTGCGATATAAAGGTGGTGATATTAGAGTCATGCTAGTGGGTGACTGTGGATTAGTAGAAATACTTGTGTTGAGGTTTGTGATTCCCGTAGCATGCACGTATGGTGAACCCTTATGTAACGAAGTTGGAGCATGAGATATTTTTTGATTGTCATCCTTTGTGTGGAGGTCGGGATCACGCGACGGTTAACTCCTACCAACCCTTCCCCTAGGAGCATGTGTGTAGTACTTTGTTTCGGTGGCTAATAAATTTTTGCAATAAGTATGTGAGTTCTTTATGACTAATGTTGAGTCCATGGATTATACGCACTCTCACCCTTCCATCATTGCTAGCCTCTTCGATATTGTGCATTGCCCTTTCTCACCTCGAGAGTTGCTGCAAACTTCGCCAGTGCATCCAAACCCCATGATACAATACGCCCTATCACGCATAAGCCTCCTTATATCTTCCTCAAAACAGCCACCACCTACCTATTATGGAATTTCCATAGCCATTTCGAGATATTATTGCCATGCAACTTCCATCATCATCATATACACGAAGCATTCATTGTCATATTGCTTTCCATGATCATAAGATAGATAGCATGATGTTTTCATGGCTTGTCCGTTTTTTGATATCTTTGCTATGCTAGATCACTGCACATCCCGGTAACCACCGGAGGCATTCATATAGAGTCATATCTTTGTTGTAGATATCGAGTTGTAATATTGAGTTGTAAGTAAATAAAGTGTGATGATCATCATTATTAGAGCATTGTCTCGAAAAAAGAGGCCAAAGAAGCCTAAATAAAAAAAGGGGGCCAAAGAAGCCCACAAAAAAAAGAATAAAAGGGACAATGTTACTATCCTTTCTCCACACTTGTGCTTCAGAGTAGCACCATGTTCTTCATATAGGGAGTCTCTTATATTGTTACTTTGATATACTAGTGGGAATTTTCATTATAGAACTTGGCTTGTATATTCCGACGATGGGCTTCCTCAAATGCCCGAGGTCTTCATGAGCAAGCAAGTTGGATGGACACCCACTTAGTTTCCAGTTTGAGCTTTCATACACTTATAGCTCTTAGTGCATCTGTTGCATGGCAATCCCTACTCCTCACATTGACATCAATTGATGTGCATCTCCATAGCCCGTTGATTAGCCGCGTCCATGTGAGACTTTCTCATTTTTTGTCTTCTCCACATAACCCCCACCATCATATTCTATTCCACCTATAGTGCTATATCCATGGCTCACGCTCATGTATCCATGGCTCATGCTCATGAAACAATTGCTTGGCTAAAATCGGGGTTGTGCATGATTTAAATACTTTGTGTGATGAAGCTAGAGCATAGCCAGACTATATGATTTTGCAGGGATAACTATCTTTGTCCATGTTGTTTTGAAAAGACATGATTGCTTTATTAGTACGCTTGAAGTATTATCGTCTTAATGTCAAATGATAGACTATTGCTTTGAATCACTCGTGTCTTAATATTCATGATTTGATTAGATTACATGATCAAGATTATGCTAGGTAGCATTCCACATCAAAAATTATCTTTTTATCATTTACCTACTCAAGGACGAGCAGGAATTAAGGTTGGGGATGCTGATCGTCTCCGTCGTATCTATAATTTTTGATTGTTCCATGCCAATATTCCACAACTTTCATATACTTTTGGCAACTTTTTATATTATTTTTGGGACTAACATATTGATCCAGTGCCCAATGCCATTTCCCGTTTGTTGCATGTTTTATGTTTCGCAGAAAACCTATATCAAACGGAGTCCAAACGGGATAAAAACGGACGGAGAATATTTTTGGAATATTTGTGATATTTTGGAAGAAGAATCAATGCGAGACGGTGCTCACTACTACAAAAAGGGCTATAGATGGAATGGCCACTAATGGCGCACCTGTGATGTGGTGCGCCATTACTATATTCTAATGGCGCACCATGTCTCGGTGCGCCATTAGTAATATATTACTAATGGCGCACCTGGTGTGTGGTGCGCCATTAGTAGTTTTGAAAAAAAAACATAATTTTTTTTGTTACTAATGGCGCACCGTTGCATAGTGCGCCATTACTAATTGACATAGTAGTTTTGAAAAAAAAAGTAAAAAAAATTTAAAAAAATTTGTTACTAATGGCGCACCATGTCTCGGTGCGCCATTACTAGTTTTAACTAGTAATGGCGCACTTTCCACTGGTGCGCCATTACTAAGTTTTTAAAAAAAATCAAAATAAATATCAATTTTTTTAAAACTAGTAATGACGCACCGTGGGTGTGGTGCGCCATTACTAGTTAAACTAGTAATGGCGCACCAACCCACGGTGCGCCATTACTAACTTGCCCCAATACCGAATGCACCCCCCCCCCTCGGTGGATCGCCTTTTCAGTTAAAAAAAATAAAAGAAAATGATGGAAATGTCAAAAAAATAAAAGATAATATGTTTCCCATGTGATATGGAACCCCGTTAAACATTTTCAAAATCCCCAAAAACCTAACAGAAAAAAAGTTACGGGGCTTTCAAGATCTAGCGGCAAAAAAATTCAAAAAATTTCAAACTTACTAGTGGCGCACCGTGGATGTGGTGCGCCACTAGTAACAGAAAAAAAATTGGTTTTGAATTGTTTTTGAATTTTTTTTCAAAAAATGATACATAATATGATCAGGAAGTTTGAAATATTTTTCAAAATTTCATCACACTCATGAACATGAACAAAGTCCTAGACATCAACAAGGTATAACAGGATTGATATGCTAGATATATCAACAAGTGCCTGTGAAGTGAGCTGTTGCTGGGGTTGGATAGAACTCTGAAGTTAAACGTGCTTGGGCTGGAGTAGTGTGAGGATGGGTGACCTTTCGGGAAGTTTGACCATGGAGTGCGATTTGACCTGAGATTAAGCATATTGACCCGAGATTAAGCCATAGTGAAGTGAGATTAAGAAAAATTTGAAAAAAAAAATTTGAAATTTTTTTCTGAAAATTTTAAAAAAGAATTTGGAAAAAAATGTTACTAATGGCGCACTTCTATGTGGTGCGCCATTAGTATACCAGATACTAATGGCGCACTACTAATGGCGCACTGAGGGCTATACTAATGGCGCACTACATGATGCGCCATTAGTATACCAGATACTAATGGCGCACCAGTGGTGCGCCATTAGTAAAAAATACTAATGGCGTGCTAGTAATGGCGCACCGGTAGTGCGCCATTAGTAGGCAAAACCGGTGCGCCATTAGTAGGCCTTTTTCTAGTAGTGGCTCAAGGGGGCCACGAGGCAGGGGGCGCGCCCCTGACCCTCGTGGGCACCCCGTAAGGCGGTTGCTGCTCTTCTTTGGCCGCAAGAAAGCTAATTTTTGAAAAAAAATCGTGGCGAAGGTTTCAATCCAATCGGAGTTACGGATCTCCGGATATATAAGAAACGGTGAAAGGGCAGAATACCAGAACGCAGAGACAGAGAGAGACAGAGAGACATATCCAATCTCGGAGGGGCTCTCGCCCCTCCCACGCCACAGAGGACCAGAGGGGAAACCCTTCTCCCATCTAGGGAGAAGGTCAAGGACGAAGAAGAAGATGGGGGCTCTCTCCCCCTCGCTTCCGATGGCGCTGGAACGCCGCCGGGGCCCATCATCATCACCACGATCTACACCAACACCTCTGCCATCTTCACCAACATCTCCATCACCTTCCCCCATCTATATTCAGCGGTCCACTCTCCCACAACCTGCTGTACCCTCTACTTGAACATGGTGCTTTATGCTTCATATTATTATCCAATGATGTGTTGCCATCCTATGATGTCTGAGTAGGCTTTCGTTGTCCTATCGATGATTGGTGAATTGCTATGATTGGTTTAATTTGCTTGTGGTTATGTTGCCTTCCTATCGTGCCCTCTGGTGTCACGCAAGCGTGAGGGATTCCACTGTAGGGTGTTGCAATACATTCATGATTCGCTTATAGTGGGTTGTTTGAGTGACAGAAGCATAAACCCGAGTAAGTGGGTTGTGGCGTATGGGACAATTGCTTATGCCTCTCCCACGTAAAACTTGCTATCGGTCTAGTAAAGTAGTCAATTGCTTAGGGACAATTTCACAACTCCTACCACCACTTTTCCACACTCGCAATACTAACTTTATTGATTCTTTATCTAAACAGCCCCTAGTTTATATTTACGTGATCTTTATTATCTTGCAAACTTATCCAACACCACCTGCAAAGTCCTTCTAGTTTCATACTTGTTCTAGGTAAAGCGAACGCTAAACATGCGTAGAGTTGTATCGGTGGTCGATAGAACTTGAGGGAATATTTGTTCTACCTTTAGCTCCTCGTTGGGTTCGACACTCTTACTTATCGAAAGAGGCTACAGTTGATTCCCTATGCTTGTGGGTTATCAACGGCGATAAGGTGGTCCTTCCCACATGACCTAGAAATCATCGGTGATATGCCCTCCTAGTACACACGCTTGGTAAAATGAGGTTGTGTGCGACCGACGAGCGCTCAAATATGAAAATACATACGGTAGAGCGAAAAAAATACAATTATATAGGCGAAATTGTTTCTGGTCGCAAGTACATCCCACATAGTCAGTCCCCGCTAAACGTCTCCGTTCGTATGTACATCCCACAGAGTCGCTCCAAGGAAAATGTTTCCGCTCACAGGTACATCACATACATTTTTTTCTCGTTAAATCGTTTGTGATAGTGTTGCCATTGCACACGATATCAACAATTTTATCGTTTGCGTTATTGAATGCATCACACACGGTCCGTCAAAGAAACTGTGTGGCAAAGGCTACCCATCACACACAGTTTTTATGTGGTAAACGTTTGCGCAAGGTGGCCTAACGCAAACAATTTTCAAGAGAAAGTCATGTGTGATTGTTCATTGATCCAACACGGTTTATTCCTAGAAACTGTGTGCGTTGCCTGAGGTCATCGCCCACCGTATTTTTTCAATAACCGTTTGCAATAGCAAAACCCAATTAGCAGGCTAATTCGCCATTAGCAGGCTAATTGCCCTATTATTAATAATCCATTGATTAATCTAATTGACATTCATATTAAGCATATATATTTCATTTCCATATTAAGGAAGCAGAATTTCATAATTGAAATACATCAGAGTACAACATGATATAGCTTCAGCACTCAGCTACCCCATTACCCAACTGCACCAACACCAAGTTTCACATGCAACATGTAAAACCTTTAGAAATTAGCATCATAGACGGTATATAGACAGATGCATCTCATCTGGAAACTCATCTGGAAAACTGTTGAAGCGGAAGGCGAATATTGAGCCTTCATTCATGTTGAAGGTCTTTGCAACTTTAGGCCAGTGCCTGTGGATGATTGACCGTTCGTCCTTCATCCTCTTCAGGAACACTTCAATATTGAACCATGGGTGTTGTATGAAAACCTTCCTCGCCTCCTGACCATAGAGGTGGTTTGAGAGGTAATCATCAGTGAACTACTTTGGAAAGGCCTGAAAACAAGGATGTGCATAAATATCTTCTCTATATTGGAAATGGGGCAAAGGAATAAAAAAAGGCAAGGTATAATAGTTAGTACCATCTTGTAGTGAACTGATGTCTTCTTCATTGTGCATACAAAGATCTTGTTGTTTTTTGTCACTAATTTCTTTATCCTAACAATCTTTCCGAGTTTCTTGATTTGATTGATATTCATGGACAACTCATTTCCCCATATGCAAAAAGGGTCAAACAGTGGGTCAAAACCTCTGACAGCAAGACCTACATGTGAAAGACCAAATTGTTAAAAACCTAAATATTAGAATGGTTCATGCAATTGCATAATAATGTGTTATTAGACAAAGGACCATGCACGTGCAAACCTCGATTGTAAACCTCAGTGCTTCCCATTGTTTCCCTACAACACATATAAGGTAGTTAGTCACCAGGTTAAGTAAGGGTTCGCATGCTATAGGTAAAATATGTTGATGAAAAATAAGCACATTGCAGATTCATTAGATTAATTGAAGCCACATGGAAAACCCATTTATCCAAACCAAGCATGATTAAGAACTAGGAAATATAGCACTTGTATATGTTTCTCATGTATTAAGTGCAGCCAAATTCGATTTATTCCTCAAATGCACAACAATACAAAATTCTACCCATGACAATTGGACATCGCATTGCAAAATTGAACCAAGCTGTTAGCTAAACACCACAACGAATGAACCAAACATTAACTGAGCACCACATTGCACAATATAACATACTCCTAATAGAAGACCAGACAATTATCCAAACCAAGCATGCTTAACAACTTGGAAATATAGCAACTGTATTTGTTTCTCATGTATTTAGTACAACCAAATTCAATTTATTCCTCACATTGTATACAATAACAGAATGCACCCACAACTATTGAACATCGCATTGCAGAATTGAACCAAACAGTTAACAAAGCACGACAACACAAATGAACCAAATGTTAACTGAGCACCACATTGCACAATGTATAACCAAACCAAGCATGCTTGTCGACTTGGAAATATAGCAATTGTATACGTTTCTCATGTATTTTGTAAAGATAAATTCAATTTATTTCTCACATGGAAGACAATACAAAATTGCAGCCTAAAGAATTGAACATCACATTTGCAGAATTCAACCAAACAGTTAACTGAAGACAACAACTAATTAACAAAATAGTTAATAAGTGAGCACCACACTACACGACATATGGAACATATACACTAGAGAAACAGATTGCATGGTAAAATTAGATAGCATAATGCATTAAAATTTGTGAAGGAAAGGCAGGAGCAACACATGCAACGGGTAAACCGAGCATGCTTAACTGGCGTAGCTAGCAAATGGCAAGGTGCTCCTCCAAGATCTGGGGGTCGGCACGAATGGCATCCATCGCAACGTCATCCGCGCATGCGGGCGCGATTTGCTTCTCCGCTGCCAAATGCTCCTTGAGATCCTGACTATACTGCGTGCACCATGGCTTATGGCGGTGCTTATTTGGTGGAGGGGTCGGTGATTTGGGTGGAAGGTGTCGTGCTCGCGCCGGCGATCGGGGCATGTGGGATGTGGAAGGAGGAGGAGGATGGGGGTCGGGAGTGGATTACCTGTCTGGATAGACGAGGCCGAGCAGCGTGAAGGAGGGTCGTCGGCGCTGCAAGCAAGGAGTGAAGGTTTGAACTTGGAAAGGAAGGCAGAAACAAGGGAAATGTGGCTTTTGGTAAAGGGGGGAGGTATATATTTCTGCGAAGCCGAAAATTTGGAATCGCTTTAGCGAAAAAACTGGCGCGCAAAGTATCATCAGACACGGTCCCTTATTCAGAACTGTGTGCGATATGTGAACATCACAAACGATTGAGGTAGCTTAACCTGTGTGTGATGAGTTTGAATGTCAAAAAAATTGGTTTGAATTTCCATGGTTGAAGTGGTCATCCATGTCATTGCATAATTTGGGTACACAAAGGAGACTACAACACACCCACACTTCTTAGTTGAGCAAGTTCAGCAATTAAACAGAGCTAGCTGACCTAAACATTACTCTAACAAATTAATGACCGACGCTCTTAATTAAACAAAACAAAGAGTACTACTACGGCTGGTGCTCTTTGACTTCGCCGCCGCCTCCATGTCCAGATCATGCCCGACAGTCTCCTGGGGAAGGGGCTCCATGGCATCCATCACACCATACTCGGCAAGCATCTTGCCATCTGCATCTGCCATCTCTTTGGAAAAGGCCGCCATGATCTGGGCATGGGCGGCCGTGATCTGGGCTTGGACGGGCTCCATCGTCGCAAGGTATGCGGCGGAGGAACAGATGGTTGCTCGAACGCTCTCGGCGATTGCGAACTCTTCGGCCGTGGGTTGCCGACCGTTGTTGGAGAAGCTTCGTTCGATTTGTGCGGTGACCGCCATGAGCTGGGTGTGGGTGTCAGTGCCAAAACCGGCAGATCTCGGGTAGGGGGTCCCGAACTGTGCATCTAAGGATCGAAGGTAACAGGAGGCGGGGGACATGATGTTTACCCAGGTTCGGGCCCTCTCAATGGAGGTAATACCCTACTTCCTGCTTGATTGACTTTGATGAGTATAGGGGTTACAAGAGTTGATCTACCTCAAGATCATAATGGCTAAACCCTAGATGTCTAGCCTGTATGATTTATGATATCCTCTACGGACTAGACCCTCCGGTTTATATAGACACTGGAAGGGCCTAGGGTTGTACAAAGTCGGTTTACAGAGGAAGGAAACTACACATCTGATCGTCAAGCTTGCCATCCACGCGAAAGAGAGTCCCATCCGGACACGGGGGAAGGCCGTTGGTCTTGTATCTTCACGGCCCATCAGTCTGGCCCACGCCATGTAGCCCAGACGCCTGAGGACACCATAATCCAGGACTCCCTTAGTAGCCCCCGAACTTGCCTTCAATGACGACTTAGTATCCGACTTTATGTCTTCGGCTTTGCAAGGCGGGTTCTTCATTATACTTTGGATTTGACAACAATCTGGCTCTGACCTCGAGGCATTGCCTTTATGATTCCTCTCTATGGTTGCCTCGATTCCCGTGCGATGAATGAATGTGAACAACCCGTGATCTTTTGCAAATAGGCCCCTAACTGCACTCGGACAACACCTATATAAGGAGATTTAGATCCCCAAATGCCATCTCACATCGCGCAGAGGGAAAACCGCCAAGGTTAGCCACAAACAAAATCTTCCGACATGAACAGGCCTTGAGGCTCCTCTTCGCGCCCCCATGGCCCTCAGGAGGGTGATTGGCAAAGCTGCTTTGTGCCTCATCTCCA
>NC_041393.1:489784187-489833060 GCF_002162155.2 Triticum dicoccoides
GCGCGAATCTAGTCTCCGTTCGAGCGGGTTTGTATTCAACCAGCTGCGATGTGATGGCCGAGTACTTCCCCAACCCCAATAAGGAGGAGAGAGTGTGCTTCATCCCGTTCTTGTTACAGGGCCTGGGATTCCCAATCCATCCCTTCCTCCGGGGGTTATTGAAATTTTACGGCATCCAACTACACAACCTCACCCCCGGTTCGATTCTGCACATCTCCGGTTTTGTCGCCCTCTGTGAACTATTCCTAGGCATCGAGGCCCATTTACAACTATGGAGGAAATTCTTCTGCCTCATTGCCCGCCATAAAGGAGGCTCCATATTTGAAGTGGGCGGTGCCGAAGTATGGCGCATAGCCCGATCCGGATACCTCATTGGAACTCCCAAAGAGGTATACCCACAGTGGTCTTCGGAATGGTTTACATGGATGATGTCCCACTGCTGGATCCAGTCCGGCGCGGCCTTCCCGAATTTTCTAGTGCCCCTTTAAAGAAGCGCCTCAACTGGCGTCCCCGAAGTCCCAAGGAAGAGGACAGTGCGGAGATAAAGAGGTTGGTCAGCAAGGTCAGGCTGCTCACCCATTCCGTACTCTCGATAGTCGAAGTCATGGCGACCGCAATGAAGAGGTGTGTCCCACCTCTCCAATCCAGAGTAACTCCTTTATGCCACAACAATGGAGAAGGCGATGCATCCCGCTGCGGACGTACGGGTCCGGATACCCCAGCCGAAATGGCCACAAGGTTGGCCGAGCTGTATAAGGGCGAAGAAGAAGATTTTCTCCGACTAAACTGCCGGGAGGCTTACTCTATGCACACGCCTGTCAAATGGGTAAGATTTCGATCGTCTGTGCCTATTTTCTTGCATTTATAGATACTAATCCAATTTGCCCTTTTTCACTCGCAACAGTCATGGAGGAAGATGACCGAGGACGTTCACAGTCCTGCTCCCCAGCTAGATGATCACAATCATGAGGAGGACCCCGGCTTTTGTGAGGATCTGGACATATATATAAAGTTTGATGACGGGGTATTCTATCAGGCGAGCCTTGACGGCTTGGAACTGGCTATGACTGCCGACTACCCTCGCCTCTATTCCTGCTACATTATGAGTATCCGGAGGCATCTTATAAGGAGATCCTTATCTGCATCCTTACTCAATGTACTGATCCAGATTTTAACAGGATCAATGCTCTAAGGACCATATTTCCTCAAGGGCGTCACCCACACAAGGCCGTTATTCGAAATGAAAGAGGACCGGAAACAACGCATAGCTGCCACAACCTTCAACGAGGTACGTCCGCATAACATATGCCAAGGCATGAGTTCAGAGTGCTCAAGACTTCCTTTTCCCTTGGTTCAGGAGGAGGACGCGATAGACGGTGAAAAAATGCCCTGCTAGCAGGATGCGTGCTAATCCGGTGCCGGACTTGTCAACTAGGACAAGGGATGACACGGCGCCAGTATCGCCACCTCATGATGATTTGGACGATGTATCCGTCACAAATTTTGAGGTGGAGAGCGTAATGAACCATCGCCATTTGAGGGATTTCCTGCGTGCCCCAGCCTTTTCCGAACAAGAGTTCGCCGCATTAAATTCAATGGACACATATATTCGAGCCACTCGAGACGGACTCGCCAGAGTTACAAATTATTCTCCAAAAATATCCAGGTATAAATTTTGCGTAATCTTGAGTGTGCATATACTAGTAGCCCCCGAGACTTGAAGCGGCGGAGCCAACTGATTTAAGGATCGATATGACTTGTAGGTACTCAAAGAGAAGAACGCTATACTGTCCCAAGAGCTAGGATCAAGCCGAACACAGCTGCATGCCGCGAATGCCGAATTAGCGGACATGAAGGAGGCATCCCAGGAGCAAAAACACGATGACGGAAAAGACAATCGCTCCAAAGAGATAGAGAGTTTAAAAGCTCAACTATTGGCCGCTCAAAAAGAAAATGAAAAGTTGAAGACCGGCATATTCAGTATGTCTTTATTTAAAACCATCATATAAGCAAGTGTTTGGTCCACAACTTGGAATGTCATGTATCTTTGGCTAGAGGTTTAATAACTGGTCGGCCGGGAGAAGAAGTATCCGGAATTCAGTTCGATATTCTGGAAGAGCTGACTGTTGTGCATGAGCGGGCTCGGAAAGCTATGAGGAGCATGATTAAGGCTTTATGGCCGTCCGAGACACCTCCAGAAAACATATAGGTACTAGCAAACCTGTTTAAAGGTGCCAGGCGCCGCTTTGAGCCGTGGAAAACATCGGCCAGCCATGAAGGTGCATGAGAAGCTTGGGCTATGGTGAAAACACGTTTTACCAAGCTAGATCCGAATCATATGGCCCAAGTGGTACCAAAGGGACCAGATGGAAAGGAGATTCCACTGAACTTGGTGTACGACCAAGTAGCGGTGGCTGCGAAGTATTCGCAACAAGACTATAAATTAGATAGTCTTATGGATGGTATAGATGAAGAGTAGGCGTTTGATTCCATGTAACAATGTCCTTTATCACCAAACTTATCTCCGGCTGAATTTGAAAATATTTTCATGGCAGACCTTCCGCTTCAACCTCTGAAACCCAAGGGTTGGAGTGTTTTCGAATACTATACATGCTGTAAACGCCAAGTATGTTCGGAAACCAGGCAATCTGGTCATGGTGCTTGAACGGACAAACTATATTCGGGGAGTTATGTTATATTACTTTTTAACGTAAGAAACATCTTCTAGAGAGAATAGTTCCGTTAAGGGTTCCTCTCCCTGGGTTGGCATGCTAATTTGCGCACGCCTAAGCTTTGAAAAAATAGCAAGAAACTTTGTCCTTTGGGGGTTTATATTGGCACAAAGGCAATTCGTCGTCTTTCAGCCGACCTCTTATTTTCTTAAAAATGCTAGCTTTCGGCTTCACCCATTGGAGGTACATGCCCGGATAACACGGTTGTAGCAATCGAAGAGGTGCTCCCTTTATGCCCTAGCCAAACAATCGGGGACATAGGGCGTAGTACAGGAGCCAGGCAACCCAGCTTGGCAAAACTTAAGTCATAGAGGTGCATATAATGGCGAAGAAAGATGTATACGAGTAAACGGCACATATATATGGTGAGCTCTATGCTTAGTAGAATAATAAACTTCTATTTGGAGAAGCCCCCAATCATAGTGGGGTTTATACATTTAAGGATGTGTACCCCTCAAGTGTGCGGCGTACCCGAACATACGCTAGAAGTCGTGAAAGAAACGAAGAATGGAAAAATTTGAAAAAACAAGGGAAAAGAGATAACGAAAAATATGTCCGAACTTAGGCGTAGAATCTTTGGAGTCTGGCAGCATTCCAAGGGTTCGGCTCCAAGTGATTGTACGATGCATTGCGAAGGCGGTAGGCTCCTCCAGTGAGTACTTCATCTATAATGAAGGGACCCTCCCATTTGGGCTTGAGCTTTTCCTTTTTCTTCTCTGGTAGACGTAGAACGAGTTCACCGACATTTGAAGTGTGCCGCACTTCTCTGCATTGGTATCTTCGAGCGTGTTGTTGGTAGAATACGGAATGGGCTCTCACGACATCGCGCTCATCCTCCAGGCTATCTAAGTCGTCTTACCGATTGAGCTCGGCCTTTCTCTCCTCATACATGCGCACTCGAGGTGAGTCATGAATAGTGTCGCAAGGCAAGACCGCCTCTGCGTTGTACACCATGAAAAAAGGTGTGTATCCAGTCGTGCGATTGGGCATGGTCCACAGCCCCTAGAGTACGGAATCGAGTTCCTCAACCCAGTGCTTATCTGATTCTTGCAGGGATCGCACTAGTATGGGTTTGATGCTGCTCATTCTCAAGCCGTTAGCCCGTTCGACCTGACAGTTTGTTTGAGGGTGATATACGGAGGCGTAATTGAGCTTAATGCCCAAATTAGCGCACCAAGTTTTCACCTTGTAGGCCATAAAGTTAGAGCCGTTGCCAGTAATAATATTGTGCAGGACACCATATCGGTGTACGTCACCAGATATAAAGTCTATCACTGGTCTGGCTTCAGCCGTTTTGACTGGTTTGGCTTCTATCCACTTAGTGAACTTGTCGACCATAACCAACAGACATTTCTTCTTATGGCTCCCCCCTTTAAGGGGTCCGACCATGTCTAGCCCCCAGACTGCAAAAGGCCAAGTAACGGGGATTGTTTGCAGGGCAGTGGGCGGCATATGGCTTTGATTGGAAAAAGGCTGTCATCCAACGCAGCACTGTACGAGGTCCTGTGCATTTGCTCGTGCCGTGAGCCAAAAGAAACATGTAAGGAAGGCCACACTTACAAGGGCCCGAGCTGCGGCATGATGGCCGCCCAGACCAGCATGTATTTTAGCCAAGAGCTGTCGTCCCTCCTCTTTGAAGATACATCTTTGAAGGACTCCGGTAGTACTTTCTTGTAAAGTTCTCCTTCATGAACTTCATAGGCTTTTGAGTGTCGAACAATACGACAGGCCTCAGTATGATCGTCGGGGAGCTCCTTCCTAGTAAGGTAGGCCAGGAAAGGTTTAGTCCATGGGGTAATTATGGCCATAATTTCGTGGGCCGATGATGTTATTTTGGTGCCTGAGCCCCCGATGATATCGGAATTGTGTTCGGCATCTGGGGGTATGATCGGCTCCGGACCCATATTGCCGCTCTTGTCCTGCCACACCATGCATGGCTTGAAGAGCCTCTCCACAAAGGTGTTAGGTGGGACGAGGTCGCATTTAGCGCCCATGCGAGCAAGGATGCCCACCGCTGGATTGCTGTCTCGAGCCACGTGATGAAACTCAAGCCCCTCAAACCGAGCTGATATTTTGAGTACAGCGTTGCGGTAGGTTGCCATCTTCAGATCTTTTGCGTCGAATTCTCCATTTATTTGGGATATTGCAAGGTTTGAATCCCCGCGCACCTGAGGCGTTGTATGCCCATAGAGATGGCCATCCGGAGACCGTGCAGTAGAGCCTCATATTCGGCTGCATTGTTAGAGTCAGTGTACAATATTGTAACACATAATGGACAGTGTCTCCTGTGGGGGATGTCAAAATAACACTCGCCCCCAATCCGGCTAACATTTTAGAGCCGTCAAATTGCATCAACCAGTTGTAGTATGTGATGTACTCTTTAGGGAGTTCAGCCTCTGTCCACTCGGCGACGAAGTTAGCCAACACCTGAGATTTAATGGCTCAGCATGGCTTGTATGCCATTTCAAATGGTAAGAGCTCAATGGCCCATTTGGCAATCCGACCGGTGGCGTCCGGTTGTTTATAATGTCATTGAGTGGTACTTCAGAAGCCACCATGATCGAACACTCTTGAAAGTAGTGCTGCAGCTTCCGGGATGCCATGAACACCATGCACGCTATCTTCTGATAGTGCGGGTATCGGGTTTTGCATGGTGTATTGACCGTCGATACATAATATACTGGTTTTTGGAGCGGGAATTTATGTCCCTCTTCCGCTCGTTCGACAACGAGCACTACACACACCACCTGGTGGGTTGCGGATATGTAGAGCAACATAGGCTTACTGATGTTTGGTGCGGACAGGATTGGGTTGCTTGCTAGCAAGGTTTTTATTTCTTCCAGTACGGCTATTTCCGCATCCGTCCACTTGAAGTGGTCGGTTCATTGGAGTAGGCGATAAAGTGGTAACGCCTTTTCTCCCATTTTGGAGATAAAGCGGCTCAAGGCTGCCACACACCCAGCTAGTTTTTGGACCTGCTTTAGGTCTGTCAGAATTGCTAGCTGTGACAGGGCTCAAATTTTGGCTGGGTTGGCTTCTATTCCTCTATTGGAGACGATGAACCCGAGTAGTTTCTCGGCTGGAACGCAGAAGACACATTTTTCTGGATTGAGCCAGATATCATATGATCGGAGGTTGTCGAATGTGAGGCGTAGGTCATCCACCAATTATTCAACGTGCTTAGTCTTGATGACTACGTCATCTACATATGCCTCCACCATCTTGCCAATTTGCTTTTCCAGGCATGTTTGAATCATGCGCTGGTAAGTGGCGTCGTTGTTTTTAAGTCTGAAAGGCATAGCGTTGAAGCAGAACAGCCCATATGGGGTGATAAATGCCGTTGCGACCTGATCGGATTCCTTCATCTTGATTTGATGGTATCCGGAGTATGTGTCGAGGAAACACAATGAATCGTGTCCTGAAGTTGCATCAATAATCTGGTCAATGCAGGGTAATGGGAAGGGGTCCTTAGGGCAGGCCTTGTTGAGGTCTTTGAAATCAACACAGAGGCGCCAGGATTTGTCCTTCTTTGGCACCATGACCAGGTTTGCTAGCTAGTCGAGGTGTTTGATCTCTCTGATGAATCCAACTTCAAGTAGTTTGGCTAGCTCCTCCCCCATAGCTTGTCGCTTGGGTTCAGAAAATCACCGCAGCGCTTGCTTGACTGGCTTGAACCCCTTTATTATGTTGAGGCTTTGTTCATCCAATCTGCATGGGATTCCTGGCATATCCGAAGGGTGAGAGGTGAAGATGTCCCAATTCTCGCGAAGAATGCTCTCAGAGCGGCATCGACCATCGGATCCAGTTGTGCTCCAATGGCTGCTGTTTTATTAGGATCTGTTGGGTCAACTTGAAATTTGACGATTTCATTAGTGGGCTTGAAAGAAGTGGACTTAGGCCTCTTATCGAGGATTACATCGTCCATGTCCGCTGTAGAAAGCAGAACGGTGAGCTCCTCGGCCGCCAAGGCCTCGGATAATGCCTCGAGGGCGAGGGATGCGGTTTTGTTTTTGGCACAGAGGGCTATGTCCGGATCACTGTTGATAGTGATGACTCTATTGGGCCCGGGCATTTTGAGCTTCATATATCCATAATGGGCTATGGCTTGAAAGCGAGTGAATGCGTCTCGCCCCAACAGGGCATGATAACCACTATTGAAAGGTGCCACATGGAAGATTGACTCTTCGGACCTATAGTTTTCCGGCATGCCGAATACCACATCAAGTGTGATTTTCCCCGAGCATCGTGCTTCTCGGCTGGGGATAATGCCTCGAATGGTTGTACTGCCCTGCTCGATGCGACTCCTGTCCATTTCATTTTATTGAGCGTATCCTCGTACATGAGGTTCAATCCGCTGCCACCATCCATGAGCACTTTGGAGAGCCGAAAGCCATCCATGATTGGGTTTAGGACCAAAGCGGCCTGTGCTCGGATTGATCGGGCCCTTGGTTCGTCATTGGCATTGAAAGTTATCGCTGTATCATTTCAAGGATTTATTGCGGCTACTTGGTTAACTTCGGCGAGGTCGCGGAGCACCCTTTTGCGCCGATTATTTGAAGAAAAGGTCTCGAAGACTGTAAATGCATTGAGATCGTCATCCTTCGAAGAGTACTTCTCTAGGGTAGTGTTGGTGAGGATGGCCTCACCGCTCTTAGCCACCTGCCGGAGTACCCGACATGCCCGAAGGCTGTGTGTTGGTTCGGTATTCGGCGTCGTGTGTATTGAGCAGTTCGTTGAAGACAGCTCTATGTCCCTTGGCGGATTTGATTTCCTTGTCAATGAAGTGATGATCAGGTGCCCCGTAAGGGTGCATCCTTTTTGCCCATTTGGTGGGCTGCGTAAAGGCAGGAGGTTACCACTGGGCTGTCTGGGCTTTCCAGGTGCTTTCCATTGCGTGGTATTTGTGTACTATATGTGCCAAATCTGCAAAGTGCAGTATGCGGTGATGGTTGAGGGCATTGAGGATTCCCTCATCCGTACAGCTGTGGCAAAAAACTGAAACCGCGTCCTCGTCGCAACAATCTTTAATCTTGTTTTTAATAAGGAGGAATCTGGCCAAGAATTGATGGACTGTTTCCTAAGGTTGTTGTCGTACGTACATTAGGTCACATACGTCTAGAGGACCTGAGTTGCTTGGGGAATATTGTGTGTGGTGGGTGGGTGGATTAAAATCCAAACCCCGACCCACTATTTTTTGGATCCGGAGTTTGAAGAATCTCCGAGGTCACTAGGTTAGGACCAGGAGAGTCCTGGTGGCTTACAACGCCTGATTCAGTGTTTGGAGGACGTGCGGTCTCTTCCCGAAGATGGGTATCCGGCTCACAGGGCTCGGAAATCCGAACATATCTTGTTACCAGCTTAGGAGAAGAATTGTTGTCGGCTTGTTCCTCCACAACCGCTACCAGATGGGTGATCGGCGGAGATTTGATTTCTCTCTGTTCGGGTTTAAGCCCAATCTAATCATAGTCGATCGTGACCCCCAGGGTGGCGATGCGATCTAGCAGCTCGTTCAAATACGATACATCTGCCTGATCCATCTTGTCAGAGTATTCGGGGCCGATACGGGGATGATTTTTAGTGACTTGGGGGGCCGTCGTTGGGTTAATGGCCAAACAGGCGCCCATGGTGAAGCTGCCAAGCCGGAGGGTCTGCCCTGAAACTAGGGCTCCTCCAGAAGTGATGTTGTCATTGATGACAAGGCGAGCCATCATTCCTTCTATCAACGACACAGAGGAACTCTCAATGAAAGCACCAATGTCGGTGTCAAAACCGGTGGATCTCATGTAGGGGGTCCCGAACTATGCGTCTAAGAATCAAAGGTAACCGGAGGCTGGGGACACGATGTTTACCCAGGTTTGGGCCCTCTTAATGGAGGTAATACCCTACTTCCTGCTTGATTGACTTTGATGAGTATATGTGTTACAAGAGTTGATCTACCTCGAGATCATAATGGCTAAACCCTAGATGTCTAGCCTGTATGATTTATGATATCCTCTACAGACTAGACCCTCCGGTTTATGTATACTCTGGAAGGGCCTAGGGTTGTGCAAAGTCGGTTTACAGAGGACGGAAACTACACATCCGGTCGTTAAGCTTGCCATCCACGCGAAGAGGAGTCCCATCCGGACACGGGGAGAGGCCGTTGGTCTTGTATATTCACGGCCCATCAGTCCGGCCCATGCCATGTAGCCCGGACGCCCGTGGACCCCATAATCCAGGACTCCCTGAGTGGGCGGCCTCGACATGGTCGTTGGCGACCTCAATCAGGGCTAAGGTTGCTGCTGCGGAATAGACAGCTGCTGTGCCGCTCTCGCCAGTTGCTATCCCCGAGGCAGATGTTGTTGCCGCCATCTGAGAAGCAACAATGGCCGTTTGGGCTGCCTTAGCTGCTTGGTCGTAGATTGAAGCCGCGCTCAAGCACCTTGTTTGCACGCGCATGGCGGCTGCGGCCGCACTCTCGCTCGAGTGGGCCACCGAAGTTTCCCTCACGACGCGGGTCCACGTGCCCATCTTTCACCGGCGACGATTGAACAGTGAAACAATATTTGGGGAGCGAGCTAGTGTGCTTGAGACGCCAACTGTGGACTGTAGCCGACGCACCTTCTCGCGTAAGCCATAAGTGTATTATACACCGACGATGCTCCAGGATATTTTGTGCTGCATCTCACATGGTTGGTGATAATAAACTGTGTGCTATGTACTTGATTTTTCATCTTGATTTGAATTACATAATGGGGTCACAGCGACAATGGACAGTGTTTGAATAGCTAGACCTTTTATCTACAGTGAATATGCAACTAAATGTGTGTCATAAAAGAATTGGAATTATTTAGGGTTTGTTTGAATATCTTATACATTAAATTGGTTTTCTAGCCATTTCAGGTGCACAATTCAAAATTAAACTACATGCACATTCTCCAGTGCACCAACATAGGTTGTAAAATCATATATGTGTCCACGGGTTTATGCTTATGTCCCATGCAAGAAATGGGGATGAAATTCGAACACCACGGCACCGTGGCTCTCCGGCAAACGTTGACGTACTTGCTTTTGTAAGTCTAGCAAATCCAAAATTCTTCCGAAATTCATGAAACTTGGCATGCTATCATGGAGCGGCATCAACATGCCATGGTAATTTTTTTGTCCCATTTGGGGCAGGTTGGGGTATAAGCTTCTCATAAACCGGAGCTTCTCACAACAAGCGTGATGGTTTTGGTAGGGAACATTTCACCTTTCTGGACGAAAAGATGTCCGTTGCCTCTTCTCGATTTTAATTTTTTTTCTAGTGTCAACATAGAACAACAGGAGTGTTGTGTCAATTTTTGGGATTGTTTGGGGTTCGATTGGACATTTTTATACTTTAACTGAGTTTTCTATGCATTCATGTGCATAATTCAAATTTGAACTACATGCACATGCTCTAATGCATATAAATTAGTTAAAAATACAAATCTATGTCCTTGGTTGCCTACTTAGGTCCCATGCAAGAAATGGGAATGAATGTCAAACACCCTGCCACCGTCACTCGGCTACAAACATTGAGATACCTGGTTTTTAAATTCTATTAAATCCAAAACTTGTTTGACATTCATGAAACTTGGCATCCTATCATGGAGCGGAATCAACATGCCGTGGTAATATTTTTGTCCCATTTGGGATAGGTTTGGGTATATGCTTCTCACAAACCAGAGCTTCTCACAACAAGAATGATGGTTTCGATAGGGAACGTCCCGCATTTGGGGACGAAACGATATCCATTGCCTCTTATTGCTTTCAAATTTTTTTCTCCTGTCAACATAGAACAACAGGAGTGTTGCGTCAATTTTTGTGATTTTCGGGGGTTCATTTGGACATTTTTATGCATTAACTGACTTTTCAATACATTCATGTGCATAATTCAAATTTTAACTACATGCACATGCTCTAATGCATATAAATTGGTTGAAAATTCAAATATGTGTTCTTGGTTTCATGCTTAGCTCCCATGCAAGAAATGGGAATGAATGTCAAGCACCCTGCAACCGTCACTCAGCCGCAAACATTGAGATACCTGGTTTTTAAATTCTAGTAAATCCAAAACTCATCTGGAATTCATGAAACTTGGATGCTATCATGGAGCGGCATCAACATGCCATGGTAAAAAATTTGTCCCATTTGGGGCAGGTTTGGGTATATGCTTCTAACAAACCAGAGCTTCTCAGAACAAGCATGATGGTTTTGGTAGGGAACGTCCCACCTTTGGGGATGAAAGGATATCCGTTGCCTCTTATTGCTTTCAAAAAACTTCTCGTCTCAACATAGAATAGCAGGAGTGTTGTGTCAATTTTTGTGATTTTTCGGGGTTCGTTTGGACATTTTTATGCATTAACTGAGTTTTAAATGCATTTATGTGCATAATTCAGATTTGAACTACATGCACATGCTCTAGTACATATAAATTGGTTGAAAAATCAAATCTGTGTCCTTGGGTACATGCTTAGGTCCCATGCGAGAAATGGGAATGAATTTCAAACACTAGGGCACCGTTGATTGCCAACAAAACATTGCGATACCTGGTTTTTAAATTCTAGTAAATCCAAAAATCGTCTGAAATTCATGAAATGTGGCATGCTATCATGGAGCGGCATCAATATGCGGTGGTAATTTTTTTGTCCCATTTGGGGCAGGTTTGGGTATATGCTTCTCACAAACCAGAGCTTCCCACAACAAGCATGATGGTTTCGGTAGGGAACATCCCACCTTTCGGGACGAAACGATATGCATTGCCTCTTATTGCTTCAAAGCATTTCTCGTGTCAACATAGAACAACAGGAGTGTTGTGCCAATTTTTGTGATTTTTCGGGGTTCGTTTGGACATTTTTATGCATTAACTGAGTTTTCAATGCATTTATGTGCATAATTCAAATTTGAACTACATGCACATGCTCCAGTGCATATAAATTGGTTGAAAACTCAAATCTGTGTCCTTGGGTGCATGCTTCGGTCCCATGCAAGAAATGGGAATGAATTTCAAACACCAGGGCACCGTTGACTGCCGGCAAAACATTGAGATACCTGGTTCTTCAATTCTAGTAAATCCAAAATTCATCTGAAATTCATGAAACTTGGCATGCTATCATGGAGCGAAATCAACATGTCGTGGTAAATTTTTTGTCCCATTTGGGGTAGGTTTAGTATATGCTTCTCACAGACCAGAGCTTCTCACAACAAGCATCATCGTTTCAGTAGGGAACGTCCCACCTTTGGGGACGAAACGATATCCATTGTCTCTTATTGCTTTCAATTTTTTTTCTCATGTCAACATAGAACAATAGGAGTGGTGTGTCACTTTTTGTGATTTTTCGGGCTTCGTTCGACATTTTTATGCATTTACTGAGTTTTCAATGCATTTATGTGCATAATTCAAATTTGAACTACATGCACATGCTCCAGTGCATATAAATTGCTTGAATATCAAATATGTGTCCTTGGGTGCATGCTTTGGTCCCATGCAAGAAATGGGAATGAATTTCAAACACTAGGGCACCGTTGATTGCCGGCAAAACGTTTAGATACTTTATTTTTAAATTCTAGTAAATCCAAAACTTGTCTTAAATTCATGAAACTTGGCATGCTATCATGGAATGGCACCCGGCATGCTGTGGTATTTTTCGTGTCCATTATGAGAGAAGGCGCACTCGAATAATGACGGCCAACAAAGGCATTTTGAAAATATAGATGCCACTTTAATATCTCAAACGTTAGTATAATTCAAACCATGTGCATTCTGTTAAGCATTCATGTGTCTTGGTTTTAATGGTTGTAGGAGGTGCCGTGCAAACAACTGCTTGACCTTGACTGAACAGGAGGCGTGCGAGCATAGTCCGGTGCGCAGGCTGACCGAGAGGCGTGCAAGCTGTCCTCCAATGCGCAGGCTCACCCAGAAGCGTCCGAGCTGTACCCTGCGTAGGCTCACTGGGAAGCGAGCCCTTTGACTTCTATGGCCTCCCGCCTTCCTCTCCGTGCGCGCGCCCCCCTCAGCGGCATGGGACGCCGCCGTCGAATGCTACCTCTCGCGCCACCAGCTGCCGTCCTCCCACGTCCCGCCCGTCGATCCCGGGACGACATGATGTTTGATTTACAAGTGAAGAACATTTTGTGCTGCATTGAAAACTTTAACAATAGTGTCCGGAGGATGACAACGACAATGACAACATGACACGCCGCCTCCGCCACCGCCGGAAATAGTTTTTTTTCTTGGGTTTAATACTGTCTCTGGATCACATGAATATAAATTTGCAGTATGACTAAATGAAAGATATGGTTTGAGCGAACTTGCGTTTCTCTCTCTTAATGTACAGACTTATCAAACAATTTTCTTTTTAAAAAAACATCAATGGTTTTTAAATATAAAACACTCATCGCAAACGTTTTAGTTAGAACACCGTATGCAAACCGGAAGCTTCCCTAGGAAGCCAAGGGAAAATGTGTCAGGCAGAATTTTTGCGGCTCTTGATCGCAAACGTTTTAGATAGAACACCGTATGCATAGTGAGAGCAGGATTTGTGCATCTCTTCAACGCAAAAGGTTCTTTTGGATGACCCGTGTGCAACCACTAAAAACAATTTGGTAAGATTTGCATCTGTCATATTGGGTATGTTGCCATTTGTCAAACTGGAAAGATTGACATTTGTTGATCTAGTAACATTGCCATTTGTTAACCTTGTAACACTGCGATTTGTCAAAATATGAAGCTAAAACTCACTAGCAGTATCTAATTTTTGCAACTAAAATTTAGTAATTAAGCATAGATTTCATTCATAGATTAAGCAGTTGTTCTTAATTTATACAAACCGTTCAACTCCAGAGCTGAACCGACCAAACTTTTCCCCAATTGTTGCGAACCACGTACTGAAATAGCTAGTTCAACTATATATACTAGCTAATTTTAAGTACATTGTAAAGTTCCACCACATTTATAGTCAGATGAACTGAACAAAATAGCCCCTAAATACTACTACTACTACTACTACTACTACGGAGGGGCTTTGTACTACTTCCGGCTACCTCTCCTCTGCCGAGCGCGCTCAGTAAGAGGCAGAGGAGGAGGAGCCTACCGATGACCTGGACAACTGCAATATGGTGCCTACCGCTGCTGCAGCTTCAGCGACGCTCACCTCAAACGCCCTCTGCCGCTCCAGGCGACCCCACCTGAAGAGGTGCTTCTCGTCATAGATCTCCTGATTCCTCGCATCTGAGGTAGCATGTGCCACGGCCACGGCGGCGGTAAGGCTCTTTGCATGCTCGACGAGGCGCTCCTCCTCCTCCCGCAGGAACTCGGTGTAGCGCGCAAGGTCGTTGACGCACATGCGGGCATCCACCTCTGCCTCCCACCTTCAGGCGGCGGTGGCGGAGCAGGTGATGACTCCGGCGGTCGATGGTGGGCTGGCCGCCACAGCGGCCGACGACGGTGTGGCGGCCACGACCACCACCTCCCACCTTTGGGCCGCGGTGGAGGAGTGGGTGATGGCCACAGTGGCCGACAGTGGGGTGGCGGCCACGATGGCCACCTCCCGCCTTCAGGCCGCGGCGGCGGCGCGAGAGATGGCCCTGGTTTTCGACAGTGGTGTGGCGGCAACGGTGGCCGACAACAGCTGCCGATGGGGAGCGGCGGCGGATCATGTGGTGGGTGTTCCGCGCACACCCAACAGGGACTCCACGCGCACTACACTACACCGGGGACTGCGCAGCCGCCTCGGTGTAGCCTCCCAGCTGGAGCTGTCCTCTAATGACGGCGGAGTGGCTGAGCGACGACGAAGGACAGGTGCCATTGGATATTGTGGGAGAAGCAGACGAGATAAGCTACAAGGAGGGAGGGGAAAATGCGACGGAGGACTCGCCAGCCGTGAGGGTTTCTATAGCAGGCCGGTAAGCATTGGGATTTTGGGGGATTTCACCGAGTCAGGCGAGAAGCTTGCACGGGAACCTGCAAGATTGCGCGGGAACGGGCTCACCGATGATTCATTGGCGCCACCATTTGGCCAAAAGAACGCCCCCGCGGACTGCGCAAGCTTGCACTGTAAGCCGTCTGCGGCAGCGGGGTAACAAGACGTGTGAGAGGAGGACGAAAGGACACATACATATATGGTTAATAAAAAAAACATTTGCGATTTAATTACCTACTATACCCCGGTCCTAGTTTATAAGTACGATTTAATTAATAAAATACGAACGCATGTCGCCAAAGATTATATAGTTGGATTCGTATTTGAACACAGTTTCCAATTATATAATTTTTATAACATGCATTAACATTTTGTTGGTTAAATTTGAGGGCAAAGTATGGCACAGAATATAAAGGGGACTATAGACTAGACGAAGGTAGTAGAACACGGCCGCTCTCTATTCAGCAATGCAATAGTCGTCCGACTTGTAGGCGGCCATTTCCTACGTGTTCAACTGCTCTATGCGTGTGGTTGCTTGCAGTTCAGGCGGCCGCCGCGCGCTCTGCTCTCGCATCCCTCCGGGTGCTTTGCCCTCGTCCCTCCACGCGCACTACCAGTGTGTGGGGCTAGTGCACGATCACGCACGTTCATGTGCATGCGGTTGTGTCGCGCGCGGCGCGACAATGCAGTTACCCACTGCAAAAACTGCCATACGGACGCGCGGAGAATCCACGCCGCCCGCCCCCCATTTATTCCTGCGTCCATTTACCTTCATCTCTCACGTCACACAACATAATAAGCACACCCACGAGGACACATACAGAGAGGACATCCAGCGGTTCCAATGGCGATCCCCGTGGCTCCAATGGCGCTCCCAGAGGTCGATGACGACAATGGCGGGCAGTTCACCACACATCACATAGTGGACACCCACGTGAGGGGGAAGGCCCTCTCAGTGGTGTACACGAATGATCCGGTCTCGGTGGAGAGCTCCATCCAAACTATGGAGCAGTTCCTTGCCGAGGACAAGTACCAAGTGGTCGGTTTCGACCTTGAGTACACCATCGGTCGTGCCAGGCACGATCAGAAGGTTGTTGTCGCCCAGTTGTGTGTGCGACATGGCGTCCTCGTCTACCACTACCACCTTGCCACAAGGCCTTGCGAGCATTTCTCCAGGTTTATCAATAGCTCCGACTACAGTTTCGCTACGGTGGACACCACCAACAATCTATAAGCGCTCAATGTTTCGGTCTTGAAATGCCCGAATCTTGTCAACATCTAGCACCACTACAAGGTCTGGGGCAGCGACAAAAATGAACTGAACTCCCTGGTTGAACTCGCCTCGGCCATCATCGACCCCTAATACATGAAGATGAAGAATGAGAGCAAGAAGGACAAGAACGCCTGGCACAATGTGTGCCACGAGAGACTGGATGAACAACATGTCAAGTACGCGACAAAGGACGCATACAAGCTACGAGATGTACAGGAGGATCATTGACATGAGGAAATGTCTTCTTCCTGGCCCAGACAAGGGATCGAGCCATAGAGCAGTGGCGGGAGCGTCACAAGAAGTAGATGACTAGACGATCGTTTCTCCTACTTTAGAATGCATGCAATTGTTTATTGAGGTGTGTGCGAATGATCTGTATAGTCACGTATGTAATTGGACGTTTATCTCAGTTATATATATACATGTTATTCTCCTATAGACAGAGCAAATCACACGGCTTATTAGCAGCAATCATCTATGTTATTATTGGTCTTCGCACACATTTCGGATTACGGACCTGTTTGCTGCGTATCACACACATCTTGTTCAGTTGAACCATTTCCATTGTGTTGCCTAATCACACACAGTTCATCCTAGTGAACCGTATGTTGTATATCGCACACACCTTCATCTGGCTGCTCGTTTCTTTTGTTCCTCCTCATCGCAAACAATTAATTGAACTGAACCGTAAGCCCTGCATCGGACATGCAACTAAAATCTGAACCATGTTTGATGCACCTGTCATCGCAAATGTTTTGCACCTTTTTTGACGGTTCTTTTACACCGCCATTTGCGATTATGGCATCGCACACTGTTTCATTGTCGAAGGGTCTCTGATCGTAGTGTCACGTTTGGACCATCCTGCAGTAGTGTACCGCACGCCCATAACCTTCCCTCATTGGAGGCACCAACCAGAGGCATGCCAACAGACCGAATAAAGGCCTTCCCATAACAACAAATGTGGTTGCACTGGGAAGCTTAATTCAGTGGCATACGATCAACATTATGTTCAAGTTGAATTATCATCAGGTTTAACTTGAAATAAAAGTACTCGAGTCATAGTATGCCATGAACATGCAAGTATGTGACATGCACAAAATCCACATAGCACTAAAGTAAATGGATCAACATCATAGAATCATTCTACTTGCACTTCTAATCACTTTAACTCACTGGTTTCAACTTCACTAGTTTTCAATCTCATCATTTTTAGTTATTCCATTAACATAGTAAAATCAATAACTCATATGTGAAAAGTAATACCGATCATATCCAAACCATAGCCATACTGCCAAAATACTTCTACTACCTCACACTAGTCCATGTTTTCAAACACTACTATAAACTAAGCACTTCAATCATGACAAAGTAACTAGCATAATCATTATTCATTAAATGATTAAATGCATGAAACAAATCATATTCAAGTTGGAAAAAGCATAGTTATTGAAATGACATCATGCAAATATTTGTGTGGCTTGCCTTAGCACAGATGATGGTCACACTCCTCCTGGTTCTCCTCTAGGCAAGCTTCTCCTTCTGAAAATAAATAAAACAGCAAAAAGAAAACATCAAGAACGCTTCTGAAATTTCAGAGGAAATTCTAGAGAGTGGAGAAAAATCTCCAATTGGGTTTGCTGCTAGAATATTCCAATACAAACACAATGCAAAAAGAATCAATTCATTTGGACTTATGGATTAAAAGTGATGGCTGGTCAAAGTTTCAGGTCAAATTTAAATTAAATTCAAATAAAAAGAAAACGGAGGGGGTTACGTCGAAGACGTAAATCCGCGGGGCGCCACCACTTATATTGCTTCGGGCGCGGCTGAGTGGCTGATAGCGGGCCCAGCTGTCAGGTTTAGAGGGAGAGGGAGGGAAACAAAGGAGGGACAGCGAGTCACCGGCGATTCTCTGGCAAGGAGAGGTCGGCCGCCGCTGTGGAGGGGGGGGGTGGATGTGCAAGACTATGGCAAGTCTGTACGTACCCGAAACGTGGCTAGGGGTGGACGGAGCGGGTCGTGGTGGTCTTCTCCAATGATGTCGGTGGAGGGAGCTCATCGGAGTTGGCGATTCCGGCGAGGCAGGGTCGGACCAGCAGCTCCAACAGCACCAGCGCGACTAGTGGAGCACCACGAGCACATTGGAGAGGTCAAGGGGATACGAGCAGCACCGGAGGAAGCAGAACACCGAGGCGGGGTCGGCGGCGATCCCCGGAGTAGAACGGCAGCCAGAGGCCTGCCTGGCCTGGCCAGAACTATCTAGAGGAAGTGTGGGTGCTAGTGGAGTGGGGTGGTGACGAGAAGTGCGCTCGGGGGGGGGTCCTATTTATAGGCAGGGCGAGGGAGAGGATCTCGGGCCCCATCGGAGTTCTCTAGAGACGGCGCCCGATGACGAGAGGTGTCAGTGAGAGGGCGAGAAGAAGCCGTGGCTCCCGCGACCACTTTGGGAGGGAGGAGACGAGCATAGGGGCTTGGGTGGCGACGAAAATAGTGGCACGGGCGCACTGTACTCTTGGCCGTGTTGTGCCTGTGCTCGCTGCGGTGAGCTCCGGCATCGGCGAGCACCAGGGTTGAGTAAATGGTTTCGGGACAAAGATGGTGGCGAGGTTTGGCAAGGTGCGGCGAGCTGGGAAGCAAGGAGGAGCACCAGAGAGACGTCGGCGGCATACAAAGCACGCCGAACAGCTGTCGAACACCTTGTCCACGCGCGGTCACCACGTGAACTATGGCATCACACGACCTGGGCTGTGTAAACCGTGTCTGGCATGCAGTCTTTGCAAGTTTGGGTTGATCCAAGGTCTTGAGTTGATCACAGGTTGACTGTGTGTGAGTGAAGCTTCCTGGCAAGTTTCTGGACAGAAACTTGTGAGGTTAATTGAGAGAGATATAGCAAGAGTTACGTGTATATCTTTGGTGGTTAGGTGTTTCTTAGGAGAGTAATGAATCCCTAAAAAATTCAGCCTCATTGGATCAAGGAAAAATGCAATTCATGTAGAAACTGCATTTTTTTGGCCAGAACAGAAAATATTTTCTGTAGCAAAAATATTCCAAATAACTATGAAATATTTTTGCACAGGGAGGTGTGCCTAGGTCCAAAGAATATTCAGGAATTTTCTTAGATTTTTGTGGTCAAGAAAAATGAGGGTTGCTTTGGAGCATAAGTAACTGAAGTGATTTTCAGAGAAGAAATGAAAAATATTCCTAGGGCCATTTGGTGATATATCAGAGAGGAAATGATGTGTTTGAGAGAGAGGTGAGTCACTTGGGTGAAAATGAAGGACATTCCCAAGTGATTAAGTCCAACTGAGTGGATTTAAAACTCCAAATTCAATCAAACACAAAGAAATCCAGAAAAAGAAAAAAAGAACAAAAACCAGGATGTCACAAACCTCGCCCACTTAGGATGAATCTCGTCCTCGAGATTCGGTTGCTTGGGAAAACAATTCTGGATAAGCTGCTCTTAAAGAGTACTCTCTTTCCCAAGTTGCTTCTTCCTTGGTGTGATGCTCCCACTGTACCTTATAAAATTTTATAACCTTACTGCGACTGACTCTTTCTGTTTCATCCAATATTCGAAATAGTTTCTCCTCATAGGTTAAATCCTTAGCAAGCTCTATCTCTGCCATATTAGTCCATTTCTCGAGTGGCGAGATACATCTTCTCAACTGTGAGACATGGAACACATTGTGCATTTCTGACAATTCCGAAGGTAGTTCCAACTGATAAGCAAGTGTACCAACTCTGTACATAACTGGGAACCGACCAATATATGTGGGTGCAAGTTTTCCTTGGGTCTGAAACCTCTTGACTCCTTTCATGGGTGTGACTCGGAGGTAAACATGTTCTCTGGGTTCAAAACTGATCTGGCGGTGCTGTGAGTCATAGTAGCTCTTTTGTAGGGACTTAGCCAATTGGAGTCTATCTCGGATCTCCTTGACTTGCTTTTCAGCCTCCATCATCAAGCCGGTTCTGAAAATATGGCTATCTCCAGTTTGAAACCAGTTTAGTGGAGTGCGGCACTTACGGCCATACAAAGCTTCATATGGTGACATCTTCAGGCTGGTCTGGAAGCTTTTGTTGTAGGAGAACTCGGCATAGGGTAACAAATCTGCCCACATGGGTCCTTGGGCCAAAGCACATGCTTGGAGAATAACTTCAAGTATTTTATTTACTCTCTCCGTCTGCCCATCCGCCTGAGGATGATTGGCTGTGTTGTACTTTAGTGTGGTCCCCAAAGCTTAATCGAGACGTGACTGAAGGAAATATGCCCTA
This sequence comes from Triticum dicoccoides, assembly GCF_002162155.2. Lineage (NCBI taxonomy): Eukaryota > Viridiplantae > Streptophyta > Magnoliopsida > Poales > Poaceae > Triticum > Triticum dicoccoides. Next base: position 489,804,389 of record NC_041393.1, read on the forward strand.
GAGGCAATAATAAAGTTGTTATTTTATATTTACTTATATCATGATAAATGTTTATTATAAATGCTAGAATTGTATTAATCGGAAACTTGACACATGTGTTAATACATAAACAAAACACAGTGTCCCTAGTATGCCTCTACTAGACTAGCTCTTTAATCAAAGATGGTTAAAGTTTCCTAACCAGAGACATGTGTTGTCATTTGATGAACATGATCACATCATTAGGAGAATGATGTGATGGACAAGACCCATCCATTAGCTTAGCATAATGATCGTTAAGTTTTATTGTTATTGCTTTCTTCATGACTTACACATATTCCTTTGCCTTTGAGATTATGCAACTCCCGAATACCGGAGGAATACCTTGTGTGCTATCAAACGTCACAACGTAACTGGGTGATTTTAAAGATGCTCTACAGGTATCTCCGGAGGTGTTTTTTGGGTTGGGTTAGATCAAGATTAGGATTTGTCACTCCGAGTATCGGAGAGGTATCTCTGGGCCCTCTTGGTAATGCACATCATGATAAGCCTTGCAAGCAATGTGACTAATGAGTTAGTTACAGGATGATGCATTATGGAACAAGTAAAGAGACTTGTCGGTAACGAGATTGAACTAGGTATGAAGATACCGACGATCGAATCTCGGGCAAGTAACATACCGATGACAAAGGGAATGACATATGTTGTCATTACGGTTTGACCGATAAAGATCTTCATAGAATATGTAGGAACCAATAGGAGCATCCAGGTTCCACTATTGGTTATTGACCCGAGAGGTGTCTTGGTCATGTCTACATAGTTCTCGAACCCGTATGGTCCGCTCGCTTAACGTTCGACGATGATTTGTATTATGAGTTATGTGATTTGGTGACCGAAGATTGTTCGGAGTCTTAGATGATATCACGGACATGACGAGGAGTCTCGAAATGGTTGAGAGGTAAAGATTGATATATCGAACGATAGTATTTGGACACTGGAAGTGTTTCGGAATGTATTGGGTACGTATCGGAGTACCGGGGGGGTTACCGGAACCCCCGGGGGAAGATATGGGCCATATGGGCCATAGGAGGGAGGCAAGCCAGCTCACAAGGGGTGGCGCCCCTCGTCCCAAGGGAAGGAGTCCGAATTGGATAGGGAAGGGGGAGGCGCCCCCCTTTCCTTCTCCTCCTCCCTCTCCTCCCCCCTTTCCCCTTCCGGTAAAAGGAAAGGGGGGCGAATTGGACTAGGAGCCCATGTGGGACTCCTCCCACTTGGGGTGCCCCTAGGCCGGCCTCCTCATCTCTCCCTCCGTTATATACAGGGCCAGGGGGCGCCTCTAACACACATCAATTCTTCCAAGCCGTGTGCGGCGCCCCCTCCACAGTTTACTCCTCCGATCATATTCACGTAGTGCTTAGGCGAAGCCCTGCGCGGATCACTTCACCATCACCATCACCACGCCGTCATGCTGACGAAACTCTCGCTCGACACTTTGTTGGATCAAAAGTTCGAGGGACGTCATCGATCTGAATGTGTGCAAAATTCGAAGGTGTCGTACGTTCGGTGCTTGATCGGTTGAATCGAGAAGACATTCGACTACATCAACCGTGTTAAACTAACGCTTCCACTTTCGGTCTACGAGGGTACATGGACACACTCTCCCTCTCTCATTGCTATACATCTCCTAGATAGATCTTGCGTGATCGTAGGAATTTTATTGAAATTTCATGCTACGTTCCCCAATAGTGGCATCCGAGCCAGGTCTATGCATAGATGATTTGCACGAGTAGAACACAAAGAGTTGTGGGCGATGATAGTCATACTGCTTACCACCAATGTCTTATTTTGATTCGGCAGTATTGTTGGATGAAGCGGCCCGGACCAACCTCACATGACCATGTTCATGAGATCGGTTCCACCGAGAGACATGCAACTTGTTTTGCATAAAGGTGGCTGGCGGGTGTCTGTTTTTCCAACTTTAATTGAATAGAATTTGGCTGCGACCGGTCCTTGTTGAAGGTTAAAACAGCAAACTTGATAAATCACCGTTGTGGTTTTGATGCATAGTTAAGAACGGTTCTTGCTAGAAGCCCGTAGCAGCCACGTAAAACTTGCAACAACAAAGTAGAGGACGTCTAACTTGTATTCACAGGGCATGTTGTGATGTGATATGGTCAAGACATGATGTGATCGTTATTGTATGAGATGATCATGTTTTGTAAAAGTTATCGGCAACCGACAGGAGCCTTATGGTTGTCTTTTTATTGTATGAAATGCATACGATATGTAATTGCTTTACTTTATCACTATGTGTTAGCGGTAGTTGTAGAAGCAATAGTTGGCGAGACAACCACACCGCTACGGTGGAGATCAAGGTGTCAAGCGGGTGACTATGAAGATCATGATGATGCTTTGGAGATGGAGATCAAAAGCACAAAGATGATGATGGCCATATCATGTCACATATTTTTGATTGCATGTGATGTTTATCTTTTATGCATCTTATTTTGCTTAGTACGGCGGTAGCATTATAAGATGACCCCTTCACTAAATTTCAAGGTATAAGTGTTCTCCCTGAGTATGCATCATTGCGACAGTTCATCGTATTGATACACCATGTGGTGATCGGGTGTGATAGACTCTACGTTCACATACAATGGGTGCAAGACAGTTTTGCACATGCAGAATACTCGGGTTAAACTTGACGAGCCTAGTATGTACAGACATGGCCTCAGAACACTGGAGACCGAATGGTCAAACATGAATCATCTAGTAGATATGATTAACATAGAGATGTTCACCATTGATGACTACTCCATCTCACGTGATGATCGGACATGGTTTAGTTGATTTGGATCACATATCACTTAGATGACTTGAGGGACGTCTATTTAAGTGGGAGTTCTTAAGTAATTTGATTAATTGAACTTAACTTATCATGAACTTAGTCCTGATAGTATTTGCAAATTATGTTGTAGATCAATATCTCGCATTGTAGCCCCCCTAAGTTTTTGATTTGTTCCTAGAGAAAACTAAGTTGAAAGATGATGGTAGCAACTACACAGACTGGGTCTGTAACTTGAGGATTATCCTCATTGCCGCACAGAAGAATTATGTCCTTGATGCACCGCTAGGTGAAAAGCCCCATCCCGCTAATGTAGACACTTTGAACGTCTGGCAGACGCGGTCTGATGATTACTCTATAGTTCAGTGTGCCATGCTCTACGCTTAGAATCGGGACTTCAAATACGTTTTGAATGTCATGGACCATATGAGATGTTCTAGGAGTTGAAGTTAGCATTTCAAGCAAATGCCCGAGTTGAGAGATATGAAGTCTCCAACAAGTTTTATAGCTACAAGATGCAGGAGAACTATTCTGTCAGTGAACATATACTCAGAATGTCTGGGTACCATAACCACTTGACTCAGCTGGGAGTTAATCTTCCGGATGATAGTGTTATTGACAGAGTTCTTCAATCACTGCCACCAAGCTACATAGGCTTCGTGATGAACTATAATATGCAAGGGATGGATAAGACAATTCCCGAGCTCTTCGCTATGCTCAAAGCTGCGGAGGTCGAAATCAAGAAAGAGCATCAAGTTTTGATGGTTAACAAGACCACTAGTTTCAAGAAAAGGGGCAAGGGAAAGAAGGGGAACTTCAAGAAGAATGGCAAGCAATTTTTCAATCCCGGGAAGAAGCCCAAGTCTGGACCCAAGCCTGAAACTGAGTGCTTCTACTGCAAAGGGACTGGTCACTAGGAAGCATAACTACCCCAAGTATTTGGCGGATAAGAAGGATGGCAAAGTGAAAGGTATATTTGATATACATGTTATTGATTTGTACCTTACTAAGGCTCATAGTAGTTCCTGGGTATTTGATACTGGTTCTCTTGATCATATTTGCAACTCGATCAGGGGCTACGGATTAAACGAAGATTGGCTAAGGACAAGGTGACGATGCACGTCGGGAATGGTTCCAAGGTCGATGTGATCACCGTCGGCACGCTACCTCTACATCTACCTTCAGGATTAGTTTTAGACCTGAATAATTGTTATTTGGTACCAGCGTTGAGCATGAACATTATATCTGAATCTTGTTTGATGCGAGACGGTTATTCATTTAAATCAGAGAATAATGGTTGTTCTATTTATATGGGTAATATCTTTTATGGTCATGCACCCTTGAAGACTGGTCTATTTTTGTTGAATCTTGATCGTGGTGATACACATATTCATAATATTGATGCCAAAAGATGCAAAGTTGATAATGATAGTGCAACATACTTGTGGCACTACCATTTAGGTCATATTGGTGTAAAGCGCATGAACAAACTCCATGCAGATGGACTTTTGGAATCACTTGATTATGAATCATTTGATGCTTGCGAGCCACTGACTTACTAGAAATAATACATGCTGATGTATGCGGTCCGATGAGTGTTGAGGCTCACAGCGGGTATCGTTATTTTCTGACCTTCATAGAAGATTTGAGCAGATATCACACTACTGTAGGATGCTGCTAACCCGACACTACGATCAGGGACCCTTCGAGAAACTGTCTTCTATGCAATAATCACAAATGATGGTGTATGAAACCGTCAAAATGTATAAACCGTTTGCGATGATGGATGCATCAAACACGATTCAGATTTTAGTTGTGTGTGCGATGAAGGGCATACAGTTCAGTTCAATTAACTGTTTGCGATGAGGAGGAACAAAAGAAATGGGCAGCCAGATGAAGGCATGTGCGATACACAACATCGGTTCCCTCGGATGAACTTTTTCTTATTAGGCAACAGAAAAGAAATGGGCAACCAGATGAAGGTGTGTGCAATATACAGCATACGGTTCACTCGGATGAATGGTTTGTGATTAGGCAACACAAAATAAACGGTCAGCCAGATCAAGGTGTGTGCGATATACGCATGCAGTTCACTCGGCCCTTGTCGTCAGTGTGTGACATCTATGGCAACTGTTCGCTCCCCATGCGCCTCTTCATGTACCGTGGCAACCGTCCACTTCCTCTTCGCCTTTCCCTCTCGATTTGGAACTGTGTCGCACGCTCTTCCTCCCTCCATTTGTCTTCACCCTTCCTTCTGTCATTGTTCAATCATCTTCTCCATGGAGGGAACAGGCCAAAAATGACCCCGTTATTCTTGCCCCGATCTGACAGATGACAGGTGGAGGAACCCATTGATCGACGCGACGTCATCACCTTGGCTAGCATGGCAGGTTCGTTCAAGACCATTCTCGACTCAACTAATAACATCATTACAAGGAACCCAAGGGTCCAGGAGCGGTTTGATCTCCCCTATCTTCTTTGTCGTGACCCTGCTGACTGGCGCGGGGACGAGGGAAGCCTCGCCTTGTGCAAGTTGATGCCGCTTGATAATGATATGTATGATGTTAAGATGCCATCGCTTGAGGGCAAGGCTTGGGCAGGCGCAAATGGAGATTGGGTTCTTTATATTGGGTACAACTGCGAGTGGGAACTTGTGAATGTGTACACTCGTCATTGAGTTCCACTTCCAAAAATCTCAGACGACTGCCCAGAGGTTGAGTACACCGGTATTCTACGTGAGTTCAAATACGATCATGGTGACTGTCGTCTATGGAAGATAGCAATTTGTCGAGTTCCCAACCGCTCTTGGGATTACACGAACTATGAAGTTGTTGCTATCTTCGACAAGCTTGTTGTCGTCCTTACTTCAACGCCTGGATGGATATTGCTCAAAAATGAGTACACCGATATTCTACGTGAGTTCAAATACGATCATGGTGACTGTCGTCTATGGAAGATAGCAATTTGTCGAGTTCCCAACCGCTCTTGGGATTACACGAACTATGAAGTTGTTGCTATCTTCGACAAGCTTGTTGCCGTCCTTACTTCCATGCCTCAATGGATATTGCTCAAAAATCAATTTCTATACACGGATGAGTACTGTGATGCAATTCAATACGAGGGTCTTGTGTTTGCTGCCACCACTCGTGGCACTATTTTTGCATGGAATCCTGATGCTTTCGGTACATTTGTCTTCCACCTTAATTATAATTGTTTCATCCACATGCATGCGGGTTAGCTAGTTTCCCTTTACTAATTAACCTTCTTGTGTTTCCAAGGTCCTGTGAACATTCCACCACCTATACTTCAAAAAATTTATAACCAAGGGGGAGATGACGATGCTGATGATCACAAGCATGAGGACGAGCAGGACCTATATATTCAATGGCGCCTGACAACTTATTTCGATGGATCACCTCTTCTTGTCTGTATACAGGGCACTGCTGCTGTTACTAAGGAAGCAGGTGTTGTCTCGCATGGTCGCACTCTCCGGACCTTTTCCAACATCCATTGCAGGGTATTCGGGATGGATACTAGTGTACTAGCGCCAACACCTTCTCCCTGGTTCAGTATTGAAAATCTTGGAGGAAACTCGCTCTTCCTTGGACAAAACTATCCAATGATGGTGAAGGCGATCCAGCTGTTGTTGACACAATGTTACTACCATTTATGAGAAGCAACTGTATCTATACCTCGGACATTGCTATGCTTCTCTACCGTCCCAATATGGGTCCTGACATAGGCCGCTTCAGCCTGGATGATCAGTCTTGCGTTGGTCTCGAGATTGATAGTAGCTGGCCCTTCCAAGAGAATCACTTCTAGTTCAAAGCAAGTGTTTCCAACACCGACGAGTGGTTGAGCTGAAGTTCATTTCATCACTTTGTTATTTGTTGTGTGAGAAAAACTTTACTAGAATGTTTTGTTGGAAATGATCTATAATCCAATGTGTATCCTCGTTGTCGTTGTGGGTTGATGACTTGCTGTATGTAATCAATGGTACATTTGCATATGCGTCCATCAACTCACGCCTGCTAGTGGTGTCCATATGAACAGTGATTTTAGTTGCAACAATTAGATAGTGCTAGTGATTTTTAGCTGCATATTTTGACAAATCGCAGTGTTACAAGGTTGATAAATGGCAATGTTACTAGATAAACAAATGTCAATCTTTCCAGTTTGACAAATGGCAACATACCCAAAATGACAGATATGCAAATCTTACCCAATTGTTTGTACGTGGTTGCACACGGGTCATGGAAAACAACCGTTTGCGATGAAGGGATGTAGAAATCCTGCTCGGCACATTTTCCCTTGGCTTCATGGGGAAGCTGTCAGTTTGCATACAGGTGTTCTAACTAAAAGTTTGTGATGAGTGTTTAATATTTAAAAACCATTGACATTTTTTTCAAAAGAAAATCATTTCATAAGTTTGTACATTAAGAGAGAAAAATGCAAGTTCGTTCAAACCATATCTTTCATTCAGTCACACTGCGAATTTATATTCATATGATCGAGAATTTGAGATACAGTATTAAACCCCCAAAAAAACTATGGGGCGGCGGCGGAGGCGGCGTGCCGCGCCGTTGTTGTCGTTGTCGTCCTCTGGGACACCATTGTTGAAGTCTTCACGGCAGCACAAAATGTTTTTCACCTGTAAATCAAACATCATGTCATCGCGCGATCGACGGGCGGGACGTGGTAAGACGGCAACTGGCACCACTGAGAGGTAGCGGTCGACGGAAGCGTCCCATGCCGTTGAGGGGGGCGCACGCACGTGCATGGGCACGGGCATGACGGGTGCAGCCAAACGCACGGGGACCGGCGCCACGGTGGGTGGAGGGGCATGCAAGGGCAGGGCCATGGGCGTGGCGGGTGCAGCCAAACGCACGGGGGCCGGTGCCACGGTGGGTGGAGGGGCATGCATGGGCATGGGCACGGGCGCTGGCGCTGGCATGTACATGAGCTCACGCGGGTGTGTAGAGACCTCGCTGACGCCCGCGGCTTCCAGCTCTGTGACAGTGCTTGGCGACCAGCCCGTCAATGCTACAGGGATGGTCGCTGGCGCGAGCGGGGGATGGGAGCTGGGATGGGAGCGGGGGAAGCAACCGCTGCGGCCAGCTCATTCTGGGCCATGTCGATGAGGCCCCATTCCTCCTTATTTTCTATATCTTCCGGCTCAGAGTCGACTTCACCAAACTTGAAGACTAGTGGCAGATGATCATTCTGCGCCATGGCGTTGGTGGAGGTCTGCGGGAGGGAGGGGAATGGCAGGCGAACAGTAAGGCCTCCCGTATTAAACAGCGGCTCGGGCGCCATTAATGGAGAGGAAGGCAGACGACCATGGAAGTCAAAGGGCTCGCTTCCTAGTGAGCCTACACAGTGTACAACTCGCATGCTTCCCGATGAGCATGTGCATTGGAGGACAGCTTGCACGCCTCTCGGTCAGCCTGCGCACCGGACTGCGCTCGCACGCCTCCCGTTCAGTCAAGGTCAAGCAGCTGTCCGCACGGCACCTCCTACAGCCATTAAAACGAAGACACATGGCCTCACGTGAATGGTTAACAAAAAACACACGGTTTGAATTATACAAAGGTTTGAGATATTAAAGTGGCTGCTATTTTTTCAAAATGCCTTTGTTGGTTGTCATTATTCGAGTGCGCCTTCTCTCAAAATGGACACGAAAAATTCCACAACATGTCGGGTGCTGTCATGGAATTAACATGTCAGATGTCCTTAGTGTCAGGACTTAGTTGCGAGGCCAATGCATGTATGTGGTAGCTTGAGAGGGGTTGATCGGGACGAGAGACGCAACACGCAAGACAAGGATTTAGACAGATTCGGGCCCCAGGAAACATCATCCAGTAACAACCCTACATGCTGTTTGTGGCTAGGTCTCATTATGCTCATGAGAAGAGTCGCCGTAAGTCGGCTCCCCCTTTGTGTCTAGCCCTAGATATTTTTTCTTGTTGCTTGTCCCTCTTTGGGGAGCCCTGCCCCTCCTTATATAAGTTAGAGGGGCGGGTTACATGTGGAGTCCTAATAGGACTAGCCTATCTTGTACTACAAGCCGGATCAAGTCCGGGACTTGATTCGTTGTAAGGGAGATACTACTCACGCCTTTCCTCTTAAGCCGGCCTATCATAACGTAAGCCGCCCTTCTGGGCCTTGAGCCTCCCCAGGTCTTGTCGCTCCTCTGATCCGCTTGCCAGGTCACCCATAAGTCGCCAGGATCGGGCGGGTCACTTAGTGTGTTGTCCAGTCAGGGCGGGTCATTAGTGAGTCGCCAAGTCCGGCCGGGTTATACTTCCGGCCGGGTTACACCGCGGGGTATATCCCCGACAGGTGCCATTCCATGATACCATGCCAAGTTTCATGAATTCCAGATGAGTTTTGGATTTACTAGAGTTTAAAAACCAGGCATCTCAATGTTTTTCCGGCAATCAATGGTGCCCGGGTATTTGAAATTCATTCCCATTTCTTGCATGGGACCTAAGCATGCACCCAAGGACACATATTTGATTTTTCAGCAAATTTATATGCATTGGAGCATGTGCATGTAGTTCAAATTTGAATTATGCACATAAATGCATTGAAAACTCAGTTAATGCATAAAAATGTCCAAACGAACCCCAAAAAATCCCAAAAATTGACACAACACTCCTGTTGTTTTATGTTGACACGAGAAATTTTTTGAAATCAATAAGAGGCAATGGATATCGTTTCGTCCCCAAAGGTGGGACGTTCCCTACCGAAACCATCATGCTTGTTGTGAGAAGCTCTCGTTTGTGAGAAGCATATACTCGAACCTGCGGCAAATGGGACAAATTTTGTACCACGGCATGTTGATGCCGCTCCATGATAGCACGCCAAGTTTCATGAATTTCAGACGAGTTTTCGATTTACTAGAATTTAAAAACCAGTCATCTCAACATTTTGCCGGCAATCAACAGTTTGAATTTCATTCCTTTATCTTGCATGGGACCTACAAATTCACCCAAGGACACAAATTAGATTTTTCAACCAACTTTAGTGCATTGGAGCATGTGCTTGTAGTTCAAATTTGAATTATGCACATAAAATGCCTAGAAAACCCAGTTAATGCATAAAAATGTTCAATCAAACCCCGAAAAATCACAATAATTGATACAACACTCCCGTTGTTCTATGTTGACACTAGAATTTTTTTGAAAGCAATAAGAGTCAATGGATATCGTTTTGTCCCCAAAGGTGGGACGTTCCCTATCGAAAACCATCATGCTTGTTATGAGAAGCCTTGGTTTGTCAGAAGCTTATACCCGAACCTGCCCAAAATGGGACAAATTTTTTACCACAACATGTTGATGTTGCTCCATGATAGCATGCCAAGTTTCATGAATTTCAAACAAGTTTTGGATTTACTACAAGTTAAAAACCATGCATCTCAACATTTTGCTGGCAATGCACAGTGCCCTGGTGTTTGAATTTCATTCCCATCTCTTGTATGGGACCTAGAAATCCACCCAAGGACACACATGTGATTTTTCAACCAACTTTAGTGCATTGGAGCATGTGCTTGTAGTTCAAATTTGAATTATCTACATAAAATGCCTAGAAAACCCAGTTAATGTATAAAAAAGGCCAAACGAACCCCAAAAAGTTCCAATATTAAACACAACATTCCTGTTATTCTATGTTGACACTAGAAATTTTTTGAAAGCAATAAGAGGCAACGGATATCTTTCCGTCCCTAAAGGTGGTATGTGTTGGGGAACATAGTAATTTCAAATTTTTCCTACGCACACGCAAGATCGTGGTGATGCATAGCAATGAGAGGGGAGAGTGTCGTCCACTTATTGGAGACTACATATCTCTCAATCCGGGCATTTGCTTGAAATATTAACTCCAACTCCTGGAACATCTCATATGCTCCACAACATTCAAAACGTCGTTGAAGTCCCGGTTCTAAGCCGTAAAGCATGGCACACTGAACTATCGAATAGTGATACGTCTCCGTCGTATCTACTTTTCCAAACACATTTGCCCTTGTTTTGGAATCTAACTTGTATGATTTGAATGGAACTAACCCGGACTGACGCTGTTTTCAGCAGAATTGCCATGATGTTGTTTTATGTGCAGAAAACAAAAGTTCTCATAATGGCCTGAAACTCCACGGAATATCTTATAATAAATAATAAAAAAACCTCGCCAAAGATGAAGATCAGGGGGCGTGCCCCTCCCCCTGGGCGCGCCCCCTACCTCATGGGCCCCCTGGATGCCCTCCGACGCCAACTCCAACTCCATATATTGGCTTTCGGGGAGAAAAATCAGAGAGAAAGTTTCATCGCGTTTTACGATACGAAGCCGCCGCCAAGCCCTAATCTCTCTCGGGAGGGCTGATCTGGAGTCCGTTCGGGGCTCTCGAGAGGGGGATTCGTCTCCGTCGTCATCATCAACGATCCTCCATCACCAATTTCATGATGCTCACCGCCGTGCGTGAGTAATTGCATCGTAGGCTTGCTGGACGGTGATGGGTTGGATGAGATTTATCATGTAATCGAGTTAGTTTTGTTAGGGTTCGTTCCCTAGTATCGACTATGTTCTAAGATTGATGTTGCTATGACTTTGCTATGCTTAATGCTTGTCACTAGGGCCCGAGTGCCATTATTTCAGATCTGAACCTATTATATTTTCATTAATATATGTGTGTTCTTGATGTTATCTTGCAAGTCTATAGTCACCTACTGTGTGTTATGCCGGCAACCCCGAAGTGACAATAATCGGGACCACTCCCGGTGATGAACATAGTTTGAGGAGTTCATGTATTCACTATGTGCTGATGCTTTGTTCCGGTTCTCTATTAAAAGGAGGCCTTAATATCCCTTAGTTTCCAATAGGACCCTGCTGCCACGGGAGGTTAGGACAAAAGATGTCATGCAAGTTCTTTTCCATAAGCACGTATGACTATTTACGGAATACATGCCTACATTACATTGATGAGCTGGAGCTAGTTCTGTGTCACCCTATGTTATGACTGTTACATGATGAACCACATCCGGCATAATTATCCATCATTGATCCGGTGCCTACGAGTTTTCCATATACTGGTTTACGCTTATTTACTTTTCCGTTGCTACTATTATCATCACTACAAAAATACCAAAAACATTACTTTTGCTGCCTTTACTTTTGTTACCGTTACCACCACTATCATATTACTTTGCTACTAAACACTTTGCCGCAGATACTAAGTTTCCAGGTGTGGTTGAATTGACAACTCAGCTGCTAATACTTGAGAATATTCTTTGGCTCCCCTTGTGTCGAATCAACAAATTTGGGTTGAATACTCTAACCTCGAAAACTGTTGCGATTCCCTATACTTGTGGGTTATCAAGACCTTTTTCTGGCGCCCTTGCCGGGGAGCATAGCTCTATTCTTTGAGTCACTTGGGATTTATATCTGCTGGACACTATGAAGAACTTGAAAGACGCTAAGACAACTATTTATCCCTCAACTACGAGGGGAGGTAAGGAACTGCCATCTAGCTCTGCACTTGATTCACCTTCTGTTATAAACAAGCTAGCTACACCTAAACCTGCTTCTGCTATTCATTCCAATATGTCGCATGTTATTGATGATGCCACTTCTACTATGCATGATACTTATGATGAAACTACTTCTATGCTTGATACTACTGTGCCTCTTGGTGAATTTCTAGATGAACAAATTTCTAAGTCTAGAGAAAGAGAAATTACTGAAACTGAACACGATGATGTTAGTGATGATGAAAATAGGCATGCTATTCCTGAGGGTTACCTTTTTAATGCTGAATCTACTGAAGCTATTCTTGCTTGACATGATAGTCTTGAACGTAATAGGTTGCTAGTTAAATGGAGTAAAGAATCTTTTAGAGGTAGGATGAGACCCGACCCTGCTTTTGCTACTTCACCTATATGTGTTCCTGATCAGGATTATTATGATTTTTCTATTGATCCAGATATAATTACTTTGGTTGAATCTGATCCTTTTTATGGCTATGAACCTGAAACTTTTGTGGCACATCTTTGTAAGTTAGATGATATAGCTGCCCTGTTTACTAATAATGAGAGATCGCGCTACCTTTATTTACTCAAAATATTTCCGTTCTCATTAAAGGGTGATGCTAAGATATGGTTTAATTCTCTTGATCCTGGTTGTGCGCAAAGTCCCCAGGATATGGTTTATTACTTCTCTGCTAAATATTTCCCTGCTCATAAGAAACAAGCTGCTTTGAGGGATATATATAATTTTGTGCAAATTGAAGAGGAGAGTCTCCCACAAGCTTGGGGGAGGCTTCTCAGTTACTTAAAGCTTTGCCTGATCATCCTCTTAAGAAACCTGAAATACTTGATATCTTTTATAATGGACTAACTGATGCTTCCAGAGATTACCTGGATAGTTGTGCTGGTTCTCTTTTCAGGGAAAGAACACCGGATGAAGCTGAAATTCTATTGAATAATATGTTGACAAATGAAAATAATTGGGCACCTCCTAAGCCAACTCCCGAGCCAGCTCCTGAGCCAATTATTGAGCCTATTTCTAAACCAACTCCGAAGAAGAGAGGTGTTCCATTTCTCAGTCCCGAAGATATGCAAGAGGCAAAGAAATCTATGAAAGAAAAAGGTATTAAAGCTAACGATGTTAAGAATTTACCTCCTATTGAAGAAATACATGGTCTTAATTTACCGCCTGTTGAAGAAGTATATGATCTCAATTACTTATTTAATGAAGAACCTCCCGACATCCGGACACAGGTAGTAAAGGTAAATTCTCTCTACAGATATGATAAAACTGAAGTCCCTCCTACTAAAATTGCTAGTCAGTGCTTGGATGAGTTTGATGACTTTATGTTTAAGCAAGATGACTTTAATGCTTATTTTGGTAGACAATTAAAACAGAATACCTTTATGATTAAACGCTTGAGTGATTATATGGCTAATATTAGAGGTGAACTTAAACTTGTTAGCAAGCATGCTTCCATGGTTACCACTCAAGTAGAACAAGTACTTAAAGCTCAGAAAGAAGTGCTTAATGAAATGAATAGTAAGAAAAATGATTATGCTGTTAGAGTGGCTACTAGAACTGGTAGAATGACTCAGGAACCTTTGTATCCTGAAGGCCACCCTAAGAGAATCGAGCAAGATTCTCAGAGAAATAATATTGATATGCGTAGTTCTTCTAAAAGGAAGAAAAAGAAAAATGATAGGACTTTGCAAACTTCTAGTGAACCTATTGCTGAGCCACCTGAGAATCCAAATGATATTTCTATTTCTGATGCTGAAACACAATCAGGTGATGAACATGAACCTAGTGATAATGTTAATGATAATGTTCACGTTGATGCTCAACCTAGTAATGATAATGATGTAGAAGTTGAACCTGCTGTAGATCTTGATAACCCACAATCAAAGAATCAACATTATGATAAAAGAGATTTTGTTGCTAGGAAACATGGTAAAGAAAGGGAACCGTGGGTTCAGAAACCCATGCCTTTTCCCCCGAAACCATCCAAGCAAAAGGATGATGAGGATTTTGAGCGCTTTGCTGAAATGATTAGACCCATCTTTTTGCGTATGCGATTAACTGATGTGCTCAAAACAAATCCCTATTCTAAGTATATGAAGGATATTATCACTAATAAAAGAAAGATACCTGAAGATGAAATTTCCACCATGCTTGCTAATTATACTTTTAAGGGTGGAATACCAAAGAAACTTGGAGATCTCGGAGTACCTACTATACCATGCTCCATTAAAGGAAATTATGTTAAAACTGCTTTATGTGATCTAGGAGCCCGTGTTATTGTTATGCCTCTCTCTTTATGTCGTAGAATTGACTTGAATAAGTTGACACCTACTGAAATATCTTTGCAAATGGCTGATAAATCAACTGCTATACCTGTCGGTATTTGTGAGGATGTGCCTGTTGTGGTTGGAAACGTTACTATTTTAACGGACTTTGTTATTCTTGATATTCCTAAGGATGATAGTATGTCTATTATTCTTGGAAGACCTTTCCTTAATAACGTAGGGGCCGTTATTGATTGCAACAAAGGCAATGTCACTTTTCATGTTAATGGCAATGAACACACGGTACACTTTCCGAGGAAACAACCTCAAGTTATAGTATCAACTCTATTGGAAAAATTCCATCGATTATATTTGGAGGTTTTGAATTTCCTCTCCCTACTGTCAAGAAAAAGTATGACATACTCATTGTTGGGGATTTTCATATCCCCGTTGAGGTAACTTAGTGCTATTCGAAATTTCTCTGGTTCCGTGTTAATCGGAATGAGCTCGTTAACAAGACTTGATCAACCTTGTTAGTGGATTCATTTTGATGATCAAGAGATGGATGAAACTAGAAGCACAACCTTTTGTACCCTCTTTATATTTTTTGTTATTTAGTAGAAATAAAGTAAAATAGTATTTTTCTGTCTGTCTCCTGACTTATCCGCTCAATATAAAAATATCCTGAAATTGAAAGTCCTCAGAATGCCATGCCAATTTTTTATGATTTTTTCGTGAATAATTAAGAATTTACTATGCAAAAATCATTGCGGGGGGGAGTGCCACCTGGCCACGAGGGTGGAGGGCGTGCCCTACCCCCCTGGGCGCGCCCCCTGCCTCGTGGGCCCACGATGGCCCTCCTCCACTTATTCTTGCACCCATCTTCTTCCTCTGTCTCACACAAACACGAAAAACCAACTCAAGCACGAGTTCGAGCCCCCATTGCTGTGATTTTCGATCTCCTTGCTCAAAGCACCTCTCGCAAAACTGCCTGGGGAGATTGTTCCTTGGTATGTGACTCCTCCATTGGTCCAATTAGTTTTTGTTCTAGTGCTTTATTCATTGCAAATTTGTGCTGCATAGGTGACCATGTTCTTGAGCCTGCATGTCAAATTTATATGGTTCCAAGTAGTTCCAATGCTTTATATAGGCTCTAGGCACTTGTGGGAGTTGTTACTATTGATTTTATTGAAGTTGGTTCACTTTTATTTGAAGTTACTAAAAATTTCAGAATTATTTTTCAGAGAAAACAATATGTTTAGGAGGATGTTCCAAGGTGGTTCTTCAAGGAAGCAAGGTCCCAGACTTGCAATGCGTGATGGTGACGAGGAACCACCAAGAGACGCTCCGGTGAGGCCCTGTGAATGGTCTTCAGAAAATTTTATGAATCAAGTGGGAATTAAAGAAGAATTCTACACATATTTGCGCAATGCCGGTCTTGAGGACTTTGAAGCTGATAAATGCCCCCAGTATCGTTACCTCACAAGTTCATTTGTGGGGAGGTTTGATTTTTCATCTTCGCGTAATTCTCCTTCAGTCATGTTTGACCTTTATGACAAATCTTATACCATGGACTTAGAAGATTTCACTCTTGCATGCAAACTTCCATCTTGGGGTAATGTCAGGGATCCCCCTAAATCCAAATATAGAGACTTTCTTGCTAGAATAACTATGGGGGAATCTAGAGATATAACACAAGCCACTATAGGGAGCATTCACTTTCCTGCTATACATTATTTTGCTCTCTTCATTGGTAGATGCATAAATGCTAAGGATGAAGCATGTCACATGTGTGCCCCTGATCTCAGCATTCTCAGAAGCGCTGTGTTAGGGGACCAAGCTTATCATATGGGAGCCATTGTAGCTCGTAGGTTGCATCTTAATAGACGTAACGGAGATTTCTTTGGAGGAATTTATGCAACCCGCTTAGCTAATTTTCTTGATGTAGATGTTCGTGAGGGTGATATGGAGTTACCCCCCTCTTATTTAGATCTTGATTCTATGTTTTCTCACCAGTTCATTGAGAGGACTGGAGCAGCTTTTCAGTATCGACTAATCTTTAACAAACGGCATGTAGTCCATATTGCTCTTCCTGCTCCTGCCTTCTTCGATTTTCAGACAAAAGGGAGATATATTATTACGAGAGAGGAGGCAGATGAGTACGAGAGGAGAGCAGAGACTGCTCGACGCCACGCTGCAGCTCAGGAGGCGATAGCCGCTGCATCATAGTATGACCCCAGCTACACATACGGATATCCACCAGGCCATCCCTGGCAATAGACCAACTTATGCCAAAAGCCTAAGCTTGGGGGAGTACGTATTTCCCACCGACATTACATTCATGTTCACACACACTCATTGCTAGATGTCAGTGCTCATACTCTTTCACTGTAATATCCATGCTAGTTTATTTTCTTTTTCCTGCTTTCTTCTTGTGTGTTTGATAAACCTTAAGAAAAAACAAAAAAATTAGTTAGTCTACTTTCCTTGCTTGTAGTAGAATTAAAAAGAAAACCCAAAAATATTTCCCATTCTTCTTTTGCTTGTTGGGAGCTTTCCCGTGTAAATAGTTTTTTTATTTCTTCTCCTTTCTTTGGGGGTCGAGAAGACTATATTGAAAATGCTTAGTGGCTCTTATATGCATTATTGTTTATCTAACTTAGAGCCCATATTACTTGTCTTCTCTCTTGAGTTGGATGCTTGCAGATTCCAGCTTAGTCCAATGCACGTGCACTCTTATTGTTATACACATCGTTCAGTCGTGCAAGTGAAAGGCAATAATGATGATATATGATGGACTTATTGGGATGAGAAAAGCTGGTATGAACTCGACCTCTCTTGTTTTTGTAAATATGATGATTCATCATTCCTGATTCATCTATTATGAAGTAAACATATTTGCAATGACATTTAGAGATTATAGTTGCTTGTGCCATGCTTGATTAGCTATGAGTTATAATGGTTTACCTTGCATACCAACATGCTATTAGAATGATTATGATATGGTATGATGGGATGGTATCCTCCTTTGAATGAATTGAGTGACTCGACTTGGCACATGTTCATGCATGTAGTTGAATCAAATCAACATAGCCTTCATGATATTTATGTTCATGGTGGATTATATCCTACTCGTGCTTGCATTCGGTGTAAATTAATTTTAATGCATGTTTACGACTGTTGTCGCTCTCTCAGTTGGTCGCTTCCCAATCTTTCGCTAGCCTTCACCTGTACTAAGCGGGAATATTGCTTGTGCATCCAAACTCCTTAAACCCCAAAGTTATTCCATATGAGTCCACTATACCTTCCTATATGCGGTATCTACCTGCTATTCAAAGTAAATTTGTATGTGCCAAACTCCAAACCTTCGAATGAAATTCTGTTTTGTATGCTCGAGCAGCTCATGTGCAACTAGGGCTGCCTATATGTTCCATGCTAGGTGGGTTATTCTCAATAGGAGTGGACTCCGCTCCTCATTCATGAGAAAGGGCCGGTAACCGAGATGCCCAGTCCCATGATCCAAAAAGATCAAAGAAAATCAAAATAATTAAACAAAGCTCCCCTGGGACCCGTTGAATGTTGGAGGCACTCATTGTTTCGAGCAAGCCATGGATTGATGCTTGTGGAGGAGGGGGAGTATAAACCTTTACCATTCTGTTTGGGAACTGCCTATAATGCATATAGTATGGAAGATACATCCATCTCATAGTTGTTGCATTGACAGTGAAAGTATGCCGCTCAAAATATAATTTATCTCTATTTCAAAATTGAGCTCTGGCACCTCTATAAATCCCTGCTTCCCTCTGCGAAGGGCTTATCTATTTACTTTCATGTTGAGTCATCACCCTTCTTATTAAAAAGCACCCGCTGGTGAGCACGCTGTTGTTTGCATTCATTATAATTGGTTTATTTTAGGTATGACTTGACTGGATCTCTTTTACCATGAATTACAATGTTTAGTCAGTCCTTGATCTTTAAAGGTGCTCTGCATTTATGTTTTGCGGTCTCAGAAAGGGCTAGCGAGATACCATTTTGTTATATCATGTTATGATTATTTTGAGAAAGTGTTGTCATCCGAGTTTTGTTATTATGGCTTGCTAGCTGATTATGCTATTGATATGAGTAATTGTGAGACCTGCGTGTTATTTCGAGTATGGTTAGTTCATAATAATTGCTAAAACTTGAATGTTGGCTTTTCATGTTTACAACAACAAGAGCAAACAGAGTTTGTAAAAGTTTTTCTTTTTCTCTTTCAGTTTGTCAACTGAATTGCTTGAGGACAAGCAAGGGTTTAAGCTTGGGGGAGTTGATACGTCTCCGTCGTATCTACTTTTCCAAACACTTTTGCCCTTGTTTTGGACTCTAACTTGTATGATTTGAATGGAACTAACCCGGACTGACGCTATTTTCAGCAGAATTGCCATGATGTTGTCTTATGTGCAAAAAACAAAAGTTCTCGGAATGACCTGAAACTCACCGGAATATCTTATAGTAAATAATAAAAAATCCTCGCCAAAGATGAAGACCAGGGGGCCCACACTCTGTCCATGAGGGTGGGGGGCGCGCCCCTCCCCCCTGGGCGCGCTCTCGTACCTCATGGGCCCCCTGGATGCCCTCCGACGCCAACTCCAACTCCATATATTGGCTTTCAGGGAGAAAAAAATCAGAGAGAAAGTTTCATCGCGTTTTACGATACGGAGCCGCCGCCAAGCCCTAATCTCTATCGGGAGGGCTGATCTGGAGTCCGTTCGGGGCTCCGGAGAGGGGGATTCGTCGCCGTCATCATCATCAACCATCCATCACCAATTTTATGATGCTCACCGCCGTGCATGAGTAATTGCATCGTAGGCTTGCTGGACGGTGATGGGTTGGATGAGATTTATCATGTAATCGAGTTAGCTTTGTTAGGGTTTGATCCCTAGTATCCACTATGTTCTGAGATTGATGTTGCTATGACTTTGCTATGCTTAATGCTTGTCACTAGGGCCCGAGTGCCATGATTTCAGATCTGAACCTATTATGTTTTCATGAATATATGTGTGTTCTTGATCCTATCTTGCAAGTCTATAGTCACCTACTGTGTGTTATGATCCGGCAACCCCGAAGTGACAATAATCGGGACCACTCCCGGTGATGGCCATAGTTTGAGGAGTTCATGTATTCACTATGTCCTAATGCTTTGTTCCGGTTCTCTATTAAAAGGAGGCCTTAATATCCCTTAGTTTCCAATAGGACCCCGCTGCCACGGGAGGGTAGGACAAAAGATGTCATGCAAGTTCTTTTCCATAAGGACGTATGACTATTTACGGAATACATGCCTACATTACATTGATGAACTGGAGCTAGTTCTGTGTCACCCTATGTTATGACTGTTACATGATGAACCACATCCGGCATAATTATCCATCATTGATCCGGTGCCTACAAGTTTTCCATATACTGGTTTACGCTTATTTACTTTTCCGTTGCTACTGTTATCATCACTACAAAAATACAAAAACATTACTTTTGCTGCCTTTACTTTTGTTACCGTTGCCACCACTATCATATTACTTTGCTACTAAACACTTTGCCGCAGATACTAAGTTTCTAGGTGTGGTTGAATTGACAACTCAGCTGCTAATACTTGAGAATATTCTTTGGCTCCCCTTGTGTTGAATCAACAAATTTGGGTTGAATACTCTACCCTCGGAAATTGTTGCGATCCCCTATACTTGTGGGTTATCAAGTAGTCATCAGCTTTGCTCTGCCAGATGTTCACAATGTCCGGCATTGCTCCTGCATCGGGTCTTGCACCTAGTGGTGCTTCCAGGACGTAATTCTTCTATGCAGGAATGAGGATAATCCTCAAGTTATACGGACCCAGTCTGTGTAATTGCTACCATCATATTTCAACTTAGCTTTCTCAAGGAACACATTAAAATTCAATGGAACAACAGCACGGGCCATCTATCTACAACAACATAGACAAGAAAAATACTATCAGGTACTAAGTTCATGATAAATTAAAGTTCAATTAATCAAATTACTTAAGAACTCCCACTGAGATAGACATCCCTCTAATCATCTAAGTGATCACGTGATCCAAATCAACCTAACCAGTTCCGGTCATGACGTGAAATGGAGTAGTTTTCAATGGTGAACATCACTATGTTGATCATATCTCCTATATGATTCATGCTCGACCTTTTGGTCTCAGTGTTCCGAGGCCATATATGCATATGCTAGGCTCGTCAAGTTTAACCCAGTATTTCTGTGTGTGCAAAACTGGCTTGCACCCGTTCTATGTGAACGTAGAGCTTATCACACCCGGTCATCACGTGGTGTCTCAGCACGACAAACTTTGGCAACGGTGCATACTTAGGGAGAACACTTATACCTTGAAATTTAGTGATAGATCATCTTATAGTGCTACCGTCAATCAAAGCAAAATAAGATGCATAAAGGATAAACATCACATGCAATCGATATAAGTGATATGATATGGCCATCATCATCTTGTGCCTATGATCTCCATCCAAAGCACCATCATGATCACCATCGTCACCGGCGCGACACCTTGATCTCCATTGTAGCATCGTTGTCGTCTCGCCAACTATTCCTTCTACGACTATCACTACCGCTGAGTGATAAAGTAAAGCAATTACAGGGCAATTGCATTGCATACAATGAAGCGACAACCATATGGCTCCTGCCAATTGCCGATAACTCTGTTACAAAACATGGTCATCTCATACAATAAAATTTAGCATCATGTCTTGACCATATCACGTCACAACATGCCCTACAAAAACAAGTTAGACATCCTCTACTTTGTTATTGCAAGTTTTACATGGCTGCTATGGGCTGAGCAAGAAGCGCTCTTACCTACACATCAAAACCACAATGATATTTCGTCAAGTTAGTGTTGTTTTAACCTTCAACAAGGACCGGGCATAGCCACACTCGATTCCACTAAAGTTGGAGAAACTGTCACTCGCCAGCCACCTATGTGCAAAGCACGTTGGTAGAACCAGTCTCGCGTAAGCGTACGCGTAATGTAGGTACAGGCCACTTCATCCAACAATACCGCCAAATCAAAGTAAGACATGCTGGTAAGCAGTATGACTTGTATCGCCCACAACTCACTTGTGTTCTACTCGTGCATATAACATCTGCGCATAAACCTGGCTCGGATGCCACTGTTGGGGAACATAGTAATTTCAAAATTTTCCTACCCACACGCAAGATCATGGTGATGCATAGCAACGAGAGGGGAGAGTGTCGTCCATGTACCCTCGTACACCGTAAGAGGAAGCGTTATGACAATGCGGTTGATGTAGTCGTACGTCTTGACGATCGACCGATCCTAGTACCGAATGTACGGCACCTCCGTGATCTGCACACGTTCAGCTCGGTGAGGTCGCACGAACTCACGATCCAGTAGAGCTCTAAGGGAGAGTTCCTTAGCACGACGCCGTGGTGATGGTGTTGATGAAGTTACCGATGCAGGGCTTCGCCAAAGCACCGCTACGATATGACCGAGGTGGATTATGGTGGAGGGGGGGTACCGCACACGGCTAAAGATCAATGATCAACTTGTGTGTCTTGGGGTGCCCCCCCACCCCCGTATATCAAAGAGCTAGGGGGGGAGGCGGCCGGCCAGGAGGAGGGCGCGCCAAGGGGGGAGTCCTACTCCCACCGGGAGTAGGACTCCTCCTTTCCTAGTAGGAGTAGGAGAAGGGGGAAGGAGGAGAGAGGGGGGAAGGAAAGGGGGCCCCACCCCCCTCCTTGTCCAATTCGCACTAGAGGGGGAGGGGGCGCGTGGCCCTGCCTTGGCCTCCCCTCCTCTTCTCCACTAAGGCCCATAAGGCCCATTATACTCCCTAGGGGGTTTCCGTAAACCCCCGGTACTCCGGTATATGCCCGAACTTGCCTGGAACACTTCCGAAGTCCAAACATAGTCATCCAATATATTGATCTTTATTTCTCTACCATTTCGAGACTCCTCATCATATTCGTCATCATATCCGGGACTCTGAACTACTTTCGGTACATCAAAACACATAAACTCATAATACCGATCGTCACAGGATGTTAAGGGTGCAGACCCTACGGGTCCGAGAACTAGGTAGACATGACCGAGACTCATCTCCGATCAATAACCAATAGCGGAACATGGATGCTCATATTGGTTCCTACATATTCTACGAAGATCTTTATCAATCAAGCTGCATAACAACATATGTAGTTCCCTTTGTCATCGGTATGTTACTTGCCCGAGATTCGATCATCGGTATCTCAATACCTAGCTCAATCTCGTTATCGGCAAGTCTCTTTTCTCGTTTCATAATGCATCATCCTGCATCTAACTCATTAGTCACATTTCTTGCAAGGCTTATAGTGATGTGCATTACCGAGAGGGCCCAGAGATACCTCTCCGACAATCGGAGTGACAAATCCTAATCTCGATCTATGCCAACTCAACAAGTACCATCGGAAACACCTGTAGAGCACCCTTATAATCACTCAGTTACGTTGTGACGTTTGGTAGCACACAAAGTGTTCCTCCGGTAATCAGGAGTTGCATAATCTCATAGTCATAGGAACATGTATAAGTCATGAAGAAAGCAATAGCAGTAAACTAAAACGATCAAGTGCTATGCTAACGGAATGGGTCAAGTCAATCACATCATTCTTCTAATGATGTGATCCCATTTATCAAATGATAACTCATGTCTATAGTTAGGAAACCTTAACCATCTCTGATTAACGAGCTAGTCAAGTAGAGGCATACTAGTGACACCATATTGTCTATGTATTCACACATGTATTATGTTTCCGGTTAATACAATTCTAGCATGAATAATAAAATTTTATCATGAAATAAGGAAATAAATAATAACTTTATTTGCCTCTAGGGCATATTTCCTTCAGTCTCCCACTTGCACTAGAGTCAATAATCTAGACTACACAGTAATGATTTTCACACCCATGGAGTCTTGGTGCTGATCATGTTTTGCTTGTGAGAGAGGCTTAGTCAATGGGTCTGGAACATTCAGATCCATATGGAATTGAAGCGTCTCTTGGTGTGCTTGGTCCTCTTGTGAAATCTGGATTCCATTGCCAAGGCAATTGCACTAGTACTGTCACAAAAGATTTTCATTGGATCCGATGCACTAGGTATGACACCTAGATCGGATATGAACTCCTTCATCAAGACTCCTTCATTTGCTGCTTCCGAAGTAGCTATGTACTCCGCTTCACACATAGATCCCGCCACAACGCTTTGTTTTAGAACTGCACCAACTGACAACTCCACCATTCAATATAAACACGTATCCGGTTTGCAATTTAGAGACATCCGGATCAGTGTCAAAGCTTGCATCACCGTAACCATTTATGACGAGCTCTTTGTCACCTCCATAAACGAGAAACATATCCTTAGTTCTTTTCAGGTATTTCAGGATGTTCTTAATCGCTGTCCAGTGATCCACTCCTTGATTACTTTGGTACCTCCTTGCTAAACTAATAGCAGGGCACACATCAGGTCTGGTACACAACATTACATACATGGTAGAGCCTATGGCTGAAGCATAGGGAACATTTTTCATTTTCTCTCTATCTTCTACAGTGGTCGCGCATTGAGTCTGACTCAACTTCACACCTTGTAACACAGGCAAGAACCCTTTCTTTGCTTGATCCATTTTGAACTTTTTCAAAACTTTATCAAGGTATGTCCTTTGTGAAAGTCCAGATAAGCGTCTTGATCTATCTCTATAGATCTTGATGCCTAATATATAAGCAGCTTCACCAAGGTCTTTCATTGAAGAACTCTTATTCAAGTATCCTTTTATGCTATCCAGAAAGTCTATATCATTTCCAATCAACAATATGTCATCCACATATAATATTAGAAATTCTATAGAGCTCCCACTCACTTTCTTGTAAATACAGGCTTCTCCAAAAGTCTGTATAAAACCATATGCTTTGATTACACTATCAAAACGTTTATTCCAACTCCGAGAGGCTTGCACCAGTCCATAAATGGATCGCTAGAGCTTGCACACTTTGTTAGCACCTTTTGGATCGACAAAACCTTCTAGTTGCATCATATACAACTCTTCTTCTAGAAATCCATTCAGGAATGCAGTTTTGACATCCATTTGCCAAATTTCACAATCATAAAATGCGGCAATTGCTAACATGATTCGGAGAGACTTAAGCATCGCTACGGGTGAGATAGTCTCATCGTAGTCAACCCCTTGAACTTGTCGAAAACCTTTCGCAATAAGTCGAGCTTTGTAGACAGTAACATTATCGTCAACGTCAGTCTTCTTCTTGAAGATCCATTTATTCTCGATGGCTTGCCGATCATCGGGCAAGTCAACCAAAGTCCACACTTTGTTCTCATACATGGATCCCATCTCAGATTTCATGGCCTCAAGCCATTTTTCACAATCTGAACTCATCATCGTTTCCTCATAGTTCATAGGATCGCCATGGTCAAGTAACATGGCCTCCAAAACAGGATTACCGTACTACTCTTGTGCGGATCTTATTATGTTTGACCTACGAGGTTCGGTAGTAACTTGATCTAAAGTTTCTTGATCAATATCATTAACTTCCTCACTAATTGATGTAGGTGTCACATGAACCAGTTTCTGTGATGAACTACTTTCCAATAAGGGAGCATGTACAGTTACCTCATCAAGTTCTACTTTCCTCCCACTCACTTCTTTCGAGAGAAACTCCTTCCCCGGAAAGGATCCATTCTTAGCAACAAATGTCTTGCCTTCGGATCTGTGATAGAAGGTGTACCCAACAGTCTCCTTTGGG
Organism: Triticum dicoccoides; assembly: GCF_002162155.2. Taxonomy (NCBI): domain Eukaryota; kingdom Viridiplantae; phylum Streptophyta; class Magnoliopsida; order Poales; family Poaceae; genus Triticum; species Triticum dicoccoides. Next base: position 489,829,835 of record NC_041393.1, read on the forward strand.
TATCCTATGAAGACACATTTCTCTGATTTGGGTTCAAGCTTATCAGGTTGAAGTTTTTTCACATAAGCATTGCAGCCCCAAACTTGAAGAAATGACAAATTTGGTTTCTTGCCAAACCACAGTTCATAAGGCGTCGTCTCAACGGATTTTAGATGGTGCCCTATTTAACGTGAATGCAGCCGTCTGTAAAGCATAACCCCAAAATGATAGCGGTAAATCAGTAAGAGACATCATAGATCGCACCATATCTAGTAAAGTACGATTACGACGTTAGGACACACCATTACATTGGGGTGTTCTGGGTGGCGTGAGTTGCGAAACTATTCCACATTGTTTCAAATGAAGACCAACCTCGTAACTCAAATATTCTCCTCCACAATCAGATCATAGAGACTTTATCTTCTTGTTACGATGATTTTCCACTTCACACTGAAATTCTTTAAACTTTTCAAATGTTTCAGACTTATGTTTCATTAAGTAGATATACCCATATCCGCTCAAATCATCTGTGAAGGTGAGAAAATAACAATACCCACCGCGAGCCTCAATATTCATCTGACCACATACATCAGTATGTATGATTTCCAACAAATCTGTTGCTCGCTCCATTGTTCCGGAGAACGGCGTTTTAGTCATCTTGCCCATGAGGCATGGTTCGCAAGTACCAAGTGATTCCAAAAGTCCATCAGTATGGAGTTTATTCATGCGCTTTACACCAATATGACCTAAACGGCAGTGCCACAAATAAGTTGCACTGTCATTATCAACTCTGCATCTTTTGGCTTCAACATTATGAATATGTGTATCACTACAATCGAGATTCAACAAAAATAGACCACTGTTCAAGGGTGCATGACCATAAAAGATATTACTCATATAAATAGAACAACCATTATTCTCAGATTTAAATGAATAACTGTCTCGCATCAAACAAGATCCAGATATAATGTTCATGCTTAACGCTGGCACCAAATAACAATTATTCAGGTCTAAAACTAATCCCGATGGTAGATGTAGAAGTAGTGTGCCGACCGCGATCACATCGACTTTGGAACCATTTCCCACGCGCATCGTCACCTCGTCCTTAGCCAATCTTCGCTTACTCCATAGTCCCTATTTTGAGTTGCAAATGTTACCAACAGAACAAGTATCAAATACCCAGGTGCTACTGTGATCTTTAGTAAGGTACACATCAATAACATGTATATCACATATACCTTTGTTCACCTTGCCATCCTTCTTATCCGCCAAATACTTGGGGCAGTTCCGCTTATAGCGACCAGTCCCTTTGTAGTAAAGCACTCAGTCTCAGGCTTAGGTCCAGACTTGGGTTTCTTCTCCTGAGTAGCAACTTGTTTGCTGTTCTTCTTGAAGTTGCCCTTCTTCTTCCCTTTACCCTTTTTCTTAAAACTAGTGGTCTTGTTGACCATCAACACTTGATGCTCCTTCTTGATTTCTACCTCCCCATCCTTTAGCATCATGAAGAGTTCTGGAATTGTCTTTTCCATCCCTTCAATATTATAGTTCATCACGAAGCTCTTGTAGCTTGGTGGCAGTGATTGGAGAATTCTGTCAATGACACTATCATCAGGAAGATTAACTCCCAGTTGAATCAAGTGATTATTATACCCAGACATTTTGAGTATATGTTCACTGACAGAACTATTCTCAATGGATTACAGCTATAGAACTTATTGGAGACTTCATATCTCTCAATCCGGGCATTTGCTTGAAATATTAACTTCAACTCCTGGAACATCTCATATGCTCCATGACGTTCAAAACGTCATTGAAGTCCCGGTTCTAAGCCGTAAAGCATGGCACACTGAACTATCGAATAGTCATCAGCTTTGCTCTGCCAGACGTTCACAATGTCCAGCGTTGCTCCTGCATCGGGTCTTGCACCTAGCGGTGCTTCCAGGACGGAATTCTTGCGTGCATCAATTAGGATAATCCTCAAGTTACGGACCCAGTCCGTGTAATTGCTACCATCATTTTTTAACTTAGCTTTCTCGAGGAACGCATTAAAATTCAACGGAACAACAACACGAGCCATCTATCTACAACAACATAGACAAGCAAAATACTATCAGATACTAAGTTCATGATAAATTAAAGTTCAATTAATCAAATTACTTAAGAACTCCCACTTAGACAGACATCCCTCTAATCATCTAAGTGATCACGTGATCCAAATCAACCTAACCAGTTCCGATTATCACATGAAATGGAGTAGTTTTCAATGGTGACCATCACTATGTTGATCATATCTACTATATGATTCACGCTCAACCTTTCGGTCTTAGTGTTCCGAGGACATATATGCATATTCTAGGCTCGTCAAGTTTAACCCGAGTATTTCTATGTGTGCAAAACTGGCTTCCACCCGTTGTATGTGAACGTAGAGCTTATCACACCCGATCATCATGTGGTGTCTTGGCACGACGAACTTTGGCAACGGTGCATACTTAGGGAGAACACTTATACCTTGAAATTTAGTGAGAGATCATCTTATAATGCTACCGTCAATCAAAGCAAAATAAGATGCATAAAGGATAAACATCACATGCAATCGATATAAGTGATATGATATGGCCATCATCATCTTGTGCCTTTGATCTCCATCTCCAATGCAGCGTCATGATCACCATCATCACCGGCGCGACACTTTGATCTCCATCGTAGCATCGTTGTTGTCTCGCCAACTATTGCTTCTACGACTATCCACTACAAAAAAAGACACATCGGTGACATTTTGGGCCGAACGAATATTTTCTCTGTCATACATATGACACTTCTATGACGATAATTGTAACAAAACCCGGTATCATCATAGATGTGGTGGGCTCCTAGTTCTAAGATAAAAAATCATGACAGAAAATGGGCTTTTCATCCTGGGCGGGCCGGAGATGCAGCTGCATGACATTCTTTGGGCCCTCCGTGACGGAAAAACCGTGGTAGAAGTGAGGGCAAGGAAAATTTCGGGGAGTTCCCGGTTACGGTGGGTGGTCGGGGGCCGAGTGATGTGCGTTTCTCTCATACACGTACGCGTGTGTGTGCAAGGCGTTGGCTCTAACTGATCCCGAGCAAGGCGTTGGGCTCTAACTAAACCTGAGCGATTGCACTGCAGGCTACGCGTTACTGAACCCGAGCGATCGATCGATGGCTATTAACTGAACCCGGTCGAGCGATTCCTTCGCTACTTCTGCTAACCGAAGCCGATCAA
>NC_041393.1:489833226-489879910 GCF_002162155.2 Triticum dicoccoides
GATCGATCGAGCCTGTTGGGGCTGGATGAACAGGACCCCGTGGAGGGCTGGATGAACAGGACAACCCCGTGGAGGGCTGGATGAACAGTAGATGGTGGAGGGGTGGATGAACAATAGCCCATGGAGGGGTGGTTGAATAGGAGCCCGTGGAGAGGGGTGGTTGAACAGTAGCCGGTGGAGTAGCGCGCGGTGGAGGTTGGATGAACAGGAGCCCGTGGATGAACAGGCGCAGGTGGAGGCTGGACGAGGTCGACGGTGGATGAATAGTAGCCCGTGGAGGCTGGAGGAGGTCGACGGTGGAGATGAACAGTATCCCATGGAGTCCTGTTTTGCGGTACGCCACACCCCTCCCGATGAGCAGGACCCCTGTTTCGACCGTAGCGCTCCAATACAAGTCCGTTTCGTCCGTTTTGCGGTATGCCACACCCCTCCCAATCAACAGGACCCCCGTTTCGACCGTAGGAGGTCCGTTTCCTCCGTTTTGCGGTACGCCAGACCCCTCCCGATGAACAGGATCCCGTTTCGAACGTGGTCGGTCGAACACAAGTCCGTTTCCTCTGTTCTGCGGTACGCCAGGCCTCGTTTCCATCGCCTATTCCGTCCAAGTCGATTGGCTCCCATGTGTTCCGTTGCCTCCCGATGAACACGGCGCATTCTGTTGCCTCCCTATGAACACGAGCATTTCGTTGCCTCCCCATGAACACGACGACGACGCTGTTTCTCCATTCCGACCCAGCCATGTACACGAGCCTTGGGCGTACGTATATATGCGCGAGTAGGCGTTCGAGACCCCGCCCACATGTACACATATGTGGCCGTATTTTATTTCTTGCGCACTGGCCGCTGTATGTACGTGTACATGCTACATGCACGCCTCTACTACGACACATGCGCGCCTCTACTTCGACCAGTATATATGTACGTACACGTTCGCGACCAGAATGACAACTCTACGTACGCTTCGACCAGGTGGGTCCCGACTGTCAGGCACTTCCTTGCGTGCGAAGATGTAGCTGGTGGGTCCCAACAGTCAGGGGGGAAAGGTTTTTTTTGCGAAATAAGGTGGCCCGTCTGGTGGGTCCCTACTGTCAGGTGGAGGAATAATTATTTTGCGCATAATAAGGAGGCACTTCCTTGCGGCCGCCGTGGACCCAGCTGTCAGCCTCTCCACGCACAATACTCTTCCGATGGAAGTCGGTCGTTGACCACATTAACCACGCCGCGCCAAGAGCACCACGGCGGTGGACGACAGCGAGGCCTAGGAAGGGGATGACGTGGAGCCGAGGAAGACGCGATAGTGGATGCCCACGCGGAGAGGAGTATGAGGGTTCACTAGTTCGACTGCGGTGTGAGGCTGCCGTCGCCGCAGGGCCCGGCTAGCGGTGGGAGTAGTAGGGCGCGGTGAGTCCTCAACGGCAGCACAGCCGGCCACTAGAGACAGGAGCAGGCGGTCTCGCCGGTGCTGGTTTGGGCGGCTGGTGCAAGAAGAGCAGCACTTGAAGAAGAAGTAGGACCGTTTGATTCAAATCTAATGGTTACTGCTGCTACAATCGTTTGTTGACTAAATTGACAAGCCCTACGTATGCATCAACTTAGTAGGCCCACAGGTCAGCCTCCCAACCGGTGCGCCTCAAATCTCGGTGGGAGGAATCATTTTTTTCGTGTAATAAGGAGGCAGTTGATTGCGTGCGGCCAGGCCAGCAGAGGGAGTAGGGTGGGCCAGGGAAGCCTGCGCGACATCACAGCGGGCCACAAGAGGAGGGAGCAGGTAGTCCCGCCGGCGCTAGTTTAGGTGGCTGGAGCAGAAATATTAGAGATTGAAGAAGCACGTCGGGCGTTGGATGGACATCCAACAGTACTGCTGCTAGAATCGTGTGTTGACTGACAAAGCCTTGCGTAAACAAGTCAGCCTCGAAATCTGTGGCATGTACAACCCATTTGCTATTATTTTTATAATTTTTAATCATTTTCTAATTCATATGGAAATTATTGCAGCCCGTTTTCCTTTTTTAGAATTGCTGCCCATTTTCTGGTCAGTACCAGGGTTAAAAAATTTAACTAAATATGTGCAAAATTTTGAAAATTCGCAAATTTTGGCTGGGGAACAAAATATTCTTAATCTGAAAATTAGTAGTTATACTAAAACAAATTTAAAAATAAATTAGTACTATGTCATGTTAAATCCAATGAAATACCATAAAATATCAGTGAAGAACAAAAACAAAAAAAGAAACTAATATCCCATTTGCTATAATTTTTTTGGAATCTTCAACCCCTTTGATATTACTTTTAACAGACACTGACCATACTCTTTGACTAGGCCGGGATACATCCCTCCTCGTCTTCAAAGATTTGCATCCCAGTAAGTCGAAGAAAACAAATAGGCGTAGCTTGGGTATTATTCAAAAAGAAATACTGGGCTACCTATTTTCCCAAAGAAAAACCTGTTAGGCTAGTCATGTTGTTAGATGGGCCACAGAGACCGCACAACCCAGTTTATAGCCTGCTCCTCTGAATTACTACTCAAAAAAAAGGTGTGCAATTCTGTCGTTAATTGACTATATGTTAAAAATGATGTTGGTCCCGGATATCAGCAGGGTGGATTAGAGTAAAAAAAATGAGGGGTGCATCTGAGTAGTAAAAGAGGCGCTTGCTTGTGTTCGGGAGTGGAACTGGTGGGTCTATACTGTCATACTCACAACTACAGTTCTCTCCCGATTCACTATGTTGACAGGAACCGTTTCGGAAAAAAACTATGTTGACAGGGCCGGACGGCGGCGCCGCGGCGAGCGCACCAAGGCAGAGGATAAAGTGATGTCGCCAATGTGCTAGGCTGGGTTGGACATTCTTATTGAAGGGTAGGGACACCAGGCGGCCTACAACATCATATCAAGTTGGAGTCAAATAAAAAAGGGCTCTTGCTGTAGTCAATCTTAAGAACAGCATGTTACGAGCATGAATATTTTTTCAGTAAATGTTGACAGTAATATAAGCAAACCATTATGATATCAGAGGAAAGTAACATACTGCTGTAATAGCCGATTGTAGCGATGACTGGAGTAGGCCAGCAATACGTCCAGCCATAGAAGGACTCGACAGCGTAAATGAAGCCCTTGTGTTCAATGGCATCAGAGAGCCATGGAGGATGTATGATCCTGCGATGGACGTGCAGATTTATCCACTTACCACAGTGACCTGTCAGATAGGCGAGACCGCGGTTGAAGAACGCAATTAGCCTGAAGTCTTTATAATTCACAGATCTTGTGGGCACTTGGAAGATTACAACCTTGAGCAAATCAAACTTGGTATCATGTTGGCTACTATAAGATTCCGAGTATTCTGGGCCGCGGTGCCAAAGCAGTGCAGTGTTAATCGAAGGAAGGGGGATCAATCGCCGGGTGTAGACCTCCACGAGCATCCAGCTGCCGTGACCGTCGACGAGCACCATCCAAGACGTGTTCATGCCGACCCAGTACATACCGTTAATGTAGTTGGGGATCGGATCATAGTCAAGGGGGTTGATGCTCGCCACCCTACGATCGTTATGCTGCGTGACACGCCGTTTCTGAAGATCAGGCGGCATCAGCAAGCAAGGAGCTGGCTTAAAAAGCTCTGCCCTAAGGGCTTTGAGTAAACGGTACAGCCCTGACGAGCACGCGGCGAGCGGCATGGTACTGAGATTATCCACACGCGAAACAATGAGCTTGATTACCTCTGTGGGGAGCGAATTCTAGCCACTCTTTCGGCGGACGCTGCTCGGTTCTGCAATTGTTAGTGCTTGGGTTTCGGACAAGGGGGAAGGCGCCTTAGCGGGGATGGAAGATTGGACGAGATTATGTGCGGACAAAGATGGAGAAGCGAATATGTGCTGCGGGAAGTGGACATGTGATGATGACTATAGCACGCCGCTTGACTTACGAGATACATACCAGCAGCGTAGGGTCATATCGATGACAGTACTGGGACTCCCTACAGTACCTACTACTATGCCCTAACTTGCTTGAGTAGAGTAGTACGACCAAAAATTGAACTAACATTATATATAGTAAGATAAATGCTGATGCATGTCACCTAAAATTATATCATTCAAAACTATGTTCAAATACGAATCCAACGATATAGTTTTTGTTGACAAGCACTAACATTTTGTCAGTTAAATCTTCAGTCAAATTCAATGGGGGACTAATAAACCACGACCGATGTAGTACAAGTGTAGAGGGCGGCGCTGCACAGGAGTCTCACCCCGCTTGTGGCGCGGCAGTAAAGCCGTCATGTCACAAAACCGAACCACTGCCAGTAATAAGTGGCCTGGTAAAATAAACGGACAAGCAACCATCGTATCCCTCCGTCTTTTTTGCATTTCATCTCTCTGCATTTACTTTCTCCGGTTCATCTCGCTCACTCGATCCCTAGCTACTGCTCCTAGTATCCCTAGCTACTACTCCTAGGGCCAGTTCTTTTGGCGGCTTAAAAAATAAGCCGTCTCTTCCCCAGCTTTTCCATAAGACTAGTCACAGTGGAGAGTAACATTAAGGCGCCTCACTCATTTATTTGGGCATCTAAACTACTAGTACTCCCTTCATTTTTATATACAAGGCCACAAGCTCAAATTACAGGTACCAAGATAAAAATCAATGTGTGCTTTACAAGTCAATTTATTTTCTCATTTACCGGGTTAATTAATAGGGAGCATGCACATTAGAAGAAATTGAGTGGCCGAGAGAGAGGAAGTAGATGAGTTTGTCATTATCATCCAATACATGCATGCTAGTAATTAAGCCATGGGTTACTAGTATGAGGAAACATCATTAATATTTGTCTCGATTACCGTTGGTGGCCTTGTGTAGATGCAAAATGTATTTTTTATGGTGGCCTTGTGTACAAAAATGGAGGGAGTACCACCGTCCTGGTTTATTTGCCACCATTGTAATTTGTGGTAACTTTTGACCAAAGATTTAACTGACAAAATGTTAGTGCATGTGACATTATAAACATTTCATTAGTTAAATTTATGATCAAAATTTGACACATATTACAATGGGGACCAATAAACCAGGACGTAGCTAGTAGTAAAGGGATTACTACTAATCTACTCCCTCCGTTCCTAAATATAAGTCTTTTTAGAGGTTCCACTATGGACTACATACAGAGCAAAATGAGTGAACCTACACTCTAAAATATGTCTATATACATCTGTATGTAGTTTGTAGTGGAATCTCTAAAAAGACTTACATTTAGGAATGGAGGGAGTAGAAGCCTAAACGAACTGCCCCTGGTACTCCTACTAGTAGTACTAGTACTCAAGTTGGAATTCCAATTGCACGGCACAACTTGTTAGGCAAGAAATTCGATACAGGGTGTAGGAAGCGGTTTGGGAATTTGTATGCCTTTCTGACCAGTTAGATACTCTGTACAAAGTACGAGAGAGAAATAACCACAGAGAAGGAAGCTAAAAGTAAATAATCAAACGAGCATTTTTGCATTTATTTTGCATTGAATCGTTTCACAAGCTTGACTACTGCTGTTTTTCTACTTTTACAAAAACCGAATCGTAATGTTAAAACGTGCATTTGCTCGTACATAAGTAATAGTAGTACTCCCTCCGTCTTGGTGTATAAAGTCTTCCCTCCTACTTGGTCATGGCGCACAACCAAAGATGACTTATTCACCTGGACGGAGGGAGTAGCACAGTCTGCAAGCATATATATCCATTTACTAGTATATCTAGCTAGAGAGACATGTAGTGCGATAGTATATAGTACTAAAGTTTGTGATGTATGCAACTACTTACAAAATGCGCATGGATACTGTCCGCGTTCTGGGAACGGGGGTCCCCAGACTTGCCTGCCTGCGGCCCGCGGCGTGGCTCAAGGGGCGGGCCAGCATGGCCCACCTTCATCAGCACGAGCTCAAGACCCTCGCGAGGGGCCAAGCCTCGCGGGGCAGATGATAGGAAGCTTCCTCAGGCACAGCCTCGTCCGGCTGGCTCACGAGGAGGCGGAGAGATCAAGGCGGGGTACCTCGCGAGGTGCCCATGACGCAAGCCATGATGACTAAGGCCAGGCGGGCGCGAGGCGGGCGCCGGCCTGCGCAGAGTCCTTCTTTCCTCTTTGGTGTATAGGGAGCAAGCGCAGACTAGAACATCAAGCAAAGGTAGCCATTTCGGTGCAACAAGACCAAGACCAGCAGAACGGCGGGCTGGAGGTCATCGTGGAGCCCAAGCTGACGTCACCACCAGAGCTTTTGGCACACGACGACCAACTTTAGTCAGGATAAGTGTACTAGATGTTCCCCTTCAAAATGGCCAATTGTTGGCGCCCTTCCCGCTCAATATTTGGGAAGAGGCCCAGAGCCTTTGCCTATAAATAGGACAAGCCACCCACAAGGTAGAGGCATTGAGAAATCGGTCGGATCATCACCTGGGAGAGCAACTGAACTCCCCCTAGCAGTTCATCGCACCAGCCAAGAACAGACCCTCGTGAGGCTGTTCTTCCTTGTATTGTTCATCATTAGCCCAAGAGGCAATCCACCACACCACAAACTAGAGTAGGGTGTTACACCACAATGGTGGCCCGAACTAGTATAAACCATGTGTCTCTCGTGTTGTTCTTTTCATAGCTTAGATCCTAGAGAGGCGATGAGGTGCAGGTAGGTAGAAGGCGAGATCTCCGCGCGCACCCCCAGTGTTCGAACCTAGAGGGTCTGCCGGAACCCAAAATCCGACATTTGGCGCGCCAGGTAGGGGTGCGCCGGAATCCACCTTCTGCCGCTTCACGTCCCGTCGCATCATCATCATCATGTCCGGCGACCAGGCAGGCAACCCTGATCCCTGGGCGGCCTGGCCCGCCCACGCAGAGCCGCTCGCCCCGGGCAACCCCACGCCCCAGGCAGCTCGCGGTCCACAGGGCCTCCCACCACACTGCGGCCACGGTGCGGCAGGCGCGGTCGGCGGCGGCAGGAGCGGTCGGCGGCGAGGGCCTCCCACCACACTGCGGCCACGGTGTCGTACACCCGACGGGAGCAGGCGAACTCGAGGGCCGCGCTCACAGTGGCCCGAGAGCTACTGCAATGCAGGCTGCTGGAAGGCGGCCATGACGTGCTGGTGGAGCGGGTGGCAGAGCTCCTGGGCTTCGCCACCTCGGGCCCCCCCTTCTGCACGTAACTCCCACCTCAGGTCCAGGGAGGCCCGCACGGAGGCTCCACACACGCCCGAGCAGCCCCAAGCGGACTCCAAGGCCACCCCAACACAGGCCAGGCCGTCAGCACCAGGCCAGCAGCGGCGCGGCCTCCGCCCCTGGCCATTGAAGAAGGACTCACAACAACCCGCGGCCCCGGTGGGCCGCCAAGCTACCACCCCGAGGCGAGCACGTCAAGAAGAACTGCGTGGCATGCAGAGCGCTACGGCGCGGCCTTCGGGATGGCGACCCCAGAAGAGTACGTGCCCCACATGATGGACCAAGGGCGCGTGAATGAGGACGGACAAGGCTCGCTCCTCGGCCCAAGCTGGGGGGACGAGACAGCAGAAGCTGAGCTCTTCCAGGAGCCCCAAGAAGGCCCCGTCGGCTACGCTGGAAGCAACGATTATCAGGTACCACTAATTCCTCAGGAGCAGGCATACGCCAACCATGGATCGCAGGAGGTGCAGGTCACCACAGCGGGCGGCTGCCCCACTCCCGCAGCTTCCTACCCCTCAGGAGGAGGGCGCCGGGGGCTGTAGGAGAGGGGCCAAGATCCGACATCACCACCACGGCGTTCGGAGCAAGGCGTCCTCAGGAGGTAAGCCCTCTGCTGGGGAGGTGCCTCAGGGCCTGCCCCTGGCAGAGGACCTGTGGTCGTCGGGGGAACCGCTGGCGACCACTCTACCCCATCGGCGGCGTCCTGGTATCCGGTCGTCGTTGGTGGCACTAGAGTGTGGCGCAAGGCGGGGCCCTTGTCTGGCGATATGAAGCAAGGCCGGTACGTGTGAAGAAGGCCCAGTGCCTGTGAAGCTCGCCGCCCCGTGACACTCTCACGTAATAATGAGTGGGGTTGTACACGCCCCGGAGTCTCAGGGGTGCTGGCCTCAGGCCCTAGGGCTCCCTCCCACGCCCAGTGGCAGCACTTAGCTCCGCGCTGGTCAGAATACGTCCAAGACTAGACTAGGTGCCGGACGCGGCCTTTTTTCTGCTTTCGTTGCTTTTCCCCTTGGTTGTCGTTCTTCCCCGCTGAATTTAAGTTGGATTTGAGCTCGAAGATTTGCGTGTGTTCGGGAAAGGGGTGTTTAGTCTTGTTCGAGCAATCTCTCGCGTTCTGGTTACCACTTTGACTCAGCTGCCTCCCCTCGTGAGCCCCTCGCGAGCCGGGTCAGGCCTAGCTTGTGTGCAGCCCAGACTGCCGTCGCCGTGCCCTCTCAGGAGGTTTTCATTACATGTCGGAGTAATGGGCCACGGGTAGGCTAACCCGAGCCCCAGGACATTTCAAGACATCGGGGCAGGCCGCGCCCCTCAGGCCGAGTCCCAGGAGTGACTCCAAGATATGCCGAGTCCCAGACGGCGACTCCCAGATAAGCTGACTCCAAGCTGGCGACTTCCAGGGAGGCCGACTATGGAGAGTCGGCCCAAGACTCCTCCCTTATCCCGAAGTACGACGCGGGGTACGGTCACGGCATGGCCGTTTCCCCCTGCTTACGAAGGGCCGGCATGGCTACAGTGAGCCGTATCGCTGGAAGATCTCCGGCGAGATGCGGCACTGTTGCCATATCTGCCCTGATCTCAGCCACAGTACGCAGTACACTGTGCCCATGACGCCGGCCTGTACGACCCGAAGGCGGTGGGGCCGCCTGTCAGTGGGTGGGCTGAAGGCGGCCTGGGCAACCCGAAGACGGACCTGTGGGAGTCGGCCTCCCTGGAGTCGGCCGACTCCTCCCGGGGCCCCACGAGCCATTAATCAAATAAGATGGGGAATGGCGACAGTGATCGCCCGATAGACGGCGGCACTGTTGCTGCGACCCGATGACCGAGCCTGCGTCATCTGGAGTGCCGCTACAGTATCAAGCCTGTCCGCGGGACCCGCCAGTCGGCGGGCCCCAGAAGGCGGCGGGAAGGACGGCAGCCTGAGAGACAGACGGCTGGGACCCGCGCCCAGCCGGATTACCATTGTACCCCCGAGGGGTAGGCCTATATAAACCCCCCGGGGCACCCATGCAAAGGGTTCGGACCTAGAGAGAGAGATAGACCAGATAGGCCAGGGAAGAGAGAGCTAGCCTTTCCCTCTCCTACCTCCCAAAATAGCTCCAGGAGCACCATTGTAGTCACTTTGCTTTAGTGATCATGCGGAGACCCCGCAGAGCAGCAGTAGGGGTGTTATCTCCTAGGAGAGCCCTAAAGCTGGGTAAGTTCCGCCGGCGTGCATGTCTTTGCCTCATCCCGCTTCCAGGCACCGGCGACGTTCTACTCGCTCCCACCATGATAAGCCATCCTTTGGCATATGTCGTATCCAACCCCCGACATTTGGCGCCCACCATGGGGCGACGTGCACCGTCGTCCGGAGATCTACTCTGGACGGGAACCCTGTTCCTCCCCGGCGAGCACAGCCAGCCCGGCACGCCGGACGGCGTCTGTGCCGATGCGCTACGTGGCGCTGAGATCGCCTGTGCAGCCAGCTGCCTCTCCGATCTTGTCGGCGAGGTTTGCCTCTCCGACGAGCCTACGCCCGACGCAGGCACGAGTGGCCCCGAGAGCCTCCTCGCGGGCCTCCTCGACCAACTTCACATCGCCGGCGAGCCTGCCGCGGACCTGGAGTCCATAGGATCCACCGACCCGATGCTGGTCGACTCTGACACAGCGTCGCTCGACGCGTTCCCCGCCAATGTGGTGGTCTATGACGAGCCGCTCTCGCACGCGAGGAGCGGCGGAAGCACCGTCACTGAGGTCCTCGTCCTCGAGCACGGCGAGCGCTTCGGCGAAGGAGCGCATGACCCGTTTGATGCGGCCCTGCGAGACCTTGCAGCACCGATTCCGGAAGACGCCGACGCCGGGACGCTGGAGGCGCTCCGCCTTCAGCTCATCGAGGGCGCGAAGAAACTGGCAAGCATGAGGCGCTTGTCAGAAGCTTACCAACGAGAGATGGATCGCGTCGTAGGCGGCTCGCCGGCTCCAACCGGGCCTAGCCGCCTAGGTGCGGTCCGACAGCGCGGCGCGGCAATCGCCAACCTCTTCGGGGCTGATCGCCCTGTGTACGCCACGCCCGCAGAGAATATCCGTGCCACCCAGGTGGCAGCAGACGAGCTCGACAACTCCGAAGGCGAAGAGCGCCGCATAATGACAGAGCGAGTTCAGCAGCTCCTTGACGCGGCTGCCGCGCAGAATGATGCCGGTTGCCGCACCGAGGCTCCGCAGCGCCAAAACGACGACCCACTGCCTCGCTGAGACCAAGGTGCGACGTCTCGAACGCCGACTGGCGGGGCCCGTGGGAAGAAGGACAAGGAGCCGGCTGCCAGCCGCAGTCGGACTCACATCACCATCGAGCGCGACCAAGACGGCCGCCCTAGAGCGGTGGAACAGCGGGACGACTACTTGCCTCCCCCTCTTCGCAGAGAAAGACAAGTCTCCCCGCCGCCCATGGAACATCCGACTCTCGGTGACCGTCTTGGCCGCCGAGAGGGAGTTGGAGAGAACGACGCCCGCCACCGGATCGACCGACTCCACCGATCCCTGGCGCTGGAAGAAGAAGACGAGCTAGGTCCCCCCTGCTTTGGACCTCGCATCCGGGACGAGCCCTTTCCCAAAGGGTTCACGCTCCCCCGATACACGCCCAAATATACCGGCACCGTGAAGCCGGAAGATTGGCTGATCGACTACTCCACAGCCGTCAACATAGCGAACGGCAACAAGCGTGTTGCCGTAAGATACGTCCCGCTCATGCTCCAGGGCTTGGCCCGGACGTGGTTAAACAGTCTGAAGCCTCGCAGCATCAACAGCTGGGTCGACTTCACCGATGCTTTCTTCCGCAACTTCACCAGCACGTACAAGCGACCTCCCAAGCCATGCCAGCTCTCCTTGTGCGTGCAAGGCCCTGACGAGTCTACTCGCGACTACCTCACGCGATGGGGCGAACTCCGAAACTCCTGCGAGGGCGTGCACGAGGTGTAGGCCATCGAGTACTTTACTGCCGGGTGCAGAGAAGGCACCCTCCTCAAGCACAAGCTCCTCTGCGATGAGCCGGAGACCCTCAATGAGCTGCTGATCACAGCGGACAAGTATGCCACGGCCGACTCCTCCATGAAGGCAAAGATTCGGATCAGCACAACTGGCAAAGTCGCCCCTCAGGCTCCAAGAACTCCGGCTGGAGACACCAGTCGGCGGCAACAGCAGAATGACCAGAAGCGCAAAGCCCCGCAGCCGACTTCTAGCAGTTGGCAAGTGGCAACGGCAGAGGACCAGCAGCTGGAAGGACCGCCTCCGGCGAAGCGGCAGAAGGGCGGCAAGTCGAACTGGCTGCTGGCTTTCTCCTACGAGCAGACTCTAGATGGTCCCTGCAAGTTCCACAGTGGCGCGAAGCCATCAAACCACACCACCAGGAAATGCCACTGGCTGACCAGAATCGCCAAGGGGGACGGCCTGCTCCCTCCCCCTCCTGCTGGGCCGCCTCCTCCACAGCCGCCCCAGCAGCCGGCCGTCAGGCCAGTCGGCACGATACAAGACGAGTTCCTGGATGAGCACGGAGCCTATGTGGTGTTCACCAGTGTAGCGACGACCGACGCAGTAGGCGCCAACAGCAGCAAGAAGTGAATGCGGTTGCGACAAGTACTCCAGAGTTCATGCATTGGTCCAAAAAGCCTATCAGTTGGAGCAGAGTTGATCACCCAGAGGTGATGCCGAGTCCAGGCTCCTGCGCCTTGGTCTTAGGCGCCACACTCGCCACAGATAGGCGGGCCGCTCGCTTCTCGCGAGTACTGATAGACAGAGGTAGCAGTATCAACATCCTGTACAAGGATACAATGGAGAAATTAGGAATCAAGCGAAGACAGCTTCAGAGCAGCCGGACTGTGTTCCACGGAATCGTCCCTGGCCTTTCCTGCTCACCAATCGGCAAGATCCTGATAGATGTCCTCTTCGGAGACAAAGATCATTTCCGCCGAGAGCCAATTTAGTTTGAGGTGGTGGACCTTGAGAGCCCATATCATGCACTACTTGGCCGACCCGCCTTGGCCAAGTTCATGGCGGTCCCCCACTATGCCTACCTCAAGATGAAGATGCCGAGTTCCAAGGGAATCCTAACCGTGTCCGGCGACTACAGGAAGTCGTCTGCTTGCGCGGCCGAAAGCAGTCGGCTGGCCGAGTCCTTGGTGATCGCAGCTGAGAAACGGCTCCTTGATCGGGTCGTGGCGATGGCCGGCAAGCAGCCCGAGTTATCGCCCGACCCCAAGGAGTCGGAAGCAGAAGGATCATTCAAGCCGGCCAGAGAAACAAAGAAGATACCGTTGGACCTGGAACACCCGAAGAGGTACGCCGTCATGGGCACAGGCCTTGATAGCAAATAGGAAGGCGAGCTCGTCGATTTCCTCCGTGAGAATCGCGACATCTTCGCATGGTCCCCCAAGGACATGCCTGGTGTCCCGACGGAATTCGCCGAGCACAAATTACACGTCCGATCTAATATGAAGCCCGTCAGGCAGCCCTTGCGCCGCCTGTCAGAAGAAAAAAGAAGAGTTGTTGGAGAAGAAATAGCCCGGCTCCTTGCAGCCGGCTTCATCATGGAAGTATTTTTTCCAGAGTGGCTGGCAAACCCAGTACTGGTGCTGAAGAAGAACAAGCAGTGGCGGATGTGCATTGATTACACGAGCCTCAACAAAGCCTGCCCCAAGGACCCATTTGCTCTGCCAAGAATTGATCAGGTGATAGACTCCATAGCCGGATGCGAGCTGTTGAGTTTCCTAGATGCATATTCAGGATATCATCAGATCAAGCTGAACCCGGCTGACAGACTGAAGACCGCCTTCATCACGCCGTTTGGAGCCTTCTGCTACCTGACCATGACGTTCGGCTTGAGAAACGCCGGCGCCACCTTTCAGCGTTGCATGCCGAAGTGCCTCCTGAAGCAACTCGGCAAAAATGCCCACGTCTATGTGGATGACGTGGTGGTGAAGACAGAGAAGCGTGGAACCTTGCTGGAGGACCTCAAGGAGACATTTGAGAATCTGCGCCGATTCAAGATCAAGCTCAACCCAGAGAAGTGCGTTTTCGGAGTACCAGACGGCCAGCTCCTCGGTTTCCTGGTCTCCGAACGTGGCATAGAGTGCAATCTTGTAAAGACCAAGGCCATCGAAAGGATGGAGGCACCCAGACGACTGTTAGATGTGTAGAAGTTCACCGGCTGTTTGGCATCCATCAGCCGATTCATCGGTCGACTGGGCAAGAAGGCTCTCCCCTTGTATCAGCTCATGAAGAAGACGACCTTCTTTGAGTGGACTCCCAAGGCGGACGAGGCTTTTCTCCAACTAAAGAAGATGTTG
Organism: Triticum dicoccoides; assembly: GCF_002162155.2. Taxonomy (NCBI): domain Eukaryota; kingdom Viridiplantae; phylum Streptophyta; class Magnoliopsida; order Poales; family Poaceae; genus Triticum; species Triticum dicoccoides. Next base: position 489,846,719 of record NC_041393.1, read on the forward strand.
ACTACTCCCCCTGTGCTGGCGGCTCCGACTCCCAAAGAGCCCATGCTCCTATACATTGCCGCCACCAGCCGAGTTGTCAGCACGGTCATTGTAGTCGAGCGCAAGGAGGAAGGCAAGGCACTACCCGTCCAGAGACCGGTGTATTACTTGAGCGAGGTGCTGTCGACGTCCAAGCAGAACTACCCCCATTTCCAGAAGATGTGCTACGGCGTGCATTTTGCCGCCAAGAAATTGAAGCCTTACTTCCAAGAGCATCCAATCACCGTGGCCTGTATAGCTCCACTGGCCGAGATCATTGGAAGCCGAGACGCTTCTGGCCGGGTGGCCAAATGGGCCATCGACCTGGCTCCCTACACCATCTACTACAAGCCCCACACCGCCATCAAGTCACAAGCACTGGCCGACTTCCTCGTCGACTGGGCCGAGACCCAGTATCTGCCGCCAGCGCCCGACTCCACCCATTGGCGGATGCACTTCGACGGCTCCAAGATGCGCACCGGCTTGGGAGCCAGCGTCGTCCTCACTTCCCCCAAGGGCGACAAGCTCAGATATGCGCTACAGATCCACTTCGCTGCCTCCAACAACGTGGCGAAGTACGAGGCGCTCATCCACGGGCTCCGGCTTGCCAAAGAACTCGGCATTCGCCGGATCCTGTGTTATGGCGACTCTAACTTGGTGGTCCAGCAATCATCTGGCAATTGGGACGCCAAGGACGCAAATATGGCGAGCTACCGTTTCCTTGTCCAGCAACTTAGCGGATACTTCGAGGGGTGCGAGTTCCTCCACGTGCCAAGGAACGACAACGACCAAGCAGACGCCTTGGCACGAATCGGCTCCACCCGCCAGGCAATACCATCTGGTGTCGCCCTCCGGCGCCTCCTCAAGCCTTCTATCAAGCCGTCACCAGAATCAGATTCAATCTATGTGCCAGCTCCGCCTGAGGAGGACAGATCCGACTCCAAGAAACATACAGTCGAAGCCGGCCCAGGGACTTCAGAACCCGGCCCGGGGACTGCGGTAGCAAGATCGAAGACTCCAGAGCTCGGCCCAAGGACTGCTCCAGTCGGCCCCGGGACTTTGTCAAATCAGCAAGCGGCTACGGACTCCAACCCGCCGCCTCCCAGCCCGGCCGCCCTTATCCAAGTCGCACTAGTGGCAGTTGAAGAAATAGCAGCACCTTCATGGGCCCAGCCCATCCTCAGATTCTTAGTAAACAGAGAGCTGTCAACTGACGAAATCTTGGCTCGGCAAGTACAACGCCGAGCAGCAGCATACACCATAGTCAACAAAGAGCTGGTCAGGCGCAGCGTTACCGGCGTCTTCCAACGCTGCGTCGAAGCAGAACAAGGTCAGGTAATCCTCAGAGACATCCACGAAGGCGAGTGCGGTCACCACGCGGCCTCAAGGGCACTTGTCGCCAAAGCATTCTGGCACGGTTTTTTCTGGCCAACCGCTCTGGAAGAGGCCAAGGAGTTAGTCCAAAAGTGCAAGGGGTGCCAGATTTTTCGTTCCAAGCCACTTCAGTCGGCTTCCGCACTCAAGACTATCCCCATCGCCTGGCCCTTTGCAGTCTGGGGCCTGGACATGGTGGGACCATTCAAGATGGCACGAGGTGGCTTGACTCACCTACTTGTCGCGGTGGACAAGTTCACCAAGTGGGTGGAGGTGAAACCCATCAAGAAATTGAATGGTCCGACTGCAGTGACCTTCATCACTGACATCACAACTCGGTACGGCATTCCACACAGCATCATCACCGACAATGGCACGAATTTTGCCAAAGGTGCCTTGGCCCGTTTCTACGCGACACAGGGCATCTGACTAGACTTAGCGTCCGTTGCCCATCCGCAGTCAAACGGCCAGCTGGAGCGAGCAAATGGCCTCATCTTATCCGGCATCAAGCCTCGACTCGTCATACCGCTGGAGCGATCTGCCGACTGTTGGCTTGAGGAGCTGCCAGCCGTCCTCTGGAGTCTGCGCACGACTCCAAACAAGTCAACCGGCTTCACACCATTCTTCCTTATCTATGGCACCGAAGCCATCATCCCAACGGACATAGAGTTCGACTCCCCGCGAGTCACCATGTACACCGAGGAAGAAGCAGAAGAAGCACGTCAAGACGGTGTCGATCTGCTGGAAGAGGGCCGGCTGTTGGCACTCAGCCGGTCCAGCATCTACCAGCAGAGTCTGCATCGATACTACAATAGGAAGGTCAGGCCAAGATCTTTTCAAGAAGGCGACCTTGTGCTCCGGCTGATCCAGCGAACAGCCGGCCAGCACAAGCTGTCCGCACCTTGGGAAGGCCCCTTCATCATCAGCAAGGTGCTAGGGAACGACGCCTACTATTTGATCGACGCCGAGAAGCCCCGAGCGCGCAAGAGGGACGATTCCGGCAAAGAGATAGAGCGCCCGTGGAATGCAAATCTTCTTCGAAGATTTTACAGTTGATGCAGTATGTATCACACTACCCCTTTTTGTATTAAAGTACTAAGACTTTGGGCCCCCAGAGACGAGCTCGGGGACTGCCCTTTTTGTTATCTGTACGATAAGAATTATGCCTCCAAGTACATTACTTTCATTACAAGCCGCTTGGCACCGGGCCTGACTAGTCGGCCCGGGGACTCGCCGCCTTGCTCTATGAGAAGCTTCCCGCAGTCAGACAAGTAGTGTGCGGTGCCCAATCCGCCTCCTGGCAAAGCCGCAGCTCGCAGAGTGACTGTGAGGCAGGCAGGGGTGAGGAAGAACGGGCACCCACATGAAAAATGGCTAAGGACCTAAAGCACGAACATAGCATAAGACGGCCTCCAGCATTTCTAAAGCGGAAGGCCGACTCATGAGTAGCCGGCTCACCGTCTTTATTAGCCTCTATTAAGGACGACTGACTCTTGGGTAGTCAGTGTGTCGCTTTCTATCTGACTTGCTAAAGAAACTCTAAACGGCCAAGTCCTTGCCTTCCCGAAGTAGCCAAGCACTTGACCCAGCGACAGTCCGCAGAGCGGCTGCTCGACTGACAAGGCAGCGAGTAAAGGAAGGCGGCAAAGGGAAAAAGCCTAAGGAGCAATAAGCAAGGAAAGACGGAAAGCAGATTGATATTTACATAGGCCCTTGGCCGAATCTTCGAATAGAAGTTCAAGATACACCCCACGAGTGGAATTGTTCGAATCTAACAAAGTTCTCAAAAGATTACTTAAGACAGACAAGCAGAGGCGGAAAAGGCAGCCTAGGAGGCGGCATCTGGGGTCGGAGGATTGGAGGTGACGGCGGAGTTAGGCACCGGGGCAGTCGGCTGGGCGATCTCGGTTTGACCGCCTCCGGCGGTAGTCGTTTTTTCCTGACGTGGCTCGTTGCTGGAGGTGCGGTCGAGCTAAGGCTGGCCGCCTGCTCCGTCTTCTCGCACATCCGCCTCGCCTTCGGCCTCCACCTCGTCCTCCTCCTCGGTGCTGGAGTCGATCACCTCCACCGAGTCCTCGCCATACTCCGGGTTCATCCCGAACCACTCTGGTGGCACTTCCTCGCCGCATTCAGCCCGCTCGGGGACGAAGACACTGGTGTCCTTGTACTCGGCGATGGCCGCCGCACGCTCGATAAGGGCGCCCTCCACGACCTCCAGCTCGGCCTGGGCTTCTGACCAGAATGTGGCCAGACGGTCCAGGTCCAGCCCTAGGTACCACGCCTTGATGAACTCCAAGGCCCGGCGCGCTCCGGCCTGGGCCGAGGAGCCCTTCCAGGCCTCAAGACGGCCGGCAGCGACCTCCAGACAGTCAGCAGTTCGGCTGGCGGTGCGCAGAGCCGGCATGCCTGGCCATAGGGCGGCAACCGCCTGGGCGCCGGCACGCTGAAGCCGGCGCACCAGCCGGCAAGCCGGACGAAGACGGGCTTCAATGCTCAGAAGCAGCTCATCGACGGTTCAGGGGGCATTAGCTGCGATCTCCTCACCATTCGCCCTTCGTGCTTCACAAGCAGCCTCGATGGCCAGAGGGACCGCCTGCGAGTGACCAGGGAAGAAGTCTGCGAAGACAAAAAAGAAGAAAGTCGAAAAATTAGAAGTCGGCCTGACACATAGTCGGAAGCCCGAAGAAGCGAACGAAACTTACCATCAATGATATCCTCGATCTCATGGAAGCCGGAGATCAGCATCGCCTCCCTGTCGGTCCAGGAGGAGCGCTCGCTCTCGAACTCGGCCAGGAGGGCGGTCTCCCTCTTCTCGGCCTCGTCCTGTGCCTTCTTGAGTAGCTCTTTCTGCTCGGCCAGCTGCGCCGCCAGCAGGTCGCGCTCCGTAGCAAGCTTGTCACACTCCTCCTCCTTGGTGCGACGGGCGGTATTGGCCTCGCCCAGCTGCTCCTGAAGAGCGGCATTGGCTCCTGAAGAGCGAAAAAAGAGACAATGGGTCGTCAGCAAAGAAGATCGCCCGGGAGATCCGACCCGACTACTCAGCAGTCGGCCGAATCTCGGGGACTACAGCCCGCGGGTGCGCCAGCGCGCCCCCGCGAAGAAGAAGAACTCACTCCGGCTTTCCGACAAGTCGGCAGCCCGCTTGCTCAACTCCTCAACATTGCGGTTGAAGGCAGTGGCACGGAGGTTGTGATACTCCTGCAGATAAGTCATTGAAGACAAAGTTAGTGTATGGAACTCGCCAGAGGGAGTTCCGAACCGCCTGCTCAGCAGCCGGGCCGGAACTCGGGGACTACACCCAGTGGGTGCGCTGGCGCGCCCCCACAGAGAAAAACAAGAATCAAGAAGGAGATGAAACTTACTCGGACGGCCGTTTGCGCGGCCAGGTGCGCTCTGGTGCAGGCTTGAAGGGCGTCGCCTTCGGCCCGCAACTTCGCCTGGACTTCCAAGAGCAATTGATTTAGCTGCCCGGTGCCGCCTCCGCGCACCCACCCGGTGGGCGCAGCACTTGTGGCCTCGGCGTCCAGAGTTGCCGAGCTGGCAGCGCCGATCTCCCGAGGTCGCGGCGCCGAGGTCGCCCTCTCAAGACGGCGACGCACCGGCGAGGCGCCTTGGAGAAGCAGCCGCGCTTCAGTCTCGTCCATGGCCGGCGGCTTCGATGGATCCACTGGCTGTTTGCCGTGCGGTCTCCCAGACGGCGGTGGAGGCGGCGGCGGCACGAGAGCGTCCGACATGGAGGCCTCGCTGCTCTCCTTCTCCGCGACGGGGTTCTCGGTGCCGGCTCCCCCGGTCTGCCCCGTGAACTCCGGAGGCGGCGGTGCAGACGATAGTGGGGGGACGAGCATCGCCGATCAGTGACGCGCGGCCTCCTCGGCGCGCGGTCTCGCCGCAAGGGCGGCTTCGGCATCATCCAGCTTTTTCTGGGCGGAGGCGGCCGCCCTGTCGGCCTCCGCCTTCTCCAAACGGGCGGCCTCCTCCTCCTCGCGCTTCTCACATGCATTCCGCTCCGTCGCCTCCCGGAGGTCGGTGGCAGGGTCGGGCCTCCGAGTATTGGCGGATGTCTCTGCCGACCCCATGACGGAGGGGACGGCGACTCTCTCAAGTGAAAGAGGGGCCCTGAAGAAGAATGGAGGGAGTATATAAATGAAGACTCGAACAAGATTCAACGAAGAAAATAAAAGAGCGTGAAGACTTACGCGGATACTAGCGGCGGCCTTCTCACTTCCCTCCGGAAGCGGTTGGCCTTCGCGGCCGCCTCCTCGCGTCTGGTCGCGGCGGCCGCCCCCTTGAACTTCTTCAATCTTCCGCCGGGCGCACTCGGCCCGGCGCGACGCCTCTTCGCGCCGCCTTGGCCGGCGGAGGGGCCGGCGCCCGACGGGCCGATCCTCAGCTGGTGGCGCAGAGCGACTTCGCCTTCGGCGTCGTCATCACGCCAGTCGGCAAAGGTGGCCGAGGGCCTGAAGTCGCCTTCTGCTCCTCCTCCCCCGCCTTCGGCATCGGCTTCCATCGCTGCCGCCCCCAAGTCAGGGTCGTCGATGTCGCTCTCCGCGCGGTCGGGAACATACTCGCGGGGCTGTCTCATGGCACCGGCGGCAGGCTGCATAAGAGGATTCTAGTTCAGAAGAAGCCAACAAGAGTCAGAAGCCGGAGTCAGCTGCGGAAAAAAGACAAAACAGTAGGGAGACGCGACTTACCACTGGTGGAGGGTTGTCGCGCGAGTACGGCTCCTTGCCGAACTGCCAGTCCTCCTCGTACTCGCAGTGCGTGATGTAATTCACCATGTTCGCCACCTCCTTGCGGGGCATCTCCTTAGTGCTCGTCCGACTTGGGTCTCGGAGGCCGCTCATCTGACAGATCAGGTGAGGCCGGCCTTGGAGCGGGAGAACTCGGCGCGCCACGAAGGCGGCCAGCAAGTCGGCCCCGACGAGTCCCTCCGACTGCGTCAAGACTCAGAGTCGCGCTACGGCGGCGGCTCCGGCGGGAGTCAGCGTCTTGACTCGGTGGGACCAGCTGGGGAGCCGCCCAGTCAGGGGAGCAGCATTGTAAGGCGGCAAGTTGACCCAGTCGCCGTCGGGGCCGAGGTTCTTCACGTAGAAGTACGAGCGCTGCCACATCTTCACCGACTTGATCAGCGTGATGGGAGGAAAGGAGTTGTCGGCCGTCGAGCGCCGCATCGCGATGAAGGCGCCGCACTGAGCCGGCACGCCAGCGATGTGCGTGTCGAGCTTAGAAGAGAAGAATTCTCCCCACAGCTCGATGGTGGGGAGAACACCGAGGAAACCTTCGCACAGAGTGGCGAAGGCGGAGAGCAACACCACCGTATTCAGAGTGAGGTGGTGCGGCTGAAGACTATGGAACTCCAGGAACAAGCGGAAGAAGCCGCTCTCCGGCAGCCCCAGGCCAAGCATAAGGTGCGAGCGGAAGATGACCCACTCACCCTCTTCCGGCGCCGGCCGGATTTCCCCCTCCGGCGCAGCGCGGGCGCGCACGAGGTCCGCGCTGGGGAGACGGCGGGTCCGGCGGAGGAACTAGATGTGTTCTTCCTCTACCTCCGAGCTGTCCCACACGCCGGAGCGCATGGCACGGGCCGCGGCGGAGGAAGAGCTCATCGCCGCGGTATGGCGTGCTCTTGCTCAACGGCGGAGGAAGGAGGGAGAGAAAGCAAGATGAGGCGGGGGAGCGGGGAAGAAGGGCGTGCGAGCTGTGCCGCTCCGCTTCCCCCCGCCTACTTATAGCCCTGCGGGCTGAGAAGCCGAGGGGGCGGGCATGGGATTAACTGCGCACGAAGCCCCACGCCGCCCCACGATTTACCCACGAAGTTACTGCGCACAGTAACGACGTGGGAAAACCAACCGTCCTCGGCCGCAACGGATCCGTTCGTATGCCGAGACGCAGTAGTGGCAGGCCTCGCCTAACGGCCCGTCCCGTCACGCGCGTGGGCAGGCAGACTGTTCTCCCCACATGGCGCCACGCGATAGGACCGCCCTGATGGCTGCGGGGAAGCGTATCAGGCACGCCGCCTGGCTCCCCGACGCGACTTTCGAACTGAGGCTCTTCACTGAAGCTCCGACTTTCGACAGTCGGCCCAAGGGAAGACGGCAGCCGAGTCCCAGAGTCTGCACTTTTAAAGATTGAAGCTGTTAAATCCCCACAACGCAGCGACCGTAGGGCTTCACCAGCATCGGGGACTACTGTCGGAGTAATGGGCCACGGGTAGGCTAACCCGAGCCCCAGGACATTTCAAGACATCGGGGCAGGCCGCGCCCCTCACGCCGAGTCCCAGGAGCGACTCCAAGATATGCCAAGTCCCAGACGGCGACTCCCAGATAAGCCGACTCCAAGATGGTGACTTCCAGGGAGGCCAACTATGGAGAGTCGGCCCAAGACTCCTCCCTTATCCCGAAGTACGACGCGGGGTACGGTCACGGCATGGCCGTTTCCCCCCTGCTTACGAAGGGCCGGCATGGCTACAGTGAGCCGTATCGCTGGAAGATCTCCGGCGAGATGCGGCACTGTTGCCATGCATGCCATGATCTCAGCCACAGTACGCAGTACACTGTGCCCATGACGCCGGCCTGTACGACCTGAAGGCGGTGGGGCTGCCTGTCAGTGGGTGGGCCGAAGGCGGCCCGGGCAACCTGAAGACAGACTTGTGGGAGTCGGCCTCCCTGGAGTCGGCCGACTCCTCTCGGGGCCCCACGAGCCATTAATCAAATAAGATGGGGAATGGCGACAGTGATCGCCCGTTAGACGGCGGCACTGTTGCCACGACCCAATGACCGAGCCTGCTTCATCAGGAGTGCCGCTACGGTATCAAGCCTGTCCGCGGGACCCGCCAGTCGGCGGGCCCCAGAAGCCGGCGGGAAGGATGGCGGCCTGAGAGACAGACGGTTGGGACCCGCACCCAGCCGGATTAGTATTGTACCCCCGAGGGGTAGGCCTATATAAACCCCCCGGGGCACCCATGCAAAGGGTTCGGACCTAGAGAGAGAGATAGACCAGATATCCCAGGGAAGAGAGAGCTAGCCTTGCCCTCTCCTACCTCTCGAAACAGCTCCAGGAGCACCATTGTAGTCACTTTGCTTTAGTGATCATGCGGAGACCCCACAGAGCAGCAGTAGGGGTGTTATCTCCTAGGAGAGCCCTGAAGCTGGGTAAGTTCCGCTGGCGTGCATGTCTTCGCCTCATCCCGCTTCCAGGCACCGGCGACGTTCTACTCGCTCCCACCATGATAAGCCATCCTTTGGCATATGTCGTATCCAACCCCCGACATTACACGATTGGTGGGTTCATTCAGGAGACACTCGAGATGCCACAGCCCTCCGCGGGCTAGCTCGAGGCCCATGCGGGTCAAAGGTAAACTAGCCAGCCAGCTCATAGCAAAGTCTGCCGCTTGGCGCGGGCGCACGGGTGATATCGCTTCTACTAATACGCTGAATGCAAGTTTTTACATGAGGGGCTCCCCCTCCCAAAATGCTCTTACAACCTTCAGGGCGAGGCCCGAACTCTATCTGCGCAGGGTAAAGAAGCAGGGTTAACATGCGGTCAATTGGATAAATCCCCCAATGCATCCTCGGGAGCACCTCCTGAATCGCTGCTGGCATCGCTAGCCTCGCCATCGTTCTCCGCGTCGCCGTCAGCGGCGTCAGGGCCGTTCACCACGTCGCCTTCATCAGCAGCCACGACCACGTCGTCGTTATCAGAAGCGAAGGCCCTGACAAGGGCATCCAAGTTGTCTTCCACCCAGCGCGCCAGGTCGTCTTGGATGGTGTGGGGTACTGGGGCGATGGCAGCGTCAAAGTCGAAGTTGGGGTCCATGTTCTGAAGGTAGCTGAAGACACGGAAGAAGGCGCGCCCGAGCAGGGCACGACTCCTCTCCTGCACTAGCCTGTTGGCTACGACCGACCGCGCCTCTAGCTGCGTCACCACGTCGGTGAAGAACTAAAGATTGCCAGCATAGTTGACTGCGTGGGGCTGGTCAACAGCCGCCTCGCAGATGTTACCCAAGGCCGCATTGGCTCTCTCCCAAAGCGTGGCGAGCATGGGGCCGTGCTCGTGCTCCAGAATCCGTCACTGGCGTATCTCGTCTTCATTCCTGCGCAACGGCGTTGGCCTCGTCCACCCGCTGGCGAAGAAGAAGCGCCTCGGCATGGGAGGTGGTCAGCTCCTCCTGCACCACGTCAAGGGCGGCCCGGGAAGCGTCGGCCCGCCGTGTCACTTCCTCTAGCTTGCCCCTCAGGGCGGCAGTCCTGCCTTCAGCTTCGACACGGATCAACCCCAGCCTCTCCTCGAACTTGCGCTCAAGGTTCAAGCGGGCCGTCGTCACCCTGCGTTCAATCTCTTCCAGGACTCGGGCCCCGCGCGCAGCGGCGTCATCCTCCGCCTGTGTCACCAAGCGCTCCCTCGTCTCCAGACATTCAAGATCACGTGTGCGCTTAGCAGCTTCCAGCGTCAACGCCTCCTCACGCCTCAGGAGCTCTACCTGGTCAACCGAAGCCACCTTCATCGATGCAAGGGCCATCTCACGCAGCTCCACCTGCTGCTCAAGGGAGTGGCACCGGACAAGGAGTTCCCGCGCCCGTTCATCCGCTGCCTCGCGCCACCGGTCAGCCTCACGGGCCTCCTCGGCGGCCCGGGAACGAGCCTCCCGAGAGGCCGCCAGCAACGCCTCGGCCTCCTCATTGTCGAGGTCACGCTGGTGGCGCGCAAGGGCAACAGCTGCCTTCAGCTTGCACCCCTCTTCAACCAGGCGCAGGCCCTCAGCCTCAAGGCGCGCATCTTCATCAGCAAGCTCTTCACCAAGCTGGCTCACCGCGTCAGCCGACCTCCGGAGAAACCCTTGGCGAAGAACGCGACGCCTTCGGGCGCACTCGAGCACGTCTTTTGCGTCGTCATCCGCCCCAAGTAAGCGTGGGGGGCCACGAATCAGCACTCCCCCTCCGGGCAGGGGGCTGTGGGCTGGCGCCCTTGTGATGGTCGGGCACGCCTCGCCAGAAGCCCGGCCATGAGCCAGCCCCTCCCCGAATGAAGAGCGCAGGGCCGACATCAGCCAATCGCCATCCAGGACCAGGCGCGAAGCCCAAGGAAGGCTGGCTATGCCCCAAGAGGGCTCGCGAAGAAGGGTCGTGAGGCGCGTGGGGCCGCGATGCACCACGGGATGGCTCACCTCTCCGACCAGCCTCACCGTAAGGGCTCTGCTTGAGCTCAGAGCACTCGAAGGCGGTGGAGAGGGCGGAGCGTGGGGGGGATGGCTCCTCAGCCATCTCCGCGAGCTCGGCGGGAAGGGCCCTGCAGAGCAAGGATCAGCTAAAGCAACGGGAGGATCAAGAGCTAGGAAAGGGGAAGGTTTACTCATCAATGGCGAAACACTTCCTGCGCTTCAGCAGGCGGCAAGGGTAATCATCACCCAAGGCCTCCCTTTTCTTTCGGAGAGCCTCGAAGTCCACACGGAAGCGACCCAGGAGTTGAGCGTAGGGGTCAGCCTGCGACGAGGAAGAAGCGTCAAGGTGCCCAGTATCCGGGGCGTCGTCCTGATGCACGCCGCCGGTCGCCTCACCAAGAAGGATAGCTGGGGCCCTAGGGGCCTCAACCGCGGGCGCCGTAGGCAGCGGCTCAACGCCTCCAGCCGTAGCAATACGGGTCTCAGGAGCTGCCCCCTCAGGAATGCCACCTGGCATCGTCACTCCGGCGGGGGCCCCCTCAGCCTCCGGCGGCCCATGCCTCCCTGCTCCGCCACTCGAGGAAGGACCACCATGGGCGACTGGGAGGGCAGTCACCATCACCGGGTTCTCGCGAGGCCCCGTAAGGCCAGCGGGGCGCAGCCCCCATTCGTCGAAGCCGGGCATCTGCTTCACAAAGTTGCCCCTGTTCGAGCAAAGGTACAGCAAAGCCCCCCCCCTTGCCGGACGTTGCCGGGGGAAGGGTCCCCAGTCAAGACCAAGAGCACCTTCCTCAGCGCTTCGGGCGTCAGGTCCTCCTCCTGGAGCCTCATGCGATCCTCACACCCACCGAAGGCCCACATCCGGCAGGAGTGGCGCTGGAGAGGGGCAATGCGGCGTAGCAGGAACTCCTTCACTACTTTGGGCGCCGTCACGCCGAGCGCCCTCAGGAGCGCAAAGCGATGCCAGACAAAGATGAGCCGGGGGCTCGAGAGCGTCTCCTGGCCCCAGCCTGAATTGGGGACAGCCGGTGACTTTGGCTCTGAAAGCAGGGGGCTGGGCACCCCTACATCCACGTACAGCCACCGCACGCAGAATCCAGGCGCGGACAGAGGAAGACGGAAATCAATCCCTGAAGCCGCTGTTTCTGGCACGGCAATGAAGCTCACGCACCCTGAGCATTGGGTGGGATCGACGAGGCGTAGAGAGAAGAAGTGGCGCAACAAGGCAATTGAAGGAAGGATGCCCACCAGTGCCTCACAGACAAAGGCGAAGACGGCAAGAAGAGTAATGGATTCAGGACCCAAATGCATCATATGGATCTGGTAATGGGAAAGCACGACGTTGAAGAAATCGGAAAAGGGGGGAACTAATCCCGCCCATAGGGCGTCGCCAAAGTACTGGACCTCGGTGACTACCCTGTCGATGGAGAAGTGGGATGCGGGCCAGGCCGTCGTTATCCCGCACTCGTTGAAGATGGTGGCCAGAGCAGAGCTAACCTTGCCCAGGCCTTGTCGGTTGAGTATGATTGACCGATCGACGGCGGGAGCCGCCGGCGATGGCGAGCGAGGCGGAGGCACCAGTTTCTTCCCTTTTCCTTTCTTCGTCGGAGTCATGGCGATGGGAAGAGTGAGGATTCGAGATTGGATTGGAAGCAGAGACTGGAGCTCGAGAGGAGGAAGAGCAGGGGATGGTCGAGCATCGAAAAGAGGAAAGACTATGTCCAACCACGGGTCCGCCTAGCTGGGCGCAAAAGGAGGAGGCGTGGGGGAACACGGCCATCCACGTCCAATCACCGACACACGGCGCCCGAGGCCGCAGGCTGTTAGGGCCCATGGCGCTTCGCACTTACCCCTTCGCTTCTCTGCTCAGCAAAGTCCGGGCGCGCCTTGGGCCCGGGGGCTACTGTCGGTGTTATGGGAACGAGGGTCCCCAGACTTGCCTGCCTGCGGCCCGTGGCATGGCTCAAGGGGCGGCCCAGCGTGGCCCATCTTCATCAGCACGAGCTCAAGACCCTCGCGAGGGCGAAGCCTCATGGGGCGGACCACAGGAAGCTTCCTCAGGCATAGCCTCGTCAGGCTGGCTCGCGAGGAGGCGGAGAGATCAAGGCGGGGTACCTCGCGAGGTGCCCATGACGCAAGCCATGACGACTAAGGCCAGGAGGGCGCCGGCCTGCGCAGAGTCCTTCTTTCCTCTTTGGTGTATAGGGAGCAAGCGCAGACAAGAACATCAAGCAAAGGCAGCCATTTCGGTGCAACAAGACCAAGACCAGTAGAACGGCAGGATGGAGGTCATCGTGGAGCCCAAGCCAGCGTCACCACCAGAGCCTTTGGCAGGCGAGGACCAACTTTAGTCAGGATAAGTGTACTAGATGTTCCCCTTCAAAATGGCCAATTGTTGGCGCCCTTCCCGCTCAATATTTGGGAAGAGGCCCAGGGCCTTTGCCTATAAATAGGACAAGCCACCCACAAGGTAGAGGCATTGAGAAATCAGTCGGATCATCACCTGGGAGAGCAACTGAACTCCCCCTAGCAGTTCATCGCACCAGCCAAGAACAAACCCTCGCGAGGTTGTTCTTCCTTGTATTGTTCATCATCAGCCCAAGAGGCAATCCACCACACCACAAACTAGAGTAGGGTACTACACCACAATGGTGGCCCGAACTAGTATAAACCCTGTGTCTCTCGTGTTGTTCTTTTCATAGCTTAGATCCTAGCGAGGCGATGAGGTGCAGGTAGGTAGAAGGCGAGAGCTCCGCGCGCACCCCAGTGTTCGAACCTAGAGGGTCTGCCGGAACCCAAAATCCGACAGATACACAAGGTTTCCAAACTTTCCCTCTTACATACTTAATTAAGGAAGCTAATAATTCCTGAACATTTGGGATTTATCATTTGGGTCCCAAAACTAATGAGATCACCTTACGAAACTAAATTATACTCTCTACTAAAAGCCACGACGCTCGTAGGAGCGCTTGCGGCGCGCCACGAGTGCCCTGGTGTGCGGCCCTTTCCCAGCCCGCCGACACAATGCCTCTTCCTTGGCCTCCCAACTCGCGAGGTGCTAATTGGCGGCTTGTCGGCGGGCGAGCGCGATCTCACCGATGTGGTGATCTGGGACCAGCAGGTACTCCTCCTTGCTGGAAGCATGCACCCGGTCCACGTGCCGCCAAGCGTAGATGAGGCGCTTGGGCCCGACTGCACTCAGGGCTTTTGCACGGGCATCCTCCGCCACCCTCACGGCCCTTGCACGAGCCTTCTGCCAAAGAGCCAATTGCCCGACTCCCTCGGACGCGACATAGACCTGCTAGGCAGCTTGCTCCGCGGCGCGCTTCTCTTCCTCGGCCTTCTTCTCCGCCTCTATTTTGGCGTGCTCTGCCGGCGGCAAAGCCTCCCACATGGCGACATCCATTTCCTTCCAAAGCTCCTCAATGCTAGGGGGCTCGGCAGGCGGCACGGTGTTCTCCTCGTAGCGAGGATCCGATGCGTCCTCCGACGCGTGTGCTGGCGAGATTGGGAACGCCGACACGTCCACCTCGACGAATCGTGGCGAGGAGTGGAACACCTACGCGTCCAACTCTACTAGTGGCGGCGAGGAACGGAACAGCGATGCGTGACCGTCCGGGCGGTGCAGCGAGGGGCGCTTAGGGCTTGGGAGGGGCGATGCCATGGTGGTCGATGTGAGAGGGAGGGGCGATGCCATGGTGGTCGATGTGAGAGGGAGGGGGAGGAGATAGCGATGAACGTGAGCGTTCTTCCAAGTGCCATGGGAGGCGCAGTATTTATAGCGAGCAACGGCACACCTACGTAAGATATGGACTGAGCTGCACTGACTTAACTGCAGGTCCAATTGCGTCACTGACATGTGGGCCAGACCCTTGTTGGGCCCATATGTCAGTGACCCAATGTACCTGCAGTTAAGTAACTGAAGCAGCGTCCCGAAAGATACGTTGCATGATTAACATAACAGCTACGTGGGCATATTTGTTGGAGTAAATTATGGGGGGAGGGAAGGGGTGGAAATATTGCTGGTCACAACGGATTGGACGAGCGTGGGGGGAAGGAGAGTCATGGATGCAGATTTTTTCCACACGGGGTGGAGTGGTGGGACCGCCGGAGGAAGAAGGAGAGTCTGGCAGGCATATTGTTTCCACACATGGAGAGGAAAAGATTTGGAGACGAACGGGCTTCCTGCAGGTATGGGGAATGGTGCATAATAACTCATCTTGCATGCCGGGCTAGGTATAGTCTCAAGTCATTAAAAATATACACGCCCCACACATGTTCATATTTCAAGGTGCACTAAATTATTGCATGCGATGATTAAGGCTGGCCATAATGGTGATATCTTAGCTAGTAGTATCAGGCTGGTTGTAATGGGAAGTATCATATACTAATATCATGCATATGATACTACCTCCCTAATGCATACTATCATATACTAGTATCATGTAGTACTTTATTTATTACCATGCATGACACATAGTAGTATAGCATTTATTATGATACAGTATCATGATATGATACTCAACCCTCTTTTTCTTCATTTAATTTTATGACACCTCATCAAAATTGCCTAGTTAACATGCATGATACTAGCTATGATACTACCATTACAACTAGCCTCATGCACACGGGAATAGCAAACATGCTGATGTGGCAAAGAATTAAAGAAGAGAGGGGGGTCAGAGTAACTAGTGTTCATGCATGCATTGGTAAACACATTTTTTTGTGAAGAACGATAACATTAGTTGAGTACTTTTGCAGACTTCAAAAACTATTCCACCACCTCTGCTATCTTGCTAAGAGTAGGTGAAATTTTTGAATCGAGTCCATTAAACTAGAAGGGAGGTAGTAGTACTCTAATAGCTAACCTTGTTGTGATCACAAGATAGGACATGGCACGCACCTGGACAGAGGAACTAGTCTGCATTGTGTATTTAAGTTTTGTCTGAAGTCAATGTACCTCTACTTTGACCAAACTTATAGAAAAATGTATCAACATTCACAATGTCAAATCAATATTTTTACACTCATTATAAAATGTAGTTCTTATACTCATTATAATCAGTATTGTAGATATTGATATTTTAGTATAAATTTGGTCAAGCACTTTGCAAACGGTTGACCGGAGAAAAAAGGACCAGAGGGAGTATCATGCATGCGGAGTAGGCAAAAAAATTGCTCATCTATAGCCGGTCGAAGTCTCAAAGGGCGCGACCGCGCGAGGGAGGCGAAGGTCGTGGGAGGTGCGACGGTTGACGGAATTAAGTGAAGTTACATCCACGTGCCGGCATGGCGTGTGAACAGGCAGAAGCTATACCGTCAGGCCTACGATATGGGTCTACTAGACATGACATCTAGTGGGTCCCGCATAGTTCTCGAGAACTCTATGGGGGCTTGTATCCGTTTATCCACCGGGCAAGCCAGCAACCCCACACCGTTTGCATGCCCTACTCGTCCCCGTCTTCTACCTTACATCAGTTCGCTCCCAGTCGTCCCGTCCTTTCACATTAGTTCGCTCCCAGTTTTTTTTGCGGGGTACAACAGTTAAACTTCTCCTAACCCTCCTCCAAAATCCATGGCCTCCCAAATCTCCATGGTGGCCGCTGAGTACCAGGTTAGAGCCATCACTGGTGATGAGTTCATCGTCATCTACACACGTGGATTCGCGATGATGAAAGCATGCCTTGCTCGTTTCCTACGCATGATCAACAGTTCAACGGATGAGTGGGTCGCTGGGCTAGATGTTGAGTACACCACAGTTCTGGAAAGAGAGAAGATTCTAAAGGAGGCAGAGAGGAAGGAGCCCACCGTGATCCAGGTTTGTGTACATAACATTTTCTTGGTCTACCACATATGCCATGCCGACGTTGAGTGCCAGGATTTTAAGAACTTCCTCAAGGACAAAAGAGTGAAATTCATTACTATAGGCTTTAGGAACAACAGTGATGTCCTGCGTCGGATAGGTCTTGTTGTAGGCCAGCCCTTCGATCTCCAGAAGGCAAGGCTGGTGCCCTCCTCTCAACCTTCAATGCTGACCTGGGCAATGGCCATGATTGATCCTTCGTACGCTAAACTGAAGAAACCCCATCATGAGTTTCATCATGCATGGGAGTCAAAGACATTAGATGAAGATCACATCCTGTATGCAGGAATGGATGCCTACATTTGTTTAAATATCTACAAGGGTTGGATGAAGAAGCAGAGCGCAGTGTCCGGTTCAAGCAAAGAAGCATCGGCGAAGAGGAAGAGGAAGAGTGACGAGGACGAAGTCGAGGACGTGGACTCGGACTCCTAGTAGGTGGTAGTGCCGTCGCTCATGCTGGTTCTACGGTAGTGTCAAGCCGACTAGTTGCTTAGTTTATTTTCAAGGGTGTGTTGTGCTGAGGCCCCAGCAGAACTATGTTTATGTTCTTTCTCATTATTTGAACTCTTTAGTACGTACAATAGTACTAGTACTATGTCTTACTACTGTTCTTCTTGTAGTTGGTACTACTGCTCATATCTTCGTGTTCTTACTGTACTTAATACGTTCGTACTAGTAGTATAATTTGGGTCAGTCGATTTGTGAAAGAAGTTCGACGAAGCGAAGGAAGAAGACGACAGAAGAGGTGGAAGAAGCCCTTCTAGCCATCCATGTTGCATCAAACGGCTCACAAGAGTCGACTGACCCAAATTGCTCCTTCATATTGCAGGATCCACGTGGCATTCAAGGTCTCGAAGGTAGACTCCGCGTCCGCACCCGGTTTGCGGGCTCGACGCACGCGCGACCGGTTTCCGCCGTGACATCCACCATGCGCGCCTCCTCCGCGAGGGCGGAGACGACAATGACACGCTAGTTCCTCCTCGCCGGCGTGCTAGAGCACGTGCTCGTCCTCCTCTTCATATGCTGCGTGCATAGACGCAGCTCCACCAGCTGCTTGCGTGCTTGGCAGCGCGGCGGCATCGCGAGGAGGGACTGCAGATGACGTGAGCGGGCGAGCCTTCGGCTTCATGTCACAGGGATGTGGGCGACACAGCGATGATGGGCGAGAAATTGTTGGCTGGAGCAGGCGGGTGCCGTCATGCGCAACGGCGGTGATGGCATATTGATGAGTGCGGGTATGGGAGCTTACATTAGTTTTATATAAGGTTGGTCATACTTAAAAGAAAACCGTACTAGTACACGTAAACATTAGACTTAGGCAGCTCTTTTATTTGTTAGTACCACATCCACGATATAGAATCATGTGCAAGCACGTGAACCGCGGCCGCGCGGTCGATCGAATGGTGCGTCACCGTGTTGCGCTCGAAGGACATCCACCAAACCTTTTTGTATGTGTGAAAACAATCCCCAAATATTACTCAACTTTTTTTTCCTGGAAAAGTTATTGACGCTACAATATTTCCATATATTTGAATTTACTCCAGTTCGTGTTTATTTGGATTTGGACGTTTTAGGTGCACCCTAGTTTTTTTTAATACTGATTTTGTGTGTCTGACTGAGAGAGAACGTGTGTATGTGTCCATATGTGTGTTGTGGCGGAAGGGCAATGTGGAGATGGTGTGCGTGTGATACAGACATAGAGAGGTGTGAATGTGCAAATGATCATGCATGAGTGAGACATAGACAAATGCCGATACGTTGTGTATACATGAGAGAACGGTCTTCTAGTTTACTTGTGTGTGTGTGTGTGTGAGAGAGAGAGAGAGAGAGAGGGGGGGGGAGAGAGGAGCATCCGTAACACAACAACTATCTCTCTCGATTCGTCCGTCCCTCGCACGATCGCATGTAACACATGCATCAACGCGCACATTTTGACACCCTCACCCGGCCCCTACCCACCTCAAGGCCCGCACAACCTCTTCGTGAATACCCATTTCTCTGCTTAGGTTTGTTTTCTCTCAATATCTGACACACACACACTCTCACTTGTGCTTCTTTGCACCCCAACATGCACGACACCTCAATCTTCAAAGAGGGCATCGAGGAGATCAAAGACGCCGACCACACCGCGCTAGAGAATGCGGGGCCATTTGGAAGCAGGATGATGTGACGACGGCTGAGTGACTCCTCCCCCCACCCTCTCTCTCACACACACAAAATTACCAATCCCTTTCTCCCCCGTACAAAATTATCAATCCCTCAACCCGCGAGATCCTTCCCCTCTCGTCCCTGTTTTTCCAGCTCTCTCATCAAACATGTTGTCTCTTCTCCTTCGACGTATACAGAATCCGGATGCACATGCATCTCACGTATATTACATGTCTCCATGTTTCTCATAGACCTAACTTCTTCCTCTCTGTTTCTCTCTCTATCTCTCTCCCCCTGTCTCGTTAGGTTTGTCTCCTACTCTCTCATCCATATACATACAATATTTCCCGCCCTATCTACTCCATCTTCGCAAACTCTCTCTGCATGTTTCATTCACACATTGGGATATGTTCAAAATGTTGCTTCTATAATGGCTGATTAAGAGTTATGGTTGGTTTTGTTGCATCCTACAAAGTAATAACTATGAAATGCATTTAGATTCTTATTTGACTGGGATTATGGAAGTTTGAGCATGTTGTGAAGTACTATAGACCTTGTATACATCTTGGGATTCGACAATGATTGTAACTATTGAATTGTATAGCCTAATATATTTATATCACAATTTCAACAAATGATTAATTCACTACAAACTAAGAAAACAAATGTGTACTCCCTCCGTTTTTATTTAAGTCCGCGTATTAGCATTGGTCAAAGTCAAGTTTTGTAAACTCTCAGAAAGATTATAACAAAAAATATTAACATATACAATAACAAATAAATACCATTAGATTCATTATTGAATGTACTTTCACATGATACATATTTGTTATGGTAAATGTTTATATTTTTCTATGAACTTGGTCAAACTTTAGGAAGTTTGACTTCGGTCAAACCTAATATGCAGAGTTTACTAGTACTACTCGCTATTTGCTTAGGTGGTGTTTGGTTCTCTAGTCCTAGGACTTTTTCTAGTCCCTGGGACTTTTTGAAAAAGACTCTCAAGTAGGTGCTCTAAGGACTTTTAGCAAAAAGTCCCAAAAAAGTCCGCCCCCCCTGTTTGGTTTGCTAGGGACTTTTTTTAGTCCCAACACAAAAAAGTCCCTAGAACCAAACACCCCCTTAGCCGAACCACTCAACACGCCACACGGGGAGTTCAGTGTCACAAAATTTTGAGGTCGGCGGGAAAATCTCCCGTGACCCTGATTCGAGCAGTGGGAAGGGGGATGTTTTCGTAAATTCAGGTTCACCCTACCCAGCCAACCCCACCCCGTCACCCAGATTAGTACACCTGAATACTTCCCATCTTCTATCTCCACCGCAAAATAGACTTCTCCACGGCACTACAGCCTTCATGCTCATCCCCTTTACATCGGCGCACTCGTCCACCGCAACGCATCTGCCTCATCGACGACCTCGTACGCCACACTGGAGCCGGTCCACCGTTGTCATCGTACACGGAGCCTCTTCCCCAGCATCGTCTTCCACGGTCTCAGATCTGCTTCCCGGAAGCCGACGCCAAGCGTAGAAGCACCACCGTCATGGACAATAAACTGACTCTCGTTGCCGACCATGACTCACAAAGGCCGCCACGACCATCGTTCTCCTCCTCGATTGGTAATGTGTGTATTGAATCACTTAGCAGTACATGTGCAGTTCCAATTTTGTTCATACCTACCCTTCAAATTTCCTGGGTGCTATTGTTCCCGTAAAAGTATTTGGTTATAGCCTCCATTTTCCAACACAATATCAGCTTGTAATTGTGCGTCGCTCCTGTATCGTGTTGTGCTAGTTTTGGCGCGTGGCGTCCGGCGCGCCCTCCCACCGCTCTGTGCCTTGACACCACTCTCTCCCCGCTCTGTGCCTCGCCACCGCTCTCTCCCTACTCTTTCTCGCCTCGCCGCCACCGCGCCACCTTGCCGCCGCGTTGCCGGGAAACTTGGGGATACCATGGCGTCCGCGCGCGCCCCTCTGGCAGCTTCTCCGCCGAGATCCGGTTCCGCGGGATACGCCTCGGCCTCGACAATTTCGACACCGCCAATGAGGCCGCCGGCGCGTACGATGCGGTGGCGTGGCGCCTCCGATGGCCTCATAGAACATTGAACTTCCCCAACGTGCTAACGCGGGAGCGGGCATAGAAGCTCGCGCCTCTGCCGCGGCTTAGCACCGACGAGGATCGTCGCGACAATCGGAGGCAGGAGCACGTCTCGGCATTGCTGAGATGGACAAGGAATCCATGGCGCTGTGGCGCCAACACTTCCTGCAGGACATCATCAACCAGCACGAGTTCTACGCGCAAAGGAGGCGGAGAGGGATAAGAGGAGGGCGGAGTGAGCCACCTATCGCGAGGACAAGCGTAGGCGAAAAGCGGACGCTCAATTCAATATGAGGCTAGGAGCAGTGTCGCCCTGGGAATCCGACGATGATCGCTATCTTCACGCCTACTATCAGACATCGGAGGAGGATATCACCGAGGAGGAGGCGGACGACGAGGAGTAGTTGAATTATCTATTTTTTTGTCTATCAATGCTGAGAACTATCCTCTACTCTCTAGTCTTTCTACTTCTCGATCTCATCACCGTAAACACTTTTTTAAAGTGCCGCGCGTTGCGATTCTGTTGGAGATGCTCTAAGATGGCAGACGAGTTCTTTAGTGTTGCCCACAAGATGCGCGAGTATTACTAGTAGTATATTTTTCTTGTCATGTTGAGATTTTAAAACCACGAGTGCGAACATGCAGAGTAGCAATGAAGACCAAACACGGGATATTGGGGACATCTTCAAGGAGCGTGGCAAGTTAAAGAGGAGCTGCACCGAACCTGTAAAATGAGCTTTGGTAAATAATACCCTTTCAATTACTTTCGTGTAGCCTCGTGTTCTTCGATGTGTATATGTTGTAGTTTCTGTTTCTCTTAAGCCTAGTGTTCTTCGATGTGTAATAAGAAGAGTCTTAATCATCCTAATGCTTTTGTTTTTAGCTTGATGTAGGAAGTGGGTGTTCTCACCTTGTAGACTGTTTTTATTTTTTTTCCTTTCGAATTCACTTCTCCGAGTTCTGTTTGTCTGGCTTCTACTAAATGGATCTGGGTAGCTCTGAGTATTGATCTAAAAAAGAAGTAACTTCATGTCAGGATGCAGTTCCTGCGAGGAGGGAAGTATGGTCAACTTCGAGATCATGCTTCCAAAATGAGGCTGGATTACACACAAGGTGCCAGTTCCCTAATGATGCTGGATTAGACACAAGGTGTTCCCAGATGATGCTGGATTACACACAACCCAGGTGGAGTCGTCAGCTGTTTGTGTCCTCGTGGCTCTAGTAAAGGCTGAAAGAAAGCATGCAACAGCCCTTGAGAATGTATTTGAGTTCCTGAAGAAGCGAAAAGAGCAATCAGATGCTCTCTTCACCCAAGCCAAAGAAGATATGGAAGAACCAGAAATAAGCTAGCAGAGGCAGAGCAGGCTAGGCGTCTCTTGCTATCTAAAACTGTTGTCAATACAAAGTTTCCTTCATAATAGCTAGGTTCAAATGTTTATACAGTCAGCATGCCTGTTGTGATGTTTGTGCATCTACTGATGTGCCACAAAATATTTTTTGTCGGGTCATGTAATAACAGCATTTACTTTCCAAACAATAACAAACGAAGCAGTCTTAAGATGGTTGCACGCGGCGAGGAGGCGTGCTCAGCCGGGCCTGCAGCGAGTGGGGCCCTCTTGGCCGGCGCGCCGGTTCAATGCCTGCGCTATGAGAGGTCACGTCCGTGTCAGAGCAATCACACCCTCCAGTCCTTTTTTTGTTTGGGTATAACAAAATCTCGTTTTCCATTCACATTTTATAAGTAAAATTTGTGGACAAACTTTGACCCAAAATACGATGAGGACTAGTAACTAGAATGGAAGTAGTAGTTTTTTTTAAATCAAAGAAGGGTTTCCCCTTCCGATTTTCATTACTGAAAACCAGCATCTAAATCTAAACCATAGTATTTTCCCTAGAACTACCAGGTTCAACATCTCGCAACATAAACCCATACAACCATACGCCAAGGAGGTACGTAGTACTATGAATTCCATTTTTTCTCCATCCCAATCGTTCTAAAAACTACTTAGTACTTATAACGCGCCATTGAAAATCAGAACTCTTAACCCTGCTAAAAATGATATTTAAAACGTGGCTACTCGATCTATGGCAACTGGCGAGCCACTGCCTCCAAGTCGTTCACCTGTGGTCCCGACCATCAACTCCTACGGATCAAATTATCACGCGAGCTGACTATTCCTACAAAGGTGCTCCACCACGTACCCGGTACCCGCGAATGCAGCAATCATGCACCTAGGATTTTAGGGTTTATTTGTTAACATTGCCTTTACGTAACACTATGTGTGCAAGACAACAAGAGGCCGACTGTATGCGTGTGCCTCTTCTCTTCGTATATGTATTCCACCATTTTTCTAGTGTCTAAAAAATTATAATAACTACTAGCAATGTGCCAATGCGTTGCCACACGATCAAAGTAGAATAATACATATTCACAGATTTGATAGAAAAAAAAGTCTAGTTTTGAAATACGTATATCACTAAAAATATGTTATGTTTCACTCAAAATATATTCCTTTGGCGGTTTTGATGAGATAAGGGAGGAATGTTGTTGGTTTCAAGATTCGAGAAGTGGTATATGTCTAATTTCTACTCTTACTAGCAAGATGCTCGTGCGTTGCATGGAACATCAAGATCTTGTGGGAGAAAAGGTGAACGAGGGAAGGCCTTATCTGCAAATGTGGTGATGAGTGCGGGTAAATTGCCATATTTTCCTTCCTATCCGTCAGATATAAATCGGATGACCTACATTGTAGGATGGCAGGCCCACCATCATCACCAACTCTGTTTTTATCCCTACTCTTATAAAAAGCATTGTCGGTGATGATGGTGTGCCTGCCATCCTGAAATACAGCCTGTCCGATCTATATCTGACGGATAGGAAGGAAACTATGGCAATTTTGGAAAAAGATACCCACACCCCTCTCCACATTTGCAAATAAGGCCTTCCCTCGTTCATCCTTTCCCTCCACAAGATAAACTACTCATACAAATGCATCTTGATGTTCTGTGCAACGCATGGGCATCTTTCTAGTTGTTGCAAAAAGCCCATGTGTGTGTGAGAGAGAGGGAGAGTAGAGGAGGGCGGAGTGCATGTGTGACAAAGACACAAGGAGTGTGTGTGCGATAGGTATCAACTTAAAATGAGGCGATAGTGTGTGTGTGCATGATCGAGAGGGCGTGTCTCAAGAAGGGAAGAAAAATGATACAAGGAGCGGGAGAGAGACATGTATGCAATAGTGGAAGCATGAGTGTGCGGGTGTATAAACCTGTTTAGAGGCTAGTCGATAAATGTTTGTGAGAGAAATACGAGTCAGGGTGCGAAAGCGAGAGTTTTGTTGAGAGAGAGAGAGAGACGGTAGTCCGGAAGGGGAGTGGAAGCATGAGTGTGCGGGTGTATAAACCTATCTAGAGGCTAGTCGGTAAATGTTTGTGAGAGAAATACGAGTCGGGATGCGAAAGCGAGAGTTTTGTGTGTGTGAGAGAGAGACGGTAGTCGGGAAGGGGAGTGGAAGCAGGAGTTGCGTTTGTGTATCTGTGAGAGAGAGAGAGAGAGATGGGGAGGGGGGTTGTCTGATCGGTATACAAATGAATAATGTCAGTCTGGGATGGTGAGGAAAAGGAGACCGCAACAAATGTTGTGTCTACATGAGAGAGAGAGTAATTTTAGTGATATGAGTCATATCTAGAGACATATAGGGTGTGTGAGAGAATCCCATAGAGAGAAAGACAAAGTGAAAGACGAGTGGAGACTGTGTGTGTGGCGGCAAAAAAGAAAGCTTAGGTACCGAGTGATACCAGAGAACAGTAGAGACGTGAGAGAAAATGAAAACCATGTAATGTATAATGATAGTGAGAGTGTGACACTTCTCAAGGGAGACGTCGAGAGACCATGTTTGCGAGGATAGGAGAAACATGAAGTGAGCGTGCGGGTGAGCTGGAGAAAAGAGAGTGATACTTACATGAAGGAGCATGCATGCGAGAGAGATGGGCGTGAAAGGAGTGAACATAAAAGGGATTCAAATATTTGAATTCGAGACGATGATACACGTAATCCATACTCAAACCAAAATTGATCTATCAAACATGCATACTCATTTGAATTCACGCACATTTATGTTATTTAATATGTAGATATTACTGATCCATACATTTTAGTAGAACATAATTTGGTTAATTTTTTTGAATTCAACCTTAAATTTTGAGATCATTGTATTTGTAAATCATATTATACATATAAAGGAGCAGAATTCTTTGTTGTGCTTTTGAAAGTATATATGAAAAAATGATGTATATAGAATGTAATTCCAATTGAAAATGGATCCCGCCCGAAAAAAATAGAATACAAACGGGATTTGAATTGAGTTGGCACGGTAAACGTGCACTCTGCAAAATTTGAACGAAGCGAGGAAAGTCGCAGTAACCGCCCGAAACCAAAATCTGCGAGATGGAAATTACTACTGCCTATCCCTTCCACGCAAAGCCTATCTGCTGGATTTCTATAGGTTTCGACAGGGGTAGGTTCGTAATTTCACCCAAACGTGACGTAACCGCCTCTCACCCGGATTCATACACGGTGGGCGCCAAAACACAGTGTATCCTCGGCCGAAATTGACTCCCTCCCAGATTCCTATTAATACATAGTGGGCGCCAAAAACATACTCTTGTCAGCAAATATTTGGTGTATGCGAGATTACTGTCCTATCCCCAACCGACTAATATTGCTGTGATGTAGGAAATTTGAAACGGGGGCGAAGTTTGTAAATTTCCTCGCATTTGAGACAAGCGCGCCATGAATACATGGTTCCCCCTTCCTCTCTGCCTCCCTTTTCCCCAATCGTACTCCGTGGGCGCCAAAACACCCTCTCCACCCCAGCCTCCTCCGTCCGCCGACGTCCGCCACCCCATCCACCGCCGTCCTCCTCTACCATGCCGGAGCTGATACCCCGATGCCGCCGTCCATTACAAGAGATCGACCTCTCTCATCCACGGCTTCGGACCGGGATCATTGCATCCCATCCTCTCGCTTCATCCCCGCCGTCGTCCACCTTGTCGGCGCCGCTCCTACGACCGTCTCGTCCACCGCGCCCCGCCGCCACCATCTACCCTCCTAGATTTGCTTCCATGCTGCCGACAGCCATCGCTACCGCAGCACCATCAAATTCTCAGCAGATGCATACACGGCGCCGCACCATAGGCAGTACTCTTTCATATATGCTCAAGTTATTTATCACAACAAGAAAATAGATCGTCACTGCTTTACTCTAATTTCTTGTCTTGGTTGTGAAGTTGCCTTTGTCCAGTTTGCACCTTCAGGTCCGCCATGGCACGCTCAACACTACACTCCCAATGCTTATGGTTTTCCCCTTTTATATTCCACACTAGTTAAATCACAGTAGATTAAATTTCAAAATTGGGTCAATCGATTTTACAGAGCTCGCCGGAGTTGGCCGCTGCGAACGAAGGGGCTCGGGTGGTTGTGGGGCCTCGCCGAATAAAGAAAACTCGACACAGGTGGGGGTGGGGGTGGCGGAGGAAACATAGGCGGTGGGGGCCGGTGGTCCGGCCGGGATCCGTGCGGTGTTCTATATGGGAAGAATCAGAGACGAGGAAGAAGAAGGGTTAGGAGACAATGGATCTTCATCCAACCGCCTGAAATGGTCGAGAGACAGCTGGGAGTTGCGTTCTTAATGCGCTCTGGTTCATCATGTGTGGGCACTACGCAACCAACATTTTATTATCCAAAATCTGCTTGCTCTTCTTTACCCTGTTCCTCTTCCGTTCTTCTTTAATATGTATTCTCTCCATTCCTAAATACAAGTCTTTGTATAGATTCCACCATGGACTACATATGGAGCAAAATGAGTGAATCTACACTCTAAAATGTATCTGGATACATCTGTATGTGATCCATAGTGGAAATCTCTACCAAGACCTATATTTTGGAACAGAGGGAGTATGATAGTAGTACAGTATGTTCCTTGTACTGAAGATGAGCAGGGACATTTGCAGTGTAGAGGTCTATAGGGTTAGTTGTGATGGACACTTTGAGCCTCTTTGATTCGTAGGATTTTGTAAACATAGGAGTAGGATTTGTAGTGGTCTGCCCACTTGAATCCTATAAGAATAGCAAGGAAATGCGGGGAGCTGTGTCGCCTTTGAGAGTTACACTGATATTAACAGTACCGAAAAACCTTCACTTGAAGAGAGCTGGTATCCGAAGCATTTCTAGCCGTACCGGCAATACTAGCACATATATTCCAGCAAGTTCCACTTTGCTGATTTTACTCTGATGCTTAAGGTTTTCCCGTTATATCTACACTATGATCTGTGTAGCTGCTTTGTGTCGCACTAGAAGCAGTCCACTCTTGAAGCTAAACACCGCAATGACTTACAAAATTGGCACCAAGGCATTGAGTGCCATTCTGGATGCAATAAAACTCATACGCTCCCCACCTGTTGACTCTTGTTTAGAATATGATCCTAATGACTCTTGTTCAAAATTGCCACATATAGAGAGACAACATGGAATTGCATTTCTTTGGCGTTGTGATTCATCATGAGTGGGCAACCAACATTGTATGCAATGAAGCGGAACCTCAAGAATATGCTTCATCTTCTGT
Organism: Triticum dicoccoides; assembly: GCF_002162155.2. NCBI lineage: Eukaryota > Viridiplantae > Streptophyta > Magnoliopsida > Poales > Poaceae > Triticum > Triticum dicoccoides. The sequence goes on from NC_041393.1 coordinate 489,873,997, forward strand.
TCTTTAACATGTTCCTCTTTGTTTATTCTGTATTTAGTACGTACAGTATGTTCCTTGTTGGGAAGGGGTGTAGGGACATCTGCAATCAACAGCTGATAGAGCTGGCCTATACGTGATCGATAGGCTTTCAATTACTAGCGGCAATACAACACCGTATTTTCAAGCCAGTTCCACTTTCCCGATTTATATATCATGGTTATGGTGTACCTTTGTTATGTACACTATGATCTGCCTAGTTGCTGTGTGCTCTTGTTATCATGGTTTGGCAATAAACTCTCTATACAGTATATTATGAACCTATCATCTGCCAACTATCCTTACTTCTGGAGCCTATTTTTTTGTGTACCTGTGCCAGATTATATAAATGCACACACCATATTATAGCACACATGAGCTCTCTCATCAGAATCCAGTGATAGCACATAAGTGTTTACAGGGGCACCCCACTATTAGAATATCATCTGCATTACAAAGATAATCTCATAACTATTTATGTTTTCATGGTTCTCAGATATTATACGCAATTATAGTGAATATCAGAATTCGTGCATCAGAAGAATATTGTGGTACAATGCAATGACTTACAAAATTGGCACCAAGGCATTGAGTGCCATTCTGGATGCAATGAAACTCAGACGCTCCCCACCTGTTGAATCTTGTTCAGAATATCATCCTAATGACTATTCTAACCTCGAGGAGTCAAAGGCAGATGGCATGTCCTGTTGACCCATCATGGTGCCTGTTCTAATTTGGCAAGGTTTTATTGATTGCACGTATCTTGCATATGTTATCTTGCATTTCTTCTACTTTGTTGCACCGTCATCTGCTTAGTTTACTCATCATATATATCGAGATGCCATGCCCATCCATTATCAATACATATTCCATCTGTCATCATACCATGTTTTTCCAATCAAATGTTGTTCTTGTACATCAGACATCAAAAAGGAAGAGGGTGATTGCCGAACCTGAAGGAGCACTAGCAAAGTCCTTGAAAAATGTGGTGGTGCCGGAGAAATCAGACAGCACCCCACTTATATTGGCTGTACAACCAGTGACACAAAACGTAGGACCGACTCCAGCAGTATGTACCTATACTTCACTGGCCACACCACTAGCCCCACCACACAGGACCTGCACTCCAGTAAAAGGTATACCGATTTCATTTGCCATAGCACCAGCCATACCATAGAAAAATCCCACTCCAGCAAAAATTACAGCAAGTCCACCGGCCGAAGACCTATCCCAACTGCAGAGACGGCCAATTCCTGCAGATTGGAACCCCATTCCATTTATTACCAGTTTAAAATACAATGCTTTCAATGTTCTTAGGGACTACGTGCATATATTCCCATCATGGGAAGATTATAGTGAAGACAAACACCATTTTCACATCTTCCTGTCCAACTTACGTGTAAGTGCAATTATTCATGGTTATTATTTTCCTGTTTTCTGCTGATTGAACACATCAATGATTTACATTACATTGTTGTAACTAGGCAAGGGTCAATCTGAATAGTCATGACAAGCAAAGCTTGCTTGTGCTTTTCAAGGAAGCATTGCAGCAGTATCGGTGTTACCTGAGGAAATCACACTTTGATGGCAAGTCTATAAACGAATTTCCGGTGAAGTCTCATGTGCGAAATTTAGAAGACATTAAATGGAAAACCTTGTTATGCAATGGTCTCGTTCCCAGGATGAGGTACTGTCTATGAAATCACATGACAATTTGAACTTCTACTTTTCAGCATGTGCCTTACGGATCTTTTTTGCAGGAAATTTTCTCGAAGAAGAATTCCGATTTGAAAAGAACGACAGGATATCGCAAATATGCTGCCCGCTGCTTTGCTCTTGTTAGTACCTATTGTCCTATATCACTGTACTTGCATACCTACCTCGTTCATTATGTGACAGCAGTATGCATGATAGCTTGCTTATCAATTGTTCGCTCCAAATTATCTGATATGTATGAATGGTTACATTAGTGTAGAATATATCAAATGCCAATGAATTTTTTTAGTTCTGCATTGTTCTTGTAAGTACATGCTATCCTTTATCAGTGTACTTATATTGACAGGTAGTTGTTCATGTACCATCACTCTGCAGCTTATTTTCCTTTGCCCTCCATTTTCTACACATAAGATCTATATTTACTGTTACCATAAGGTTGGTACTGAAGAAGTTTATCTGTGCATTGCTCTTGGCTGTGCCTTTTGCTTGTATCGCTGCACATACATTTATAGCTACTTGGTTATGTAGCATCACTCTTCATCTTATCTTAAATATTCTCCATTTTTCGTATATTATCACATCTATATTTACTCTTAACAAAATGTAGAATACAGGCAATGCTTATGAAGAAGATTCTGTGGTAAACTTCTTGAATTGCCCCCCCCCATCAGCATGGACAAGGGATTTATAGAGCATGTCTTCACCAGTAATGTAAGTTTGTCCTTCTCAAGCCTTCAAACTTTGTTGTGTATATTTGGTTAGGCATGACTGCAATAGCTATTTATTTTTGGTGTTTGCATCAAATTGCATGTTTAAAGTTTATTATGTAGTTCATAAACAATAGTTTGTCCTTCTCGATTTAAGTTTTCAGTTGTACAACCAAGTTCCTTTTTCATACCATGTAAATTAAACTATACAGAGCAAGTGATCTTCTTTGCACTGCATGTATGCTTCTGTTCTTCATCTGTAATCCAGTAGTGTGGTGAACCTACCCACTATAGCACAATCTCATATTCTACAATGTCTTAACTATGAACAATGTCATATCATTCTACTATTATTTAAACCATCTCTTTATTTGCCATTCTGAAATGGGATAAATTGACAGCACACTAACCATTGATACTTATTAGTTCTTGATCTGTAATCCAGTGGTGTCGTGAAGCTACCAACTCCTTCACAGTGTCATTTCCTGCCATGTCTTGACCTGAACAATACCATATTGTGTTATTGCAATTTTAAACTGTGTCACTTTATTTGTCAGTAAGAAATGTGATGAATTGTCAGCACTGATACTTTTATGTGCAAAACATGTCATCTGTCTGCTTGTTTATCTTTCAGAGTGAGGAAGATATAAGTGTTGAACAAGCGCAGTCTCATCATCTTGCTCAGCTGCTTGCGCTGCAGCTCCCCAGCAGGGCTAACCTTTCTTGAACTCTATTGAAGTGCTGTCAGTTTTGTATATTATTTTTTGGCGTGTTTATTTGCACTTGTGGCGATCTTTGATGCCCAGTGTATGTAATCTGCTGTCTGTTTGTGCTTTGTTATCATAGTGGCGAACTTTGATGCCCAATGGATGTAATATGCCGTAATTTCTTTATTGTATAGTCTAGGTTTTTTCTTATTCACGATGCTGCAGTTATTTTACTATATATATATATCCTGTCTTCGCAATAAACCGGCCAAACCGTAAAATTACGGTACATAATCGGGCCGTCATGCTATCACGATGTATGATCCGCATCATGGGCCCCGTCATCTTGGTCCATTAAACGGCCAAAAGTAAACTGGCCCACTAGTAGATAAGGGCCTTTAATAGGCTGAGTAAACCCCGGCCCTCTTTTCGCAAGAAAACTCAATGGGCTTTTAGGTGGCTGAGAAGTAGGTTGGGCCTGAAACATGCCGAACAGCTCACGGACTGGCAGCAGCCCGAAATGGACCCCGGCCCATGAATGTGCGAATCAAATCACAGGCTTTTAACAGGACAAAACTGTATCGGTCCTTGTTTGGCCCAATCAGATATCGGCTGCGAGCAGGCCAGATGCGAACCGGGCCGTAGTTAGGCCCAACTATATGACGGGCTTTTAACAAGCCGAAATTATTATAGGGACGAAATGTTAAACGGGCCCTTAACAGGCCGAAACTAATATCAGGCCGAATTACTAAATGGGCCTTTAGCAAGTGGGCCCAAAAGCATGGCATCCAGTTGAAGGGCCGAATCTGATATGGGCCATAATTTAGCCCAAAGCCTCTTAAAGGGCCGGACCTGATCTGGGCCGTAATTTGGCCCAAAATGTGGTAGGATTTTAACGGGCCGGATCTCATATGGGCCCTGATTAGGCCCGGAACATGGCAGGCCATTAACGGACCGCATCAAATATGGGACGACATTTGGCCCAAAACATGGCAGCCAGTTAATGGCCAGCCTACTAGGGTCGTCAAAATCTTGTGGGCCTACAGCTAGGCCGGCCCATTAATGTCGGCAAAATCTTGTGGGCCTTTAGCTAGGCCGGCCCATTATAATCCGCAAGAATCTTGTGGGCCTTTACCTGGGCCGACCCATTATGGCACACACAAATCTTGTGGGCCTTTACCTGGGCCGACCCATTATGGCCCGCAAAATCTTGTGGGCCTTTAGCTGGGCCAGCCCATTATGGTCCGCAAAATCTCGCGGGCCTTTAGCTAGGCAGGCCCATTATGGTCCGCAAAATCTTGTGGGCCTTTAGTTGGGCCGACCCATTTAAGCTTGATGGGTCGGTCCACGTGTCAACATATCATAGGTGTGTCTAGCCCATTGGATGAGTGACACCTGTGCCAACGCGGAGCTGACACGTGTCTCCTCCAGCCAATGATGATTTTACACGTGGAAAATCCCCATTGGTCGGGGCTGTTAACGGGTTATCGGATCCAAAACCCGACCCGATACCTTAACAGCGCTCCGTTACGGTGGATGCCATGTGTCGGTCACCCTTGGCGAAAGCACTTCTGTGACACGCGATTTATCGTCATGGAAGTGGACACTTCCGTGATGATAATTTTGGTAATGTCATGGAACACTTCTACGACAGCACAAGTATGACTATCTTGATTCTGTCAAAAAATGGTCATGGATGTACACGCATGACAGAAAACGCGACCTACTATGACAAACACGTATCATCATGGAAGTGTATTTTTTTGTAGTGATCGCTATCGCTTAGTGATAAAGTAAAGCAATTACAGGGCGATTGCATTGCATACAATAAAGCGGCAACCATATGGCTCCTGCTAGTTGCCGATAACTCTGTTAGAAAACATGATCATCTCATACAATAACATTTCGCATCATATCTTGACCATATCACATCACAACACGCCCTGCAAAAACAAGTTAGACGTCCTCTACTTTGTTGTTGCAAGTTTTACGTGGCTGCTACGGGCTGGGCAAGAAGCGTTCTTACCTACGCATCAAAACCACAACTATATTTCGTCAAGTTAGTGATGTTTTAACCTTCAACAAGGACCAGGCGTAGCCATACTCGATTCAACTAAAGTTGGAGAAACTGTCACCTGCCAGCCACCTATGTGCAAAGCACATCGGTAGGACCAGTCTCGCGTAAGCGTAAGCATACGCGTAATGTCGGTCCGGGCCACTTCATCCAACAATACCGCCAAATCAAAGTATGACATGCTGGTAAGCAGTATGGCTTGTATCGCCCACAACTCACTTGTGTTCTACTCGTGCATATAACATCTACGCATAAAACTAGCTCGGATGCCACTGTTGGGGAACGTAGTAATTTCAAAATTTTCCTACACACACGCAAGATCATGGTGATGTATAGCAAGGAGATGGGAGAGTGCCGTCCATGTAACCTCGTAGACCATAAGCGGAAGTGTTACGATTATGCGGTTGATGTAGTCTTACGTCTTCACGAACGACCGATCCTAGTACCAAATGTACGGCACCTCCGCGATCTGCACACGTTCAGCTCGGTGACGTCCCATGAACTCATGATCTAGTAGAGCTTCGAGGGAGAGTTTCGTCAGCGCGACGGTATGGTGACGGTGTTGATGAATTTCCCGATGCAAGGCTTCGCGTAAGCACCACTACGATATGATCGAGGTGGATTATGGTGGAGGGGGGCACCGCACATGGCTAAAGATCAATGATCAACTTGTGTGTCTTGGGGTGCCCCCCCCC